>NC_080613.1:6083934-6447874 GCF_027887145.1 Ammospiza caudacuta | reverse complement strand
TCCAGACCACAGGGATCAGTGCCAGGTTATTGCCACACTGCCCTGGGCCCTGCAGGTCACCCTGCACCTTTGCCAGCTCCATGGGCTTGCAGGATGCTGCCTGGGAGAGGGCACACACTGGGAATCAGGCAGGAAAAGGTGATATGGGATTGTCAGCATCTTTTATCCCAGAACTGTGGTGTGAGGGATCCCAGCCTGGCTGGAGCAGGGCAGGGTGGATGAATTGCTTTGCTCACAGCAGCTCTCACAGGTGAGGTGCTGAATGGTTCAACTTGGCCACATTTAGTTTCCAAAAGCTGCCAACACACTCCAAAATATGGGGTAATTTTTAAAATTCCAATTAGGGGGTGAGCAGGTTCTGGCAGAGGGGAGCTGGGAGCACAGAGGCACCGTTTGTACACTTTGGACATTTATCTGGGAGATTAGCACCTCCTAGCAAACAGGTATTAACTAAAATCTGCCTGAATTATGCTTCTAATTACAATTTCATTTGTGGTGGTGTTGTGTTTATTACAATAAGCTTCCTGTGTATTTATTGTATTATGTACTGGAGTGAGGCTTGGGCTGCTGAATGCATGTAAGGGTTTCTAAACATTGCAGTGGTTGCAAAGCCCTTTATGCAGGGTGAGTAATTTTATTCAAACTTTGGAACCTTTCTCTGGCATTAACTGCAAGAAATATTCCAGGTGTCCACCTTCATTCTGATCTTTAGAAGTTCTACTCTGTCATCTTTGCTTATTATTTTTCTCTCTCATTTTTAACTGTTGCCCAAAATGACAATTCTATTTTTTTGCCTCAATAATCTCTTTCTATTGGAGGTACAATTCGTATTAGGATCACCCTGTGTTTTTGGTGTGTGACTTAAAGGTATTTTTCTTCATTGCTGTTTTTTGAGGCGGACATTCCCCTTTTCTCTCTCCATTTTCTCAGGTGCATCAATCCACACCTCTAGGCTTGGTTGTTTTTGTTTTTTCAGTGATGGCAACCTCCAAAGTGACCTAAGGAGCAGCTGTGTGCTCTAAGGATCCCATTGCATATTTCATGCTATAAAATACTCAGTCTTTACACAAACACCCCAGAGCCAGGACAGCAATAAATTGTAGTCAGACCATTGTGCATTTAATGCTCTCATAAACGTATAAAGATTGTCTCCAGAAAGCCATAATGAAGGAAAGCAGATTGAAGCCAGGAAGTGTCTCGTTAGCATGTGATGGAAATGTTAATCAGCAGTCTTTAGGAGGATGTAATTAGTTCCCCACACAGTGCTGTGTGAGGTTCCTGGGGGCAATCAGGCAGCAAAGGGCAGAGCAGTTGGAGGGGAAGATGGGGAGAAGGTTATTTAGCTGTGGGAGAGGGAATCCTTGGTGCTCTCCTCCACCTCATGGTTATTGGGGCTGGTCTGGGGCAAGGACCTGCCTGAAACCTGCCCTTGGTTCCTGGAACCAGGTAAGTTGTGGCATCGTTTCTTTCTGCTTCCAGGGGCACTCAGGCAGCAAAGCTGCCCAACACCGATAAGAGGCACCAAGCTGGAAATCTCCTCAGGTTTTGCTGAGTACCTGCTCCTCCATGATCTTCTCCTCCCGACTGTTCTCACCTCTGCATTTTGGGGTTTGTGTGTGTTCTGCCCCATTATCTGGTCAGAGTCCCTGCTGCAGTTTGAGGAGTACAACCCAAACCCCTGGTGCTGCACAAATGGCACTGATGGGTGTCTGAGGCATTGACTCCTACCTCCATGGTGTGTTCCCTTAAGCTTCCATCCTGAGAAGTTCCCTGTGCCACAGGCAGAGTGGTGCCTCTGAGGGCTGCCTGAGCCCCTGCAGGAGCTTGAGCTGGAAGTTGCTGTATTTTACTCCAAATGAGCTCCTTTTGTTTCCATTTCTAATGCAATCAAAGCTCCAAGTTCTGTGCTGAAAACACAGTCACTGTGTTTCACACATCCCTCTGCTTGGAAGCTCTTGTATTTTACCAGTGCAAAGGTGTTTCCATCTGAATGGAAACCAAAGTCTGACTTTCACAGAATTCACAGAATCATTGGGTTGGAAGGGACCTTAAAGATCATCGAGTCCAACCCATGCCCTAACACCTCAGCTAAACCCTGGCACCCAGTGCCACATCCACTCTTAAACACATCCAGGGATGAACTTTATTTCCTTGGACTTGAGAGCTTTTGTTAGCTGGCTTGGATCCAAATTTCCTCCTTGTTGCTGTGCTTTTCACCCTCTGCCTGAGGCCTCAGTGCTATAACAGAAAAAACAAAAGTCCCGGTCCCTGGGGATCTGTATTGACAATGACTCCTCCAACATCTGGGACTTTCCTACCCCAACAGGTTTGCAAGAGCAGAGAGACTTTATTTTACTGGCTAATTCTGCAGGAAACAATAAAACATGCAAACCAGGGAGACTGTAAACCACCCCCATTAAACCTCATTATTGTCAATTTGTGCCTGGTACCTGCGGCTCGTCGGAAGTTCTGCCTGTGGTTAACCAGAATTGTTGTTGTTTATGTGTTTATGAGCTCCAGCCCAGCATATGCTTAATGGCTCTGCTGCTCATCTCTCTGTCACTGTGGTTTTCCTCACTGTTTTTGGAAGCACTGTGGCCACAGCAGGCACAAACTGTCCCCACCCAGAAAGGGCTGCTGACCTTCTGGCAAGAGGTGCCTTTGGTGGCAGGCTGTGAACTTTTGTCCTCCTCTCTAGCACTGCTCTGGCTGAAGAACTGCAAGGAGCAATAAAACGGACAGGAAAAAAGCTACAGCACCAAATCCTGTCTCAGAATGGCATCAAGGCCAAACCCATCAGAGGGGGCTGATAGATCCAAACATGAGCTGGGCAACAGGAGAAAATATCCCAGCTGCAAGGTTGCTATTGTCCCCGTGGGAGAAGACAAATTTGAGGTTATTTTCCAGCTGCAAGTTTGCTGTTGTCCCCATAGGAGAAGACAAATTTGAGGGGTTTTGTAATATTTCAGTGCCTGAAATTATTTGATTGATGACTGTGGATGTAGGGTCCAATGTAGGAACCCATCCTTCAGGGATGGTTTGGGTGGACTGCAGATCCCACTTCCTTAATGTTTTTTCCTGCTCAGCTGTCAGCTGCATCTAGAGGTGTCTGAACCCTATGGCCTGGGGAGTTTATTCATTTCAATCTCTGAGGAAGCTGGCATTTTTATACCACACATAACAAGACTGGGCAAAACTGGTGTTCCCAGCCTTTGTAATCAGAGGGAAAAGTCCATGGTGGAGTTCTCCTGGAAGAACTGGTGTGTTTGTGCAGGGAAGGAGCTGATGACACACAGGGCAGGTCTGGGCACTCAGACCTGTGTGTAGGTGTGGGATTCCTGGCATTGGGGATTCCAGCAGAGGTGCTGTCTCTGAACTGCCATCTTTAGTGCGGCATCAGTGCCCCTTCCCTGCTGTTTCCAGGAGGTCCCAAAGCTCTGCTGGAGACAGCCCTCCATGGTCAGTGCAATATCTGCTCTCTTAACCACAAACCCAACATTCCTGGTCATGTTTTAAGCTGAATTAGTGAGAAATGCAAACTTTTACTTCAGTGCCTGCCTTTCTCTTATGGGGCTGGAGGAGTGTTACCTTTCCTGAGCTGGTGAAATAGATATATTCCATAACTCTTCAGGGAATTAATATTCATGTTATTAAGTTTAACATATAGCTCTCAGTTCCACATCTTTTTGCTTTAACAAGCAATTGCAGGCTCAAAATGATGAGCATGGTTGCAAATGCTGCACCTCTCTTTGGGGTCTGGGGATGTGAGTTTTACCAATTAAAGTGGAAATATATTTGATCTGCACAGTGAAAAAATCAACAGGCAAATTTACAGTGTGTAAGATTAAAAATGCAATGGTGGGACCTCACCAGAGACCAGTGTAACCCTCAGCTCAAGAGGCTCTCTGGGAGAGCTGGTTTAGCCCCCTTTGCATAATGTTTGTCCTTGGGGAGGCTTATGGTGGGGTCAGGGCATCATTCCTTGCCTGGGATCCACCTTTCTCTGGGGTCAGTGCAATGGGACTCCAGTGGGTCTCTGCAGAGCATCAGGTGCTGGTGGAGAAAAAAAATACAAAATTTCCAGCATCTCTGGCCAATATCTGAAGCCAATCCTGTTTTGGGGAGGTTGGTTTGGTTTTTACTCCAGTTCTTTTCCAAGCAAGAACGTATTAGGAGAGATGTTCTGTATCTGTGGGACCCCAAAGTTCCAGCTCCCCCTATTACAGGATAGCTGAAGATTTCTGTCAAAGACACTCCCAAAAATCTCCCTCCTGGGCTTCCTTTCTGACCTTCCAATTCAACAGATGCCTTCATCCCTCCCAGCTGCAGCTGCCATGCAATCTGTGGCACACTGGAGATAGTGTATATACCACAGAAGTGGTGATTGGAAAAATCTCTCCCACTTATGGAAAAATCTCTCCCAGTATGGAAAAATCTCTTCCAACTTATGTTGGAAGACACAGCATGGCTCAGGTGCTCCCTTTCTGCCAGTCCAACTCCTCCTCTGGAGGACCATTTTTCCCAGCAAAACAGAAAAATATTCCTCCATCACCTCCCTTCTATGAGGTTATTTTCCAACGTGGTTTTTGCCTTTTTCCAATGCATTTTTTGCTTTTTTTCAATGTCTTTTTTACCTTTTACTTCCTTTTGTCCCTGTGTGTTTTCAGGAGTGCAGTGCCATCAGGTTACTTGTTTCACTGGGCAGCAATAATCAAGAGTAGATGTTTTGGATGAAGTTCAAAGGTTTTTAATGAGCAAATTATCAGGAATCATCTTCTGGAACACGTTTGTTGGGATTTTTTACCTCAATCCCAAGCAGTGCCTGGGGGTTTTTTCTGATCTCTAGGAAACTCCCAGATTTAAAAGAACACTTGAGAGGCTATTTTTTATTTTGATTTTTTAAAAAATCAAACCATTGCTTGAAGCTCCCTGTGTCCTCTGTAGTGATGGTGGGTTTTGTGTGGTGCTGAATTTCACAGCTGAAGCCCACTTTGCCTTTCTAAAATGTTTCCCCATCTGTGAGTTCTTGTGGCATCTTCAGTGTCCAGGTGTCAGAGCTGCTGGGAGCTCTTCTGTGTCACTTTTGCTGACCTTGAACGACTTTGATGCTGAAGCTGACAGCCCCTTCCATCTCCCCACCCATCTGTATGCACTTCCATAGATAAAGAAATAATAAGCCTCCACACCATTAAATTCAGGCAGCTGATGCATTTCAAATGCAGAAAACAGAAGCAACGGAAAGTCTTGCTAATTTTTACACTAATTTACACCAGAGGGAATAAGAAGTGTCTTAAATCAGATGCTAATTTTGTTTACTTAACTTCCTAGTCAGCACAATGACCTTTCATCCACGAGTAGGAACAAATTAGTGCAGAAGTTCTTTGTGGGAGACAGGAGAACTTGCCTCAACCTGATACTGAATAATACCCAATTAAATGTACTTCTAAACAGCTCTGCCTTCCCTCCTAGAAGGAAGCTTCAGATAAAAGAACAAAATGATATGCCTTTTATTTGCCACTTTACAAAATCCCTCCACGTAATGCAAACAACCCTAACCCTAGTGTGCCTGATACAGGATTTGCAACACTCTCGGTTTTTGGTAAGAGGATAAGAAGCTTATTACTGTTTATCAGGGGAGGATAAAAGATTCCCTGTTCCCCTTGCTAGGAGGGGAATGGATTTTCATGTTTATCAACAATCAGGGAAATGTGGGTGGGAGGGAGGTATTTGGGTAACAAAGCTGTAAATACACGCACACAAAAAGAAAATTTCTATCTGGTAGGTGAAAAGAATGGAAGTTCTTCCTGTTTGGTAATGGGATAAGAGACACTGAGCACGCTCTTTGGTGAGATAATGAGCTTACATTGCAGTGGAACTGCTTTTTGGTGGCAATGCAGGGATGGAGAGGCCTCCTGAGGATTAGCAGGCAGCTGAGCAGGCACCTGGGCATTGCTGAGGGGAGCAGGGGGTGCTGGACTGGCCATGGTGGGCAGGGACCAACCCCTGCAGCTCCTGGTGCTTGGAATGAGGTTTGCCCCAGATGGGGAACTGGACAGAGAGTGACAGGGACAGGAAAGGGAATGAGGGGCAGAGTCCAGATGTGCCTCTGGTCACCAGGGATGTGGAGGGTGCCCTGGACTTTGGGGCATGCAGGCTTGAAAGGAACTTGAGAGAGAGAGAGAGAGGCACCCCAGCACCATCTCTTCTGCCACCTCTGCCCACTCTCCTGTAAAAAACAAACTGTTTGTGCCCAGCCTGGGAGATGGTGAAGAGGAGAAGCAGAATCCCACCCTCACATTGTGCATTCCAAGGGATGCCTGTCCTCTCCTCTCTCTCTGGAGGCAGCACTTCATGTCCTCAGCCCTGCTCTCATTGTCAGGTTGATGTAAATTTAATATCCTTGGGTTGTAATGACAGAAACCAAACAAGTGCCAGGCATTTGTCACAGTGAATGAGACAAGGTGGCACCAGGCAGTGTGGGGCTCACTGGGCTGTGGAGGCAGCTGTCCACAGCACCACCTTCAAGGGCTTGTTAGGGAGAAAATGGAGTGAATAAACTGGTGGGAGGAGGAGGAAAGCGCCATGGCAGCCCCAGCCCTGCTCAGTGCATCGGGTGCTGAGGTGCACAGAGGCTGGATGGGCATCGGGAGAGGTTCAAAGTTAAATCTAAACTCTAAATCTGTGGCACAGATCTTGTTCAAAGCCCAGTGTGTGACAGATGGAGGTGTGTTTTGGATGTGAATGGCTCTGCTGCAGCTGGCATGGTGGAGGGGTGACCTCCCAGCCAGCCCCTGCACTGTCAGTGTCACACCATGCCCTGAGTGTCTCTGGCACCTGAACCATAGCAGAACCCACCCAACTCCTCTCTGAGTTCTTTTGGAAACCTCACCTGGGGTCATGGCTGCTGTTCCACCCACCTCTACCAGCTCTGGGGCATGTTCTGGGGATCTCCTGCCCCTCAGGAGCTGGGAAGGACCCAGGTGATGGAAGCAGCAGTGGGGTTTTTGAGGTCCCAAGATATGACCCTAGGCCAGCCTGGGCTGACACCAACCCCATGGGGACACAAATGGGGAATCTGTGAGGGGCAGAGGGTGGAAAGGGCTGGATCTGTCCCCATGGATGGTGTGTGGGCACCCAGCACTGCTGGGCAGAGGAAAGGAACCACTGGAGCAAAGTTCTGAGGGGATTCAGCAGCCTCTCCCTCACTGGCAGCAATCTTCTTTCTTTTGGGGTTTTTTCCCCCTCTTTCCTGTGTTGTTTCTTGTCCTCATTCCTGCAGAGGAGCTTCACCATGAGCAGGTCCATGGCTGCATCAGTGCAGCTCTTGCAGCAAGACTTGTCAGGAAGATAATGTGAGGGTTTTTACCTGTTAATGCCACTGGAAAGAAAAAGTTCTCCATCAGCACACAGACCTTGCTCCAAACACCTAGTGCTGTGCAGATGGGAGCATCCCACCTGTCCCCAAAACCTTCTCATCTTCATGCTTTGTATCAATTTTACATCCTCACCAGTCTGTGCCAGTGTGCCTGCCTCCAGATAAAACATCCCAGGAAACTTCAGAGACAAAATATGGGAGAAAAGAGATCTTTTCTTGACTTTCCTTTTCTTAATAAGTAGTTTGGGTTTGGTTTGTTTTTTTCTTTGAGCAATGACTTTCAAGGGAGCAATGGCTCTTCCTGAGAAAAAAAGAATAACAGACAGACTGCTGTAATTTTTTTTAAAGTCAGTTTTCACATGCTTGTTAGTTTTTGGCAGCCTCACAGTCTGTCACTTAAATTAATTTTTCAGAAGTAGCAACTAATTGTCTTTGTTTTCTGGAGCCCCTGGGGCTCGGAGCTGAGTGCTCTGCAACCCAGAGCAACTCCCTTCTCCAACAAATTATGTTTGGGCTGACTTGTGACTTAGGCAAAAAGAAACTGCAGACATTTACCTCCATGTGAAATAAAACTGGGCTTATAAGAACTGTGGTGAGGGGGAATTAACATGTCCTCAAGGAGAGAATTGTGGGCAAAATGTTGAGCAATTGTGAGCAGGCTCTGGTGCTAAACTGATTTTGCTGTGTCCGGCTGTGTGGCCCCTCCCTGGTCCCAGATGGTGGATCCTGCTGCCAGGTGACCTGTCTGCCCTTCTGGAAGCTGCTCTCTCCTCAGAGGGAGGTTGGTTTGGGGCCAGCAGGAGCTAATCCTGTTGTATTCCTGCCTCCTTCCTCCTGGATGAAGAGCTGGGGGCTGTCTGTCAATCCCTGCACGGGTCACCAGGGCTCCTCCTGTGGGAAATGGTCACAGGCCAAGAAACCAGCCCAGCCCAGGACCACCAGAGCCACGAGGCATGTGGCAGAGCTGAGTCCAAAGGAATAAATCCATTTTCCTGGCTCCCTCCCTGCCACCTCTCTCAGCCCTGGGGCTGGGCTGCAGATGGGAAGGCCGCAGGACGCTCCTGGCATCCAGAGCCCAGCTCTGCTCAGATAAGGATTTCATTTTGGGCTCCTCTCCAGCTGGGTGCAGATTCCTGCATGGCTTATCCTCCCCTTGCCAAGCCCTCCAGCTCCGAGGATCAGCTCCAAGCTTATCCCAGTTATCAGTGGGATGCAGCTGCCAGGCCGGGCTGGCACTGCCAGGGCTGGCCTGGCCTCTCCAGGGGTGTGGAGTGGCACTGGGAGTGCTCTGAGGGATGGCAGCACAGCAGGCACGTCCCCAGGGCCAGGGCAAGCTCACATGAGCTGTTTCATTGTGGATGTTGTCCTGGGAAGGGATGGAGTGTTGGGATTTAGGGCTGCAAACTCACATGAGTTGTATTCCTTGTGGGTGTTGCCCTGGGACATGGTGGGGCTGTGGGAGAGGTTCAGAGGTGGGACCAGAGGAAAAGGGGGGACGAGTCTGCTCTGAGATCCTCTCCCTGCTGTTGCATGACAGAGTTTTGAGGTGAAATGCCCTAAATCTTCAGAGTTTTATCTGAGGACTGTGGTGGGCCTGCCAGGTGGGCCTGCCAGATGTGGGAGCTGCTGCCCCAACAAAGACAGGGAATGTGGAACACATCATATCATCTTTAATGGCAAATCAGAGTAATATTTAGTGGTTTATTTGTTTTCCCTATCCACAATTCCTTATGAGGGCCGGTGTTTTCCTTGTGGGTGTTGCCCTGGGACATGGTGGGGCTGTTCGGATTTGGGGCTGTGGGAGAGGTTCCTCAGATCAAGGTGGAAGCAGAGGAAAAGGGAGGACATGTCTACTCTGAGATGACCCCCCTGCTGTTGCATGACAGAGTTTTGAGGGGAAATACCCCAAATCTTCAGGGTTTTGTCCCCACACCGGGGTCTGAGGACGGTGGTGGGCCTGCCAGGGGCTTGGTGGAGGTGGAAGCTGTGGGAGCTGCTGCCCCACCCAAAACAGGGAATGTGGAACACATCATATCACCTTTAATGGCAAATCAGAGCAATGTTTAGTGGTTTATTTGTTTTCCCCATCCACAAATCCTTGTGAGGGCCGTGGTTCAGCTGAGCCTCTGTGCTTGAAGTGTGAGCAGCTGTGGGACCAAACCTCCACCCCAAACAAACCCCAATGACCCTCCTCAGCCCCAGCTGCTGCCAGAAAGGCTCCCCTGCCCTCCAGCAGCAGGGGACTTCCCACAGCCCCTTTCCAGATGAATCTTTCCCTCTGGAGCTCAACTCCAGCAAAGGAATGATTTGCTCTTACAGCCTGTTAATGAATTTTTGAAATAAGGAATTAATTACCGTCTGTCTAAATTAGAGTTGTCCTATCCTTTGAGATCCATCTTTTTGATTCTAATTAATTTTAAAAATTACTTTTAGAGTCTTCAGTAGAGATTCTAATTTATTTTACTCTAATATTATTTCTCTGATAAGCAAGTTAATTTTTAGATCAGAATCCGCCTAATCTTAAATTTGTCACACAAACTCTGCTCTCTAAGATTCTGTTTACAGCTTTTTGGAGATGACAGATCTTGATGCACAAATCATTCTTTCTTCTTTTTTTTTTCTTTTTAACCACCTGAATGTGTGTGTTCAAAGGAGATTAATTGAAACCCTTCACTGTGCTGTGTTTAGGACAGATCCTTAATATTTTAGAACCAAAACCAAATATTAGTTATAAAGCTTCTCTAATTGCCCTTTTTCATGGAGGAAAATGCATGTCTAATTTGGTTTTTTTAAAAGAACATTTGCTTTATGGATATTTGCCTGAGTTTGACAGTTATTTAACTGGCTGTTTTTATTAACTCATGTTCTCAGCACCAAGTGCATTGGCAGCTGGGGAAAATTCAAATATCAATTTTATGTTCTTATCAAAGCTGCCATCCCACAGGCTGCAATAAACCCTGCAGCAAACTTCATTCTGGCTCCTGGCTTTGTCCTCGTGGAGATTTGTCCTTGTCCTCTGCTGGTGGCAGAGCTGACACCAACCCCATAGGGACACAAATGGGGAATCCATGAGATCAAGGAGGGGCAGAGGGTGCAAAGGGCTGGATCTGTCCCCTTGGATGGTGTGTGGGCACCCAGCACTGCTGGGCAGAGAAAAGGAATCACTGGAGCAAAGTGCTGAGGAGATACAGCAACCACTCCCTCACTGGCAGCACTTTATTTTGGGGTTTTTTTTCCCTCTTTCCTATGTTGTTTCTTTTCCTCATTCCTCTGGTTGTGTTTTCTCTCTTCCCTTGCTTGTGTTTTCTTTATATTCTGATGAAAGTTTAAAAACCCAGTAGCAAGTGACAGACTAATTGAAGTCTTACAATGTCACCAAAAATCTTACAAATAGCCCCAGAGAGTCCTGGAGGTTTTCCTGGAGGCCTCAAGGGAACTTGGATGGTCCCACTGTCTCTCATGTGTGGAGAAGACCCCTGTGCTGAGTGTCCTGCTGAGCTGATCTCTGGGGTCCCTACACCCCTCCTTGGGGTCACTACAGAGCTTTTTTTGGCCCTGGCCTGAGCTGAAGGGCACCAGTGCAGCATCTGCTCCATGTATCCTGCAAGAACCAAACTCCCCACATTTGTATTCAAGCTGTGAAAGAACCTCCCCAGTCATTTTGGACAATTTCATCTTATAGTTTGTTTGGGTTCTTAAGCTCCCTCTATTTGTATTTTTTAATTCCCACCTGTGTGGGGGCTATGGATCTTGGATTCTAAGAATCCCAGATGCTTAGCAGATGGTTAGCTTGAAAAAATAATCAAAGAGGCAGCAAAATTGTGTTCATGAGCTCCTATTTATTTCAATCTGGTGTTTTGCCTCACAACAAGACTAATAAGCAATTACTCTTGCATCTCGAATGCTTATGCAGTGTAAATGCATCTGTCAACCAGATTCAACATCATCAATAAAGCTGCCAAAGCTGCTCATAATTCAATGATATATGCTTTGAGCATCTTTTTTGAATATAATTTAAAGATTGCAGTCCTATGATTCTGACATTATTTCCTGGGTGTTTAAAATACCTCCAGCTGGAAGGATCCATGCCTGCATCACATAATCACCTCTGCCTGTGTGGACCATTCAAACTCTGCCATTTGGCTTCTGTGAGGGTTTTACTTTATGGCTGGGCTCTGACAGGGTTCCCACAAGGGCTGCTGGGGCTGAAGGAGCCTTTCTGGGATTTGCAGTATTTCTCCCTCCTTTCTTTCCTGGTGAAATTCAGCCCTGTGCAGAATTCCCTTGAAGTGCCCCAGGCCTGACGTGCTGAGCACGAAGAGGATTTGTTAGCAGGGCAGGTTTGCTCTGCAGGGCTGGGAAATGTTGCTTTTTAAAGGATCTTTACCAGGCAAATGTTTTTAGTAACAGGCTGATGTGATAAGTCTCTACCTGTATGGAAACACATCTGAAGGGCTTTTCTGGATTTCATCCCAGTTTGACAAAGATGTCCTAAATTTATTTTTGTTAATCACAGAGTGGTTTGTGTTGGAAGGACCTTAAAGCTCAGCCCATCCCACTCCCTGGCATAGCAGGGGCACCTTGCCCTACCCCAGGTTGCTCCAAGCCCCATCCAACCTTGGACACTTCCAGGCATCCAGCCACAGCTTCTCTGGAAAATTAATATATATGAACAACTCACCTGCAAGCTGGTACCTTCAGAGCCTTAGCTTTAAAATTATTTACAACTAGAATCCAGCACAGGCAGCTCCCAGGGCCAGTGTTGCTGAGATTTAGGTGGAGCAGGGTTTGCTGGAAGGTTCCTGGGTGCTCCTGCAGCCCCTCCTGGGCTCTGCAGCTCCCTGAGGAGCTCAGGAGCCAATTCTCCACCAGGTGGGGATGGACCCAGCTCCACTTTCCTCTGTGTCTGCCCCCTGAAGGACAGAACCAAACTTTAGTCCCTGAAAAGGGGGTGATTGCGCCTTTGCTGTCCCCCAGCTCTGTCCCACGTGTCTGTGCTCAGGGTGCCCTCCACTCAGAGGATTTTGGGGTGTGTTCTCCAGCTTGGAGTGCAGCTGCTAATCAGCTGCAGGAAGGGGATGCTCACTGGAATTTGGCTCCCTCTTATCTCTGCTACCAAATCCAGGCAGGCTCTCTTGGCCATAGGCTTTTACTGCAGCTACAAGGAGGGATTAGCTGTTCCTTCCATCAGGATCACTTTTTGTGTGCCCAAGCCCTGTTCCCTGCACACACAGAGAATGCTAATGGGCTCTGCCTCTGTTTTCCAGCCACCCACTGGGGTGAGTTTCTCTTTCTCCTGGTTTACTTTGTGCCTTATGTCAGAGTTAATGGAATACAGATTTCTGAGCAAAGAGAGATCCCAGTGATTTTTTAAACTTTTTTTTTTACAGTCTCTGCATGAATAAGAATCTGAGTCTATCAATGCAGGAAGCAATTCTGCACAGTTTAATTTCTCTGCTCTCTCAACTGTGTCAACTCCTGAAGGGACAAAGGAAAAAAAAGAGAAAAAGTAGAGTTAAAACAACACCCTAGGAGTGGAAGTTCAAGGTTACAAAAAGGAAGTGTTTTTAAAACTGAATCTTTGGAAAGGATTCATCTTCATTGCCAGCCCTGTGCAGCTTCTCCTTTCCTAGAGATTGAGGAGTGACCACATGATAATCTTTTCCCACATCATCCTGGCTGAGGTTTGAGCTGAAGTGAACATATTTTGTCCTAATGTCAATTCATTCCTTGTCCCCCAAGAACAAGCCAGATTTGCTCTGACTGACTTTATGCTGGGTTTTGGGCTCCTCATGCCATGGACCATGTGCTCCCAGCACTGGGCTGGGTTTGGGGGTGGCTTTGAATTCCCTGTTTTGAAAACAGTTCCCATCACTGCTGGAGATGAGTCCTCCCCTTTCCACCTGTCCTTGTATTCAAATCTGTCCTTTGCAGTCTTCAGTTAAAATAGACTGAAAATCCAAGTCTGCCAGAGCACCCTCTGCCTTATTCTGTGAAAACTTTCCAAACCCTGGGTCTCAATGCCCACCATGGGGCTCAGGAGAAATTGCAGGGCTGCTTTGGGTGCTGTATTTTATACATTGCATTCTTTTATTCCATTTCGTGCTTTCCCAGCTAAGAAATTTTTTTAAGACCACAGAACAAGTGAAAAGGTGAGGATGGCTTCCCATCCCACCAGCTCTGTTCAGCTGAGCTCTGGACTGTTAAACCCAGCCTGGGTTTATGGCCAAGAGGAAAAAAGACAGTGGAAAAATTTCAACTGCTTTATGAAGTATTTTACAGAAGAGTGATGCAGAGCAGTGAGCGGTGTGGCATGAGGGGTTTATTGGCACTGGTGAGCCACAGGAGCCAGTGCTAATAAAACCTTTCATGGACACCACATCACTGTGGTCCCCTGAGCCAAATCCTGGTGTCCTCAGCCAGGTGACTGATCCCTGGGATGGAGCCAAGCCAGGCTCTGAGAGGCTCCCCCAGCCACATCCCTGCAGAGCTCAGGGGCTTGGTGAGCTCAGCAGGCCCCCACCTGTAATCAGTGAAGCTGCAAAGCTTTGGGTTTGGGCTGGTTGGTTTTTGGATGTGTGATCTTGCCCTCACAAGATGGGGAGAGGAGAGGAGAAAAGCCCAATTTCTGGGAAAATTCTGTTTTTTAGAAATACCAAGTCAAGCAGGCTTGAAGGCTGCATTTTTGGGGGAGGAGCTGCAGCAAGGGTGGTGCCACAAGGCCCCCAAGGTGGTGGCCACACCAAGGGTGGCCACTGCTGCAGCAGGGGTGGCCCAGCCCTTTGAAAGGCAGAGGGTGCATTTAGGCCATTTGAATGGTTTGGGTTGGAAGGGATCTTAAATCCCATCTCATTCCATCCCTGCCATGGCAGGGACACCTTCCACTACTCCAGGCTGCTCCAAGCCCTGTCCAGCCTGGCCTTGGACACTGCCAGGGATCCAGGGGCAGCCACAGCTGCTCTGGGCACCACCCTGAGGCTGCAGAAGGTGCAGGGTGCTCCCATCCATGCAGGAGATCATGGAGGGCACTGGTCAGGCCCTGCCCTGGGTGTCCCAGCAGTTTGTCACAGCTGACAAACTCCAGCAGCAGCTGCAAAATCCCTCCTGAGCAGTCAGGAAAACCAGCCCAGCACAGAGAGCTCATGGCCCACGGGGAGCAGATCCTCAGAGAGCTCCCCTGGCTGCATGAAATGTTCCTGCTGTTTCTCAGTTTCCCCCTGTCACAACTCAGTGCAAGTTCTGCAGTTTCAGGAGGTTACCAGGCCAACACACTTCATATTGATCTTTCTTTCTGCATTACCATCAGCTGCAACTAAAAACAATCAAGGAGCAGGTGGGTTGCAGCCTGCACTCAGGCAGATGGAAATACAAAAATCCTTCCTGCCCTGCAGCCTGAATTCCATCAGGCAGATTGGCTTTGCGGTGAAAGTTAGCTCCGTTTTTGCTTAAAGTCACATTTTTCCCACAGAAGAGGTAGAAATGTCAGGTTTTGGGCCCAACACAAACCAATCAGGCCCCATCAATGCTGGCCCCAGTTATCCTGAAATCCACTGACGGTGATAGAGTGAGACAGGAGTGGGAGATCAAACACGAGACAATCTGTGCTGCATTTCCAACCACCTGAGGCTTCAAAGTGCCTGTGTGGCATCTGCTGGGCTCAATAACTTGAACAGTGCTTTACAACACCTCTGCTGTCCATGTTTGCCATTGTTAGAAATTAATACCTTTCTCCAAGTTATTTTAACTTATCATCCCACATGTGCCCTGCATGTGTTGCCCTGTTAGAGACAGTGAAATTACAACAGCATGGTTCTGTTTTTCCTTTGCCATCACTACCCTGCCAGTTTTTTTAATCTTTCCTGCCTGGAGGAGTTTTTGAACAAAGTAGCTTTTAAAATCATGATGTTTCTTTGATACAATGGCTGGAGATAAGTTTATTGGGCTTTTACAGGATAGCAGTAAACACATTTCTTAAATATATTCCCATCTACAAAAAGAAAAATATCCTGCCGTGGCTTTAGGCAGGCAGAATATTGGTGGGGACAGTCAGAGCCCCAGGCTGGATGGTGGATCTCTGTCTCCACGTGCTCCATGCCTGGGGAAAGCAGCAGAAAGCAGGGAGCAGCTGCCTGTGCTGGTGTCAGTTTGCCAGTCACTGCCTTGGGAATTCACTGTGGGTTCCCAGCAGGTGAAATCAGAGCAAACAGGCTCAGATTGCACTGGGGGAAGCAGAGAGCTTCCCCTCCCATTCACAGCCAGGTCTGTGCACCATGGAGTGTGGCATTCACATTCTCTGAAAAAATCCCTTCACCCAGGGTTTTTCTCCTGGGAAGCTGAGAGACCTCAGAGAAAAAGGAAAACAATTCTTATCTCATTTGCTTCTCCTGTGTTGTGCTCATGTGGAATGTGTTTGGAGATTGTTTACCCACAGGTGATTGTTCCATTGCATTCTGCTGGGAGTTGTTTTCACTCTTCCAAGTGTGAAGCTGTGTCAGGACTCTGGAAAGAGTCAGGAGTTTTCATTATTATCTTTTTAACATTCTGTAAGTATCCTTTCTGTATTCTTCAGTATAGTTAGTATAGCATTCTTTAATATAATATAGTATCATAAAATAATAAATTCTGAGCCTTCTGAGAACATGGAGTCAGATCCATCATTCCTGCCTTCATTGGGGCATTCCCAGCAAACCCAATAATGGGGTTACTTAATTCTGCTGGAGAATGTGTGATTTGCTGCTGTGAGTGGAGGGGAGGCAGGTTGGGGTTTTTCCATCTTTAACATCATTTTCCAGGGCTGCCAACATCCCTCACTGCCCCTTGAGTCCCTGCCTGTGCCTTGGACAGGGATGCTCACACCAGGGCCAGGAGGGCACGGGGTGAACACCCCAAAAAGTGGTGCAGAGAGCCAGGCACGGGCTCGGGATGGGGATGGGATGGGATGGGATGGGATGGGATGGGATGGGATGGGATGGGATGGGATGGGATGGGATGGGATGGGATAGGAGCCTGGCCCTGTGCTTTCCTATGAAACCCTTCTGGCTCCACGTGGAGTCCCTGGCTCTGGGAAAATACCATATTTCTTCACACTGAGCTGAGAGGAGACTGTAAAGGGTGAGATGTGGCCTGGAGGCAGTTAAAATTTAAATTTTTCCACTTTTCTGAGCGTTAATACCGTGATCATACTGTCTAAATAATGTCCGTGCTCTGGCTGCTGTATTACCTGTCCTAAGCATGATTTACTGCTGTCATAAATTAGCCCCTAAGCCAAAGAATCAAAAATAATTGGCTTTATATCTTGGTCCTCATTTTATCCTGTTCCTTTTTCCTTACCACCTGTCGTCTCTCTCCCTCTTACTCATTCTCTGGCATTTTTTTCCCTTTTCAATTCCTGCTCAGGGGCCACTTTCTGATTCTTTTCTCATGATCAGATGGTTTCTTGTCCTATTTTCTCCTGCAGATGTTCCAAGCTGTGTCCAGGGGAGCAGCATGGCCTGAGCTGGCTGTGTGACCCTGGGGGGCTGCAGGAGGAGTCCCTGCCCAGGCAGGTGACAGAGGTGCCCCAGCAGAGGTTGGTAAGGACATCACTGGATTTTAAATGGACTTTAAAACAAGTCACAGGTGTGATTGCTCTGGAATACTCCATGGCCTCCAAGCATGAAATACTGCAGGGCAGAGCATGGATGGGCTGGGAACCTTCTGCATCTGTTTTCTTCTGTCTGTGTCTCTGCTTTGTGTCTTTAACCTGAAGGGTTTGACACCACACTTAGCAACCTGTACCCTCACTGTGTCACCACTTCCTACCATGCCCCCAAATCATCTGCTTCCAGCTGAGGAGTGGAGGATTAACAAGGGCACACCTGGCAAAAAGCTTCAGTGAATGGTGACCTTTGGAGTTTGACCCAAAATGCTTGGTCCCATGGTGCTCCAAAAGGTGTTGCAGCACAAGACACGGGAAGAGGAGTGGGTAAAAGAGGATTTATTTGTCACTGGGAGCATGAAGTGTCTGTGTTTGTGTGGGTAGTGTGTGTGTGTGTCTGTGGGGACAGCAGGAGGGAGGGACAGGGTGATCCCCCTCCCCTGAGCAGAGATGTTCCACCTGAGCTCCACTGCTGCCTTTGGGTTCACACACAATCCCAGAATGTGGGATTTTCGTGGATGGAGGAGGAAGGAATGAATCTGACTCCATGCTCTTAGAAGGCTAATTTATTATATTATATTAAAGAAAGATAGACTACAACTATACTAAAGAACAGAGAAAGGATACAGACAGAGGGCTAGGAAGATACTAATGAAAAACTCCTGACTCTCCTCAGAGTCCAGACACAGCTGGCCCATAATTGGCCAATGAGTAAAAACAATTCACATGCAACCAATGAAACAATCACCTACCACATTCCAAAGCAGCCAAACACAGGAGAAGCAAATCAGGTAATTATTGTTTGCATTTTTCTCTGAGGATTCTGAGCTTCCCAGGAGAGAAATCCTGGCGAAGGGATTTTTCCAGAAAATATTATGGGGACACCAGAATGATTTGGGGTGGAAGGGATCTTATACCCCTTCCCATTTCACCCCTTGCCATGGCAGGGACACCTTCCACTAGCCCAGGATCCCAATTCCCATCCCTGGATGCTGCAGCACCATCACTGCTGTCTCACCCAGCAGCTCAGAGCCCAGTTACTCCCCAGCAGAGCTTACATGAGAACAACTTGACTGCTCTGAGCAATCCCAGTGAGAACAGCTTGAAAAAATGTTTTTTCATTTTCCTTTAAATAAATGGGCATTTTCTGGTTTTTGGGTTGGGTTTTTTTGGTTTGTTTTGTTTTTTTGGAAGTTTTTTTTTTTTTTTTTTAGCTGTTAATGTTCATTTTGCGTGTGGGCACGATGCCGTTCCTGTTTCTGAATGCACACAGTGGAGTGCAAAAATCAAGATTGCATCTCATGCATAATGCATGGCCCAGCAACTCGCTCAACAAATTACCCAAGTAGATCCCTCCGACAGGGCTGGGGGGAAGGAGGGGAAAAATATATTTGTAACAAGTCTCTTTCTAAAGAAATGACAAGATAAACACAAAAAATAGGCATGCAGAGATTTTTCTCCAGGGGGTCAATTCAGAAATTTAAGATAAGGATGATGGGGCTGGAGAATGTGGAGCAGCAGGTTGGGGATGAGGCAGAGGCAGCTGCAGGTCCTGGAGAACAGGGGGAGCCCAAAGCTGCCTGTGGAGTCTCTGAGGGCTTGGTTTGGTGTTGGGAACTTATTAGAGGAGTGACTTCCCATGGAGAGAGGTAGGAAAAGGGATTATTTGGTTTATTTATCACTTTCAGTGTGCTGGGTTTGCAGGGATGCGTTGTGGCTCTGTGCTGCTGTGTGACACTGGACTTGGTGCCACTTCTCTGGAAACAGAAGCCATAAAAATACAGATTTTGTGTGTGGGAGGTCATTTTAGGTGTGGAGGATGGTGAGGAGGGGGACAGAAAGATGGGGACAGATCACCAAAACCTTTCTTGTTTCTCAGGTGTCACCAGCCCGGGAGCAGCCTTGGCTTCCCCCACTGCTGCTTTCCAAGACAAGGATGAGACCTCTGCTCCCTGCAAGAGGAGTTTGCTGCAAAAGATGCCAAAGTAAGGGACCACATTCCTTCTCTGTGCCCCTGCTAAAGCTGGATCATCCCCTGCAGGCCAGGGAGCATCCACTGCCCCATCCCTCAGGAGCCAGCACTGTGGTGAGCCCTGGGAGCTGAGCTGTGGGGCCAGGGTCTAACTCTGAGGTGGAGGAAAATGGTATTTTAGGAGCAGATGGGGGTTGGTTTGCTTTTCCTTCCCCCTGGAGGGTGAGGGGTCCATCCCGAATTTTCCTTTCCTCTGGAGGATAAGGCAGCACAGAGGGGTTTGGTGGATGGAGCACCCTTGGGACTCTGCTCCTCTGCAAGCCAAACCTGTTCAGGCTGGAGGCCAAACTTGTTGAAAAGGATCAGAGGAAGGAATTTGCCTCCAGGGATGTAGAGAGGCAGCCCCAAAACTTCAGCAAGCACTAAACTCACTCATCATTTCCCCCTGACAATAATGCCCAGGGCTCCTGGATCACTGTGATCCACACAGGGCACAACTTGAGACCAGGCTTGCTTGGGGATTTTTTTCACTAATTTCAGTAATAACTCAGGCTCCAAATCTCATTTTATTCATGTCACTCACACTAATGAGCCCAGCCCGATCCAGCAGGGCTGTTTGGGTTTATTTCAGCTCCCTGCAGGCAGGAGCTGGGCAGGAGCTCAAGCCCAGCTGGGCTCGGCTCTGCTGGGTCCTGCAGCACCCCTGGAGCTGTGGCTACAGCTGGGCCAGCACATCCTGCTCTGGCCAGAACACCCTGCCTGGGATGGCAAATCCTGCCTGGGATAGCAAATCCTGCCTGGGATGGCAAATCCTGCTCTGGCCAGCACATCCTGCTCTGGCCAGAACACCCTGCCTGGGATGGCAAATCCTGCCTGGGATAGCAAATCCTGCCCTGGCCAGCACATCCTGCTCTTGCCATCTAGTGGCACAACCACCCAAACTTTTTCCTCCCGCTCTGAGGAGCCAAGGGCCAGCTCATGAGGGAAAGGAGGTAAGGGAGCAATGCATGGAGGGAGTCTGTGCTATTCAAGCAGGTTTTTACAGCCCTGAGGTGCCCTGCTGTGTGGGATCCTCAGTGTGACATGGCTGTTCCCAGCATCCAGAGGCCAAAAACGCTCTGCCAGCAGCAGGAGCCAGGGCTGGAGGTGCAAATTGCCCTGCATGGCCACTGAAAGTGGCTCTTGGGGTTTAGCACCAGGAGCAGCTTGGGCTCATTGGCACTGGAGTGGCTGGATGTCACCCACAGCACAAACCTGGCCTCCCTGGAGGTTCCTGCTCTGCCCCAGTCCCTGCCCTGCCTGTGCTGGGACCCTCTGGGCTCCAAAGAGGGACCACAAGGGACCCTCTGGGCTCCAAAGAGGGACCACAAGGGACCAGGGTCAGGTTTGGGCTCTTTGCACCTCAGGAATTTGTATCAATAGAGCTGCAGAGTGTTGCCACTTCCTTTTGTATATTTCTCTTCCCACGTTGTCATTTAACTTGGGAGTGATGACAGGATTTGCTTTTTGTTGGTTCAGGAGTGTTTAAAATAAACCCAAAATGTCCAGAGAGCACAGAGGGGGGTGCTCAGCTCTTTGGGCCAAGCTGGAATGGGGAAAGTTCACCCAAATTGCTCTGTGGTTCCATATGGAGGGTGGGGAGGGCTCTGCCCTCTCCCCAAATCTCCCTGTGGTCCCACAGCAACCCCAGGAAGCCTCAAACCCCGGCACACAGCACCCTGCAAAGCCTCCCAATGAATGGGCAGCTTTGGTGGAGATTAAAATACCCCAAGATGTGCTGTGGTTTTGTTTTTAAAAACACCTGAATGCATTTGCATTGATTTATTTTTAATACAGCAGCGACCTGGGAGCTTTGGGTATTGTTTGTGTTTGTTCCCTGTGGCAGAGGTGGGTGTTCAGTGGTGGGCACAGGCCCTGCTCTGCCCCCAGGGCAGCAAATATTGCATTTTCCCAGTGCTACTGCACAGCTGCAGATATTGCAGGGGGCCTAGAGAGCTGGGATAACCCCTGTCTTTGTTTTATAAACTTTTTTTTCCCCTTTCTTTTTTTCCTTAGTCTCACCTGGCCCTCCGCATCGTCTCTGAGAAGACCTCAGCCTGCTCAGTGCCTGTGAGCCTGGGGAATGAGCAGCAGGTTCGAGGTCACAGGTGGTGAGAGCAGCTCCTCCCTGAACCACTCTCTCAGCAATGTTTCCATTCACCTTGCCCACAGAATGAAAGCACAGGCAGCAACTCACTAAGCAAATGAGCCCCTCCTATAATTCCATTTGCTTATGCTGCTTATTTTTCTCCTGCATAATTATTTTTAAAGGAAAATTTAATTTTGTTTAATGGGTACAAAGTTTAACACTTGGTAAGCTTTGTCTTCCACAGCCACCATCTGGTGAGCTTTTTTTTCCTGGATTTTTTTTTTCCTAATTATTTTTAAACCAGCCCAGTAAATTGTGTGTGGTTAAGAGGCACTTCTCATTAAGATGAAATACTTTGATCTTGTAGGATCATCTGTTTTTAAAGAGGTAATGATATCCTGCATCTTTTTTTTAACCGAGACCTGCTCAGGTGTGAACTGGGTGCAGCAATTAGAGCTTATCAAAAAATAAAAAGGGGGTCAGGAGAAGATCTCTGAGAGGGCACAGCAGAGACCATTAAGAAGTAAGTGGCAAATCATCTCAGGAAAGGGAAACATTTAACCTGGTTATTTATTTATTTTGAAGTGCAGATGGTGTGGGGGGAATAAAAGGCTGCAAGAAGACCAAGAGTCAGGGGAATGCTATATATAGCTGTACAGCTGTTTCCTTCAGGTGTGATAACTCAGAAACACAGGATGATTAATTTTGAAAGTTGAAATGTATAGCGGATTCTGATTACATCTGAGTGTCTATAATTTAGCTACTTAGTAAAATTAACTTGACGTTTTTAGTGAGCTGTGAGGACAATAATGTGTGAAGAGACTGAAGAACAAGTTTGACTGCACGCTCTTCCCTTACCTCCCCCCGTTTTCCCCAATTCGTGGAGTTTATTTTTAACTTTTCCCGTTTTCCCCGAATCCAGAGGAATGGGGCTGGCTCCCCCTGCTGGCTCCGGGCTGAGCGCTGCTGGGATGTGACACTGGGAATTCTTCATTCCAAGAAATTCAGGGACATGGGCTCTGCAGGCACAGAGCATCTCCCACATACCAGGAACTCATTCCCAAAAACTCAGGGACATGGGGTCTGCAGGCACAGAGCACATCCCAGACACTGGGAATTATTAATTCAAAAAAACTCAAGGACATGGGTTCTCTAGGGCACAGAGCACCTCCCAGACACCAGAAATTAATTCTCAAAAATTAAGGGACACAGGCTGTGCAGACTGGGCTCTGCTGGGCACAGAGCACCTCCCAGACACTGAGAATTAATTCCAGGAAAACTCAGGGACATGGGCTCTGCAGGGCACAGAGCATGTCCCAGACAGCAGGATTAATTCCCAAAAACTCAGGGACATGGGTTCCCTAGGGTACAGAGCACATCCCAGACACCAGGAATTAATTCCAAAAAACTCCAGGACAGGGATTTAGGGTACAGAGCACCTCCCAGACACCAGAAATTAATTCCCAAAAATTAAGGGACACAGGCTCTGCGGGCTGGACTCTGCAGGGCACAGAGCACCTCCCAGAAACCAGGAATTAATTCCCAAAAACTCAGGGACAGAGGTTCTCTAGGGCACAGAGCACCTCCCAGACACCAGAAATTAATTCTCAAAAATTAAGGGACACAGGCTGTGCAGACTGGGCTCTGCTGGGCACAGAGCACCTCCCAGACACCAGGAATTCATTCCAGGAAAACTCAGGGACATGGGCTCTGCAGGCTGGGCTCTGCAGGGCACAGAGCATGTCCCAGACAGCAGGAATTAATTCCCAAAAACTCAGGGACATGGGCTCTGCAGGGCACAGAGCACCTCCCAGACATCAGGAATTCATTCCAGGAAAACTCAGGGACATGGGCTCTGCAGGCTGGGCTCCTGTCACTCCTCAAGTGACAGGACAAGGGGAAATGGCTTTAAACTGAGAGAGGAGGTTTACACTGGATATTAGGAAACATTTCTTCCCCATGAAGGTCCCAGGCCAGGCTGGGCAGGGCTGGGAGCACCCTGGGGCAGAGGAAGGGGTCCCTGCCATGGCAGGGGTGGGATGGGATAATGATGGGATAATTGGGATGGGATGGGATTTCAGGTCCTTTCCCCCCATGTGCTGTGCAGGGAACAGCCCCAGCTCAGGGGGTGGTGAAGTTCCAGCTCTCCTCACCCTCACAGCACCAATTCAGAGTTTTATGGCACCCATTACAAAAGGACAAATATAACCCAAATCCTGTATTGGGATCTCCCAGTCCCAGTGTTTGGATGCCAAGGGCAAATTTCCTTGTGCAATGGTGATGTCCTCAGCTTGAGAGGGAAAAAACATCGTGTGTTGTGCAAAATCACCACAAACTCTGCTTTTGTAACCAAAAATCACTGCAAATTATGTTCTTGTTAATGTTAAACTGAACTATTTTCCCAGTTCACTTTGTGTCACTCAGAAATAAATGATCTGATGTGGCTGCTTTGGTCAGTAATGCCTAAAGTCTGAGGCTTTAAACAAAATAACACAAACACATTTGTGATTATTTTTCATTTTAATTGTCTGACTCTAAGTAACATTTTCAGACACACCATCAATCTAAGTACCTAACACAAAGCCCAGAGTCAGGTAGCTTCCAGAAGAACCTTCCAGAGGTGGTTAAAATGCTTTAAAATATTTAACATTTTTTCACATTGCTACAAAACAATGACAACTGGCAGAGTATTTTTTTTTTAACCTACATTCTTTTAGCAGGAGAGAAACAGTGGAAGGTGGATCACATTCTTGATTCTTTCAAGACCTGTTTGACTACAACAACAAATAATTTTACAACATGGCAAGTACAAATATAAAATTTCAAATGTGCCAACTTTAAAAAAAATCTGGATTTTTCCTCAATACCTGCAGTACCTTGCTTCTGGTAATAAATATTAAAAACCATCTTTACATTACAGAAAATGTTAAATAAGTTATTTACCAAAAGGTGTCATTTTTTGTCCTTTTTCTTTTTTGGTCAAAGGCTGATTCCATTAAAAGAGCTGAACAAATATTTTTTACATCAATAAATATTAAGGCAGCACAAAGCAAACAAGACTCATAAAACCAGTCTCTGTTAGCAGAACTTTCTCCTTCAGAGAATCCTTTTTTTGCTGGTGTAGGAAGGTGATTTTTGATTCTCAGCTGGTGTGACCTGGTTAGAAAAGCAATAATTATAATTATTATACAGCACTTTAAAACCCACAATTTGTCCCAACCCCATCCTGCTGCACAAGGATGTGCCAAGAGGAGCTCCTGTGTTCATCAGATCTTCAAATTAAAGTGCTAAGACTTCTGTGAGCAGAAAGATTGTTTGATTATTTAATGTCATCACTTTGTAGCTCAGGTAGGGCTGAGAACAGCACAGCAGCTGCAGCTGATGGGGAGGAGGGAGAAGGGATGCATGGAAAAGGTTTGAGGAAAATGTAGGGAGGGGCTGGGAATTGTACAATTATTCAAAGTGGAGAGGTGAGAGGGGAAGGGTGGGATTTCACAGTCAAGGAAAGCATTGCATCCTTCAGGGAGTAAAGTCTGACAAAGAGAACTCAAACCAGAGCAGGGATTCCTGAAACACCCCCAGGGACTGAACTGCACCAGCACAGAGCTGCTGCCAAAGCTGCCCCTGTTGGGTGTGTGGGTAAAAAATAAAAGCACCAGCAGTGACAAACACAGGCTCCAGCTCTGAACAAGGGTGTCTCTACAGCAGGCAGGTTATCAGGCTGTGATCTCCTGGAAATGAACTGCTCAGAGATGATGACAGACATGAATATTAATCTAGGGAAAGCATCAGGAAGGAGAGGGTTTAGGTGTTTATGTGGTCACTCATAAAACTCTTAATTCAGCCATCAAACACAGCAGGCTATTTATCACACTAAACTGCTGTCACCCAGGCTTGATTAGGTACCAAACCTAAAGTAAATCAGACTAATTCTGCAAAATACTCCTGACACAGCACTGTGTGTTTCTGACTAGCAGAGACCAAGGAATTCAATACAAACAAAACTTTTACTTACTTCCAGGTTTCCTCTAGCCTTCTTCAAGACATCATGCGTTAAAACCACTGGAAAGAAAGAAAAAAGATTAAAAAGATTAAAAAGAATACTGCAAGTCTTATTCCCTGTGTTTGTTTTATGACCAAACATGAAATCATGTCTGAGCAGAGGATTCCCTCAGGACTGCAGCTCCAGAGCTGTGCCACCCCTGGACTGTCATTCCCTGCTGATGTCTGTTCTCCACAATCTGCTTTTCAAACCTAAGCATCCTGAGAGTGGTTTGGAAGTTTTTCTGCCACAAGAAACAGGCAAAGCTCAGCCCTGCATGGACCCCCCAGATCTGCACAGCCCCTGCTCATCCCTCCATCCAAGCCACACAGGAAGATTTTCTGTCCTTTCAAGGGGAAATGGTGCATGGTTTAACCCCAGTTTGATCCTTTAAGTGTCCTGCTTGGGCTGGGGAGGGCAGTGAGGAGGGGGAGAAGAGGACAGATGGCAAAAGGAGTCAGTTCAAGGACAAAGCAACCTCTCTGGGCCATGGGGAAATCAAAAAGCAGTGGCCTGCCCTGAAGGGTTCCAGGTTTCTCCATTCATCCCTCCCAGTCTGTCTCTGTGGGGCCAGCAGGAGACCTGAGAATGGAGGAGGAGGTGATTCCAAACACAACTGGTATTTAGAAATGTCAGAGTAAATATGTGAGTCTTTAATCTGTGTCAGTCCAGTAACTGCTGAAATGCACCACTCACAATCACCAATTTGATATTCCAGTCTCAAAAATAAACAATTTAACCATAATAAAGATTTTTCATTACAACAATAAGAAGCCAAGAACTCCAAGGGTAGAGCTGTCACGAGATAATTACACCCCTGGCAGATTACTGCAATTTGGCACTGCTTTGTTCCATGCTCAGAGGTTCAGATGAGGTTTATAAGCAATGAGCTCTCTCACCAGAGAGAGCACACAGAAGACTCTGAGCCACAAGAATGTTCCAATCTCTGCCTCTAAATATATTTAGGAATGTTCAGCTACATAACAGAGGGAACCTGAATATCCTCACTGGAGCAGGCAGGTAACAGGATGTGTGCAGAATGAAGGCAGGCAAGGTCACCCACTGCATTGCTTTTCCTTTCTTGCTTGCAAAAGGAGAAGGGAAGAAATCTCAAAACCAAGAGGAAACCACCTAATAAAATCCAGCAGCTTCAGGTCCCTCAGTTTTGCTGCAGGCTTGGCCAGGAATTTGTGTACAGATGCAAATTAGAAACATTTCTGAAATTGCTCTTTTAAGACAAAGGCAACTCAACATCCGTAATTCCCATAATCAATGAAACCTGGAGAAAATCACATCCAGGTCTTTTTGTGTGGCACAGTGCTCACTCCTCAGAAGAGCTCTGCTAGTAAACTCATTTCACCCAGCAAACTAGATTTTTCTAAATCCAAACTCTTAAATTCAGCCAATGACAAGAATTTGGAAGCTGTGCCACTGCTGGCACAGCTGCTGCTCTCCAAGCAGAGATTTTTGCATTACAGAGATTTCAGAAAATGCAGGTTTCAGTTTCTCAGCACCTCACTCAGAGGAGGTTGAATGCCCTGAAAAAAAAGTGAGCAAATTTAGGGCAACAGGCACTGTTTGCTGTAGGGAAGTGTGGGTGGCTCAGGGATAACATTTTGGCTCTAAGGGTAAAATCTGTTGATTTATACCCAGCCTAGCTCTGAAATTACTGACATGACACTGGAACTGGACAAACCAAACCAGTCAATCTACCCCAGAGATATTATTTATATACATAATGGAATGGCTTGGATTTTTACATGACAACCCCAAACTGAGCTATTTGGCTCTACAACCTGAACAAAACATAATTTATGATTTAATACAAGTAATTTGTACACATATAATATAGCAATTTTGAAAGAAGTGACCAAACACCAGCCCATAAATGCTTGAAACAACAAAAATCTACAGGGAGAAGATATATGGGCCTTAGATATAAAAATAACAGGCTGTGGAGCAAAATAACATTTATCACTCTACATTCCATTTAACTGACTTGAATAACATATAATATTACAGATATTTCTATCACTTTGTATGGTGAGGAAAATTTTCCAGTCTAGATTAATTACTGATAACACAAGTGCCACTCCAGCAAGGACTAATGAGCCATTCAGTCCCACCACTTCAGAGGAGGCAAGAATGGATTTTTTTTCATTTTATTTTTTTACAGAAGAAAATGAACTGTTCCTCCCACAATACACATACTGCTGGAGCAGGAAGGCAGAGCAGAGCTCCATTCAGATCTCTTCTGGTGAGTGATTAAAGTCTAAAGCAGCAAAGATGTTCAAACAGACACCTGGCTTAACACAGCTACAAAACTCCCTATGTCCCACTTGTTTTCATGTTTCCAGATCATTTTCTAGCCATGGGCCACACTAAGGGTAAAATATAATTCCACAGCATGGCCTAATTTTTCTTAACAAAAATTATTCATAGCAAGCTTTTGTTTCCCTTATTCTGAGCTTGTTCTCCTGCACTCCTCAGTCTGGTGCAGAGCACTGACAGAGCTCCTTGCAGAGCTCCTCAGAAAATTTAAAACCTAATTCCACATTTATTAAGACTGAGGCAAAATCACAATTTTGACAATGTCAAAACCTTTGGCTGAAAATTACAGCAAACAGAAACTTTGCCTCTGTCCAGAGCTGCTGTAAAATAGAAACAGGAGTATCCAAAATGGAATAACCCAAGTAGGAATTAGTGGTAGCTGCATGAATCGACACATTATCAGTGCTTTGTGTAAAAACATGAACAGATTCCCATGATATTCTCTACAGCCTTTTGTACTTTGGGCAATTTCTACCCACTGGAATGAGGCTCAGCACAGCCTGAGCCTGTCTGTCACAGCTGGGGCACACAAAGAACACCAATTTTAAGGTAGCCACAGCCTACAAAAATAAAATCAGAATCATTATTAAATCAGAATCATTATCAAAGCTCACACTCACACTGGTCAATGATGACTTTCTCCATGTTTTCCTTCAGCTGGTTTGTGGAGTGCAGGCGTTTCACTGTGCTGTGCAACTTCCTCTCTTGCTCTGACAGTTTCTTACGTAACCTAAAGATTTCTGCTTTCATTCCTTCATCCTGAATTGAGAGAAGAAAGCAAGATATTAAACTTTTGGCTAAAAGTACTTTCTACATTGGGAATTGCTCAATACTTTTGGACAAGTACCCTCAAGATTCCTTGGAGTACCAACAACTCAGAGGAGGGAAGGACCATCACTGAGTCCTGTCCCTCCTCCTTCACATCCCCCATGACTTGAGATTCTGTGATACAACTCCAACTCTTAGCTGGAATTTAGTGCAAGTAATTTTTCCATTAGACTGAGGAAAGTCTATTAAACTGGTGCCCATTTTTGTTTTAAACTAGAAAAGATAAGGAAGGGATGTGCCAAGGGATCAGTGCCCTGTGTGCCAGGTTCAGAATTCCAGCCTCCTCCTTGTGTTCTGTTAATGGCTGATGCTGCCTCTGTCACAGGGCTAAAAGGCACTGGGACAGTTTAATTGCAAAATTATTTGACAGCATCATCATTAAGGTTCAGTTTTCACCACCAATCCCAACAAAGTTCTGGTCAGTGACTTGTAAAACAGGACTGTGAGAAGCCCTGGCACATCTGCCAGTGTCACTGATTTGGGTGCTTGTGCAGATTTAAGCTTGGACCTTTTTTTCTTGTTAAATAACGAAACTTCTGGAATTTGCTCCCACTATTTATCTCTGCATAAGAACTGAAGTATCACATATATTTCAACTCCTGTGGGGCTGCAGAGAAAGTACAGAACACTCACAGTATTTTAGAACCCAAACTTCAAGGGAGAAAGAAATTCTTTCATATTCTGCATTTAGAACATCAGGAGCAATCTAACATCCTTAAGATCAGGGGGTGTTGATAAGAAACTCCAGAAAAAATTCAATTAGGCTCTAATTAGGATCATCCTGGGAATCCAGACCCCCACACACATGAAGATCAGCCTTGCAGAAGTGATTGATCCAAATCAAGGCTCAGATCAGTGACAGGAGGGCAGGAGATGCATCCCCACATCCTGAGAGCCCTGTGGGGTGAGGGATGTTCAGTCCCTGCAATCCAGGCCAGCAGGAGCTGCCTGCATGGATTACACACTTGAGCATAAAAATGGAAGCACACACTCTTGCCAAGGCATCCCAAATCTGGAGCTGGAGCATCAGTGGATGTGGCAGACAGCAAACTTCACTCCCACTGATTTTGTGATTTTATATATTTAAGGATGCTAAAAAATATCACCAAAAATGTTATGAAATTATATAGAAGTGTTTGTTTCCCAAAGTTTGAGGGTTTTTTTCAGGAATATCCTGCTTCCTTTAATAAACACATAGAAAAACCTCAGTGAAATCACTTCAGATTTATTTTAAAGCCAGGGTTTGAAACAGTTTCAATGCTGAGTGGTGGTATTCTGACAGCAGAGATATTTCATTCCTCATTTAGTTTACTTTTATGCATTTGCATAGTGCAATCCTTTTTAGTTAAAGTGTTATAAAACATGTCTTGGGGTTTTGTCACACTTTTACAAAAGCTTCTCCTTTTACCACTTTGGCATCAAGAACATAAAAGAAAATGCAGCTGAGATTACATCAAAGTTGCTGATGTTTCTCTTCTTACCAACACACACAGAATCAAATTGAATTTGGTTCAAGTAAAAGGAGCCCAAACCTTTTCTTGTTGAGGTGGAGTTTTTGCCACCTCCCTGGATTTTCTGGATCTCATGTAACAGGATTAGATATTCCATTTTTATTAAAAAGGATGCTGTAAATGAACACCTGGCCATGCAACATCACCAGGACATACTCAGCCTTACTTTAAATCCATGTGGAGACTGGGGGCACGATTCTCCAAAATGACACATCTGTGACTGGTGCATCCTCCTGGAGACATTCCCAAAGTCCAAAAAACCACCCCAAACCCCCAGCCCAGCCCAGGTGAAGCCCAGCAGTACCTGGATGCCCTGAGCAGTACCATGAGCAGCTTTCAGGGGAAGGGAAACTCTCCAGAGAAGCTTCAGGGAACGTGAAGCCTCTTCCAAAATCTGCTGTACTGTGTGGGTGCTTGTGGAAAAGCCATGCAGGGATGCCTGTTCTGGTACCTGTATCACAGGATTAAAGACATTTTATATTTTATACTTAAACCATTATGAAAATGTAATCTTAATTAATGGGTTTAATCCAGCTGGTGTGATTTCATAGTTAAGATAATGTACACAGCCATTGTGTGCCATAAAAACTAATCTGTTAGTTAACAAAGGCTGCTGAATTATGTATTATCTGAGAATTTCAGTGAGGGAGGGGATTTATCCTAATCAATAACCATGATTAACAATAGATTATATTTACTAGATTTGCTATGCCACATGGTAACACTTGGCAACTGTCTTCTTTCTTCATTTGCATTTTGTGTCATGTTAGTTAAAAGTCAATGATTACAGACATCAATTTAAGCAATATAGATGTTTCTTCCTTAGCAGACCCTTTAAACTGTTCCATTTAATGCTAAAATAACTATCAGGGTACACATAAAATGTTTTCCTCTGCTGACAGATGAGAAACCAAATGGAAGAAATTGCATAAATGTGAAATAAAGGAGGGAAAGACTGTGAGGGGAGCAAATGAATTACCAAAGCAATGGTGCTACAGAAGGGGGAAGGGTAATGAAAAAAAAGCATTTGCAGTTCCTGCCCCATGCAGGATACAATCTGAATATTTATTTAGCATTGTTATCAAACCAGAATCCTCCTGTCACATAAAATATCCCATTTGCTAAGTAGTCTGAAACTTCAGTGATGTAAGGCTTGATGGGAAACTGCAAATTGTGAAACTTACTGCTTTTATCTTTACACCAACAAAACAAGTTAAAAACTTAGAGAGATCACTTTTTCAGTCATTATCAGTATGTTAACTAGGTCATTGGGAAATATATGATACTTCAGAGAGTCTTAAGTGTCATTCAGGCATCATTTGACTGCGTGAGCACACATGTGATATCACAAAAAGAATTTCAGAATTGTTGCAGACTGCACCTTCAACAGCTTCACTAATTATAACTGCAGAAATAAGTAGCACGAATTTATCCCTGCAGTTAAGACCTTCTGTTTTCTGAAGAGCAGCAAGCATGCTTTTTACAGCATTTATATTATCATAAAATCATAAAGGGGTGAAAAGGACCTTCATTAGACACTTAGTTTCCTTTCCTTTTTCAAGGCAGGGAAGCATTACATGGAATTTTTTAAACATTGGCATAATCCATCCTCAAAATTGCCTCCAGTCAGTGTCTCTGAGCACCCTCCATGACAGTGCTTCATTATTTTTACCACTGGCTGCTGTTTTCCATGCCTGATCCAGGCCCTTCCTGCTGGGATTTAAGTTTCTTAGCTCCTTATTAGATGCCACAGATGTGCACAGATTGTTCCTTCCCTTTAATTGAAGCTTGTAGGCAAATGTGTCTTTTCAAACCACCCCAAATAAGCCATCATTAACTGTGTCCAAAAATTAATATTACGTAAGAGAAAATTAGCAGAAGTAAACACTAACTAGGTTCTCCTATTCTAGACAAAAAGGACTGAGGTTATTCAAGACAAAATAAACATTTTATTGGTTAAACATCCTTAAGATGCAGCAAGAGCACCATGAGTTCTAGCACTGTCAGAGAATGAAGAAAGGATGCTACTCTGAGTCCTACAAGACAGTATTTGATCATTAATGAAATATTCAGGTTTTTGGACAAGTTTATGATATTGTTAAATGTTCAACTGATAACTAGGAAGTGGAAAAATATTAAAAAATCTTCCCTGAAATATGAATGTAATATGAAACAAGCCTCATCAGCATACATCAATCTTTAATGTACAGTTATAACCTGGTGTTACTAAAAGTCTGAATTTAACTAAGGGGGGAACTTTACCAGCTCTGTATCACATTTCTTTTAATTGTCTCATATTTCCTGGGTTTAGCTCAAGCCTTCATTATATGAAAATCCTAATTCTTTTTATTCTTAGGTTACTTTTACACACCCCTAGTTAAATGCTTTCTACAGCATTTTCGATTTTTACCTGAAGTTTTCTGCTGCTTCTTTTGTTTGGCTTTTTTATAATTTCCAGCACAACAAACACCAACTTCCACAGCAAAACCAAGCAGTTTTACCTCATTTAAAGCCAAAACTGAAAGTGAGATTGCTTAAAGGCCTAGAATTAACTACCTCAGAATCCCACTGAGTCCATCTAGACAATGACTGTGCCAAGCTTGAGGCATCCTGAGTTATTCAGTCAGTTCTTCCCTTCACAGCAGTTTGCACCTCTGGGTAAAATCCACCCTTCTTTAGAGGATTTCAGTGCTCACTTGTGGAAACCCAGGGCACTGGGAATATTTCCCTGTCAGCTCTGGGGCACCCTGACCCCCAGAGGAGCACTGACTTTGACCCTCATCCATGGAGAAAGTTTCCCAGACTTCAAGATAAACTAGAACCCACAAAAGTGTGAAACAGATTATAGAGAGTAGTGTGGGTGTATCACTTGGTGAGAAATTTAGGTTTGGGGATTTTTAGTATGTTGTGGGTGGAAGAAAGATGGAGGGCACAGGATGTTGTCCTGGGTTTCTTCTTCATGCTTCTTCTCCATGGGTTTGGGCGGTTTTGTAATTGGGCAGGAAAGTCTGCACTGGGGGCTCTGTGGGATCAGTTATTGGGTTAAAAGGGGAAATAATCCATGTGTCAGTTTAGTCTTAAAAGACCTTGTACCAAGAGTTTGTTGGCCATTTTGAGCCTTCTAACGAAAAGCTGCCAAACTCACAGCAGTCAGACTTTTACTGATAAGAAATAATAAACACCTGAGTCCGAGCATGAACTACCACCTCAAGCGCCTTCAATCCAGACCCAGAGAATGATACTCACCTTTACTCCAGGCTCCTGCAGCAGCTTGGTGCCAGTGAGCTCTCTGAGAGCCATCTCCATGTGTTCCAGCACCTGCTGTCCCTCTGAGATGTGTTTCCTCAGGGCCTCGTAGTCCTCGATGAGGCCCAGCACGTGCCGCCCGTTCCTGTCGGCCCACATGCGGTGCCCGGGCACCAGGCGTGGGGTGCACGTCCTGCTGGAGCTGCTGCTGCACACTGAGGCACTGTCCACATCTCCCTTAGGGGCTGCCTGAGCACCTGGGACACAAAAATCAGCTTGGTTTTTGTTGAAGATGAAACAGGAAAGCCTTATAAATATGATTGCCTGGCAAAAGATTTTGAGAATATGGAAACTGTGAGATTGAAATGAAAGCAAGCTTTGAGATACCTCAGTTACTGAACAACTGGAAAACAGTGGTGTGGCCAGCTGAAGGTGATCCCCTTTTGATGGAACAACACCCTCTGCTTGCAGACAGGCCCAAGGGTCAGAGTAGACCCTACAGCTTGGCAGAAGGGGCCCAAAGAGGAGTTTTTAGGGTTTAAAGTGTAGCACAGTATGGTGATCTAATGATTCTTATAGGCTGTATGTAAATGCTATAAGATTTGTATGTTGTAGTAGATTAGTTAGTGAGAATTATAATATTCAACACAGAAGATTTATTGTATTGTAACAATTCAATAGAGAACCTTGCTCTCTTACCCTTTTACTCTCTCACCCTCTCACCCTCTGTCCCCCTCTCTTCTCTCGGGCCTGCTCTGAGCTGTGTTTGGCAGCTCCCAGCAGGGCCCTGCACCCAGGCCCTTTGCAACAAACCCCAAGTTCCAGGACCAGAAGAAGATTTATTGTATTGTAACAGGAACCTTGTGCTCTGATCCTCTCTTTTAGTCTCTCATCCTCTTTAACACGCTCTTGCCTTCTCTCTCCTTACCTCTCCCTCCCTCTTTGGAGCCTGCTCTGAGCTGTGTTTGGCAGCTCCCAGCAGGGCCCTGCACCCAGGCCCTTTGCAATAAACCCCAAGTTCCAGCCCTGGCTCCAGAGATCTCTCATCTCCATCCGTCCCGCTGTCCTACCCCCCAACACTCCTACAGGTTTTTATCCTCATACAAAAAAAAAAAAAAAAATTAATTTGTACTCGGCTGCTGTTGAACAGGGCTGGGTGTACCTGGATTCTCTGCTGAAATGCAGTGTCCATTCTGCTCACCAATGTTCCTCCTGGCAGCAGGGCAGTTGCAGAGATTTTCTACATATAAAAGGGAGAAGGAAAGCTGTATTATTAGATTTTTAAAACCCTTCCAAGCTTTTCAATTCTATTATTGCTGATGCTACACTTGGCCTTTGGAAGCTGGGAAAACCAGCTAATTTTTTCTAGTGTCATGCCATGGATCTTCCAGTATTTACCTACTTTTATACCTGAGCATCCATCCAAATTCTAGGTATCTCCCAAAATCAAACTATAGGTAAAAAATCTAAAATATATCCTGATTGACATATTTTATTAACAAATATAAGCTTCCCATTAACTCCACAAGCAGTAGGACACTTTTTTCAGCTGTACCAGACTAAAGATTGTCTCTCTATTCCTCCTTCAGAACTTCCACATTCCCTAAGCACAGGTAAAAAACTCAGCTGCTGACATTGCAAGGAATCTTTCTGGTCCATGTGGTTTTATCTGGATGTAGGGAAAGCTTTTATTGTGTACAGCACTTTAAGGAGGAAGATTCCAGTGCCCTCTGTATCCCATGAACATCAATACTGGAACAATAACCTAACCCTGGGTGTAAACATTACACTTTCCTTTATTTGCTAAAACAGCATCACTTAACAGTGATTGAAATAAAGGTAAAACATTCCTCAAGGGCAAAGAGGGGACAACTGATTTATCCAGAGCCCATTTAGTGCACTTATTGATCATTCCTGAGTAATACACACTCACCCTTAGCAAACACTACAGAGCTCAGCAGTGAAAAAAGAACCCCCCAGGTAAGCAGAATTTTTGGCATCCTCCCAGCCCAGAGACTCTGCAAATGCTTTGCTTGGATGCAAAAGAAGCACCAGCAGCTCTAGGACAGTGCAGTGTGCACTTCACACCCTGCTCTAACAGCAGAGAGGTTTGAGGAGAGCTGACATTGATTAAGGCTGTAAGAGGCACAGGTTGTGCAGTAGCCAAAAGCACACAGAGCACAGTACCATCCAGTCCTGCACAGGGCTGAGAGCCTGCCTTCAACACACAGTTGATATTAACAGCTGACACTGGGCCCATTTCCTCTCCCTTCCCTTTGGAAAGCTGCTCCTCTAATTTTTCATGCAAAGACTTGTTGGTGTTGATGCTCCTCTCCAGCTGCACTCGCAGGCTCTGGATTTCAGCCAGCAGCTCGTGTAAATCCAGTGGATTCTTCTGATCTTTCTGGAATTCTTCTGAGGCATCACATCTGGGATCTGAGACAATTTCAAAAGAAACACTCAAATATCTCTAACAATTAAAATAATATTACCCACCAGAGCACTCAGCAAGTAAGTTATAGTCAGTGCTATCCTCAATATTAAGAATTAACTACAAACAGCATTAAGATAATGGTTTGACAAAAATAAGCATGTCTTAATTGCTTCTACTCTTGAAAGATTTAAAGGGCTGAACATTTTTTTTTACTTTGTCCATAAAAGCTACTATGTCTCATGGCAAAAGCTAAAAAATGAGATAAAAGGAGAATGAAGAGGATTTACAAAATGTGAAGTGCAGTAATGCACACTCTGGGGAAAGGAAAAGAAACGGGGAACATCAGAGTGTGGAGGAGGGATGGAGCAGAACTGGGAGTTTAATTTTGTACACCAAAGGAAAAAGAAAACAGTGATCACCTGGCAACCAGAGGAACAAATCTGAACCTGAGAAAAGCAAGGGCTGTGTTTGCCTTCTCACAGAAAGAGATCAGTACACAAACAACTCCCTGCATTGCTTCCTGCTGAAATCCAACTGTTCAAGGTGTTCTCCAGACAGGGAAGGGGTTCAGCTGCATGACGAGGGTGCTGCCACTCTCTAATGACATGAGGAGCTCTGCAAGGAGAATCCCTTCCACCCCTGAGCTCTGCCTCAAAGCCCCATCCCTACAGGGCTCTTCTGCTTCAGCCAGGCAGCAAAACCAGTGGCTGCAGGGCATAACATGGAGCAGCAGGGAGAAAAAAATCAACTTTTAACAACTTCCAGTGGGAAATTTGCTGGATGTGGTAAGGGTTTTTCAGCAATGAAAGCATCCCACTCTTAACCTCAGCACACCAACAGCTACCTGGTGGCACAGCTTCAAAGGGGGAGGGAGAACTCAGGGGAGCTCCAGTCCTCCTCTAACTTTCAGTGACAGCAAAGTGGACATGAAATTATTAAACACCTAATTCAGAAAGCAGTGCCAGCACTTCTGCCAGCCCCAGGGAGAAGCCTCTCCCTCCACCTTCAGCAGAAGGTACCTGGGCAAGCAAGACCTGCAAGGATGCAGCAGCAGGATTTTAGATAACAAATAAATATCTAAGATCCCCAGGAAACTCATCCAGCCTGAGCCACTAAGTCTTCAATTCTGGTTTTTAGCTTAGCTAAAAAGATAAAGGAAACTTGGGGGTGTGTGGTCAACATCTGACACAGCTCAGGCTTGCAGCTCCCCCGAGGAGAAAGCATCTGAGCAGGAGGTTGTCAGATCTCTTTGCAGAGCAGACACAAGCAGGAGCAAAGGAACAGTGACCCAGCCCTGCTGGCCTTTGACAAGAGCATGTTCAGAGGGAGGAGGTGCAGGGGCAAAGGGCACAGAGCCAGCTGTGCATTTGTACCTGTCCCCTTCCTTCTTGCTTCTTCCAGCTTCTCATACACCTTGATCTCCGTCCGCAGCGACTGCAGCAACTTCTCATTCTCAGAGATCTGATGCTGCTTTACATTAATTTCTGTTTGCAACCTGTTAAGTCCCAATAAACAGCTGGGTTAAATTCTGATTTTTTTTTTCAAAATCTAAAATCCATTCCTCTTTCCCTCCATAATTCTTCCCCTGCCTTTTGAACATATCCATGCCCCTCATTAATATTAATGGCTATGGCTGAAGAGATGCCTGTCACACTGACAATTTCTTCTCTAAATGAATTTTTAAATGTGGACACAATCAATACCTGTTCAGTTCATTGCGACTGCTGTAAATTTGACATGTCAGGTATCTGATTTCATCTTCCTTCTGGCAGATTTGTTTTTGCAACTTTTCATTCTCTTTCTTCATGCATTCATGGTCCTCATGAAGATGCTCAATGACTGCATCCTTCTTAGAAAGAGATTCTCTTAACTTTTCATTTTCCTTTTGTTTATCTGAAACAAGAAAAAACACAAGGTATCTGCAATGCCCACAATGCACTATGGCCTTGATTTTTAACTAAATCAGCTTTTTCAGAGACTATCCAGCTGCTACTCCATTATTGCTAATCCCAGCTTGAATGTTTATGGTTGAGCATGGAATTTCAGGGGTGCAAAGAATGGTTAAGTCAATTTAATGAGTGGACTGTGAATATTTTATTGTTTCCTGATCTGGGATGAGTTGCAGGCTACTCCTGTAAAGAACAGTTTACATTTTTACCTCTAGATCCTTTTGCTAGCATTGCATTCAGAACTTGATTTTGCTTCCTCAGGAAATGTATTTCAGAAGTCAGGGAATTATGCTGCTCTGAGGCATGGATAAAAATGTTTGCAGAACCTATAAATATATACATAAAAGATGATTTATGAGTCATCCCTAGGTCATTAAAGATTAAACTTTCCAGACAAGAACAATTTAAAAAATTGCAGAAAAACATGCTATAAAAGCTATTTCTCCCCTATATATTTTGAAGGTTATCACTACAGGCTAAAAGTCAGCTCAGGTTAATGCCAAGTAATCCAAAGCCCAGTGCAGCACAAGTGCCTCTCATTGCTGGGCAACCATTACTAAAATTGCAGAATTATCCCTGGCAGTCTTTACCTATCAGCTAAAATCCCAACAGGACAAAATGCAGGAGTATTTTGTGACACTGCCATGATTTGAAAAGAAAACTGTAGGAGGGTTTACCATGTATTTTAGTCTTGCTCTGCTCATAGTCCATTGTATTTAGTGAGAGAACAACGGGATTCTACCAGCTAATCCACAGGGGTTAATGGAGGGAGGCTTGTAAACAGTCTGGTGAGAGATCCAGCACAAGGCTGGAGTCACTGTCCTGGCCTCAGATTACAAACTCAGAGCCCATTTATGATCACAGGGATGAAGATTTATCCCTCTTAAATCCGTGTTTCTAACATTTAGATAAATAAGCCAGTCCTGATCACCCATCAGCAGCCATGGGGAGGAACAGGCCCCTCCAGAGCTCAACTCACCCTGTGTCCCCTCTCCTCTCATCTCTGAGGATGAGATCCCCTGTGCTCCAAGGGCTGGATTTCCCTCCAGGGCCTCCACAAGAAGCTCTGGGTAACTGGCAGGAGTGAAATGTCTGACTTTGACAAACATAAGAGTGATGAATCCTGCTCTGAGGACCTTGCTGCACTAGGCAGGTGACTCTAAGTGTTAAATCCTGTACCCAGCAGTTAAACCCCAGCCCAGGCAATCCCCAGTGCACTGCACTGGTGCAGCACAGCCTGCAAAGTGCCACATCCCACTGCCAAGGTGCTGCCTCTGAAATGCAACTCAAGTCATTGTTATTGCCCTTTGTGACCTTCTTATGGTCACTAAAACACTTCAGGACCCACCAGAATTAAATTAAATTAAGCATTTTTCAGCTGATTGGTTATCCCAGTATCTCCTGCTTTAAAGCCTGAGATAAGTACATGAGTGTCAACTATTTGGTTAATAGAGAAATAACCAGCTGGCAGAAAAAATTAGCTGAATGTATGAGGAGGATGCCTTTCAGCTCTGGCAGTTCAATTCAATTTGATGTGCTGCACTTCCTCTGAGTAATCTCATTTTATTGTAATCCCAATTGAAGCTTTTACCCACTACCTAACTGGGATGTAGTGTGCCATGATATGAACCTCTTGTCACTGCTGAAAGACTCAAAGGCTCTGGAAGCCTGGCACTAATGGCATTTTACTATCTATATGTTAAAGAGTTGAGGCAGCTATGTGAACTCAAAAGGCTTTCTCCTTTCAGACTCTAACAAAGCAATCCAAGTTGAAGTGGCAAGGCTTGATGGTCTCATCTTGATTCTAATTTAATTTATTGCCCATCACCCAGCTTTATCCTATTTGAAAAGTTATGCTATTGCAGTTCTACTGAAAGGCTTTAGAATATAACTATTGGTTATCTTACATAATAAGGGATAATGGAGAGCCAGTGGTAATAGGGCCACAATCCCACAATTTGACCCACTATTGAGGCTGCTACTTGTGTGCAGAGCCCTGCTGACATCAATTACTCTCCCCACAGAGGCAAAGGTCCATCTAACCAGAGGAAAGTGGAGCATCAGGGCCCACAATTGCAATACACTTGAGTTCTCATTCTGTTTTGTGCTGAAAAAGTGAGTGCTAAGGAAGCATACCTTGAAGGTTTCAAAGGAAACACTGACTGAAAGAAAGGCACTATTGAAAATCACAGCAATGGGGAAGGAGATATTCACTCCCAGGGAAAGCAAAATAAAGGCACTCAAAAGCTGAAAAGAAGTCTGAGTAGAAACATCAGCAACTTGTGGGTTAAAAACAGCAAACAAACCCCCTTTTAATGTTCTCTGCTGTTAAGAACATTTGAAACCTAGGACACTCAAAATTAAACCTTTGATTTTATTTTGAAGCCTAACATTTGAAACTATTGAAGCAATTATTTTAGTTCTACTTGCACTGCAAGCCTCAGCTCTACAGGAATGATGTAGTCATTACCAGCATTTCAGTCATTTATAGGATACTGGAAGCCCAGAGGCATTTAAATACTTAAAGAATCTAAATATTAAAAATAACATGGCAAGAACAGTGGGCAGATGTGTGCATATGCAGCCATACAATATTTATGAGACTTAGAATAAGAATAAATCTATGCAATAACTTCTGTTGAACAAACAATTCAATATCATGAATGCAGCAGGTTGCCATAAACAATTAAGTATGTTACAACTTAATTGTTTTAAAGGAAAACAAACTAAGGACATTCAGTTAAAAGCAAAAATGTTGAATGCAAGGCACAGAATGGTTTGGGTTGGAAAGGTTCAGTTAGTTCCAATCCCTGCCATAGGCAGGGACACTTTCCATGGTCCCAAGGTGCTTCAGCCTGGCCTTGGGCACTGCCAGGGATCCAGGGGCAGCCACAGCTGCTCTGGGCACCCTGTGCCAGAGCCTCCCCACCCTCAATATCCCATCTTCCTCCCCAATTTCCCATCTCAACCTGCCCTCCTTCAGCTTAAAGCCATTCCCACTTGCCCTTGGGAATCCCCTCAGCTTCACTTCAGGATTTCTTTTTACACCAAAAGTCAAAGAAAGCTCATCTATCAGGAAAAAGGAGCCTCACTAGCAAGAGAGCATGTGCATATCTGATAGCATGAAAGAGATCTTTGATACAGAGAGAAACAAGAACTGAAAGAACACAGTGACAAAAGGAGCTGTTCTAACAGGTAGCTGTTTTTTTTCCTTTACTTTTCCAAATTTCTCCTGCACACATTGGTAGATGTGCAAAGGCAACAAGAAGACAGATGGAAGGCTTAAGACAGTTTATAAAGAAAATATACTTTCACTGCATTAATGGATGCCCTTGCCAGAATCTTTATGAAGCTGTAAAAGAGTTGGAAGTGTTTCAGTGTGGTTATTTCACAAGCACAGAATGCCTTTCCAGCAGTGTAAATACTTCAGGAATGAAATGGATGCTTTTTATCCAGCTTTCCATCACTGTAAATTATCCCTGAAAGCAAACTGCCATGTGCAGGTTGCCTCCATTTAAACAACAACAGAAATGGATCATGGGGATGATGTAAAACATAATGAATCTAATGTCAATACCAGTGGAACTGAGGAAAAGGAAAGTATGTCTGTATTTATAACCTGCTTCCAGTCAGAGTAATATTGCATATTAATCAATTTTCCTATGGGGGAAAAGGTGGGAAGGAGAGTGAAGCAAAGTGTAGAAAAATAAAGGGATGAGGTGCTTCAAAAGGTGTTCCAAAAGCATCTTTAGTGAAAGCTGGCTACTTGTGAGAAGCTTTAAATCCACCTCAGAGCTTGGCTTTCAGAGATGCTGAACACCAGAACAGAGAACAGTGGCTCCAAACCTTTCCAGTGGCATTTGATCCCTCAGGGTCTCAGCAGGAAAGATGGATTCAGTTTCTCATTAAATGAATTCTTACCTTGATCTAGTTCCTTGTCTGTTACTTGTCTCTCAAGCTGCTTCCTCAGTCTCTCATTAGTTTTTATGGAATATTCTAAACGCTGTCTCAGGATTCTAATTTCCTGCAGATGCTCCATTAATAACTCTAAATAAAGCAAGAGACCACTTCTTATTTAGAGCAGATAATTGTATTCCTTTACACTATGTACTGTTGTCAAATCTAATGGGTGTTAATTCTAGAAGATGACACAGAGCTGTTAAAAATGGCAGATATTGAATATCTGACTCCACAACCTCTTTTCCTATACAGTGCTCAAACCATGCATTCAGTGACAACTCCTACTCTACATTCTAACTTAAAGACTTTAAAGCTTTAACTTTTTAACTTTTTTTAACTTCAGGCTCTTCAGATTTCTTCTTCCTACAAAAGTGGAATAGATAACAATTTTATCTACTTAAACATTCCCTGTACTGAGGAAAGAATCCAAAGGTCTGCAATGCAGCTCCACACACCACCAGCACACATTTTTCCTTACAACAATAGGAAGCTCCCAGAGTAACTCAGAGAGAAATTTGACTTTGACTTACACAATGCACTCCACAGTAAAGAAATCTCCTGTATCAAGTTTCATTACTGTACCTTTTCCTTCTTGCTTTGCTATTCTACAATTTTTCTTCCACTGGCTGCAAGTCTCATCCTTCCTCAGGAGCAGATCTGTTCTACCTGTCAGTGTGTGATGTGTCAGTTTATCCATGTCACACACTCCTGGTTTGCTCTGCAATATTTCTCCCTGAACAGGATGTGCCAGCTCAGCTATTAAATTTTCATTGCTGCCGATAAAGTACTGCAAGCATCACTTGTGTTTAGTGGAACTATCCAGGTCAAACATGACACCACTTATTAATTATGCAGCACTTAACAATTCTCAAGGAAACACAACACTGGCTCATATAAAATTGGAAAATCTCTCCTTTCCCACATAATAATCTCTTGACAATTGTCTATTTTCACCTTAGAACTTGTCTATTTAAAGAGTGTCTGGAGCAAAGTAAAAGCTGGTAGCTTAAAACAACAAGGACACAAACTAACACACTTTATATTGCCTCAAAAAAGGTAATTCAGATGGCTGCCATCTCTGTGTGCCTCATCACTGAAACTGCAATGATTATGCAAGGAACTGGAAAGCTGAGGCAGACAAACATTCTTCATTATTTCTTAATTAGTTCCCTTGTGTGTTATTTATCAGCTTTTCCCAATATCCAGCAAATCTTCCATGGGAAAAACATTACCTGGAGGAAACTTGCTTGGCAGAAGTGGCAGTGTGCTGTGCTGGCCTTCCAGATCATGCCTGTGCTCAGGTGAGCCAAGAGGGGACTTCTCTGACAAATCAAAGTCAGATGAGCTGTGAAGAGCAGATGGCACAGGAGACTCATCCTGCAGATGTTGGTACATGGTGGCATTCTTCTCATTATTCCTTTTGTGCCAAATAAAACGGTTTAAAGTATAAAAGTTACTCTATGACTTTGGAAAGTGAACAGAGGATGCCCAATTTACAGCGATTTACAGGTAAATTTATGTGACAGGGCATGAAAAACCACTGCAAATCAGAGGTTGTATCAAGACTGAAATCCAGCAGGAACAATCACTGGCCCTCCAGCCTACTTTGCATTTTCCAGCACCAGGCAGTCACCTCTGTGTTCAGGGGACCTCAAGCTGCCTTGAACAGAGAGCTGAGCATTTCTGTAGCACTGAAGAATCCCAGGCTGGCAGAAAACCAACAAACACAGCACAACAACACCTGCTCTCTTCACCTTCAGCATCAAGGAGCTGTGACAACAATGAACTTCAGCAGAGCTGCACAGGAGTGACCCTGAGCCAGCCCCAAGGGCATGGGGACCCTCAGGGAGGGACCGTCCCCCCTGGCACCTGCACCAGGAGAATGTCTCAGCGTGCACCACACTGGATTGTGGACATGCTTATTGTTGCTCATGAAAAGAACAATCCTGGTGGCACAAGTTTCTCTTTCAGCCTCTCACCTGCTTGGTGAGAAGTGGGGAAAAAAGCCTTAATCTGTTTTCAATGGGTGGTTTATTAACAAAATAGATATTAATAAGCAAAGCTCTGCCAAACAGCTAAACATGCCACAGAACATGGAGTATCCTTATCAGTTGATGAAACAACCATATTTTTGCTAAACATTCAGTTGCACTCTTACCTTTGAGCTAATTCATAAAGTATAGTGACTTCTGTACCTATTGATTCTCCTGCAAAGCAGAAACAGCTGATTAAAATCACACACTGAGAATTACAATTTTCCCCCTCCATCTTACTCTATTTAAATACAGAGTGTTAAATTAATGAGATTAGAGGATTCAACAGATATTAGCACACTTTGTATTAGTGTCAAATGCTGTACATGACCAAAACCATTTATAGCCCAGCAACAAAGCAATAGCTTTGCTCTGGAACTCACAAAAAAAATTATCAGGGACCAACCACAGATGCCAGATTTTACAGCCTTAGTGTTTTAATTAGCATACCTATTTGAAATAATCGTGCTACATGGCAAAAGGATTACAGGCACATGTTGTTATTTCTTCAATAACATTAATATAAAAGAAATTCCATTGCACTTGGATTTTTTGTGCTGGTTTTGGAGTCAGGCTAACCAGTCATCCTTAATGAAGGAGCACATACAGGATTTTGCCTGCAACATTCTCTGTGGAATTGTGTGTGAGCACAGGCACAATTCAGTGCAAGAGATCTGGACTCAGACTCTAATTTGAATAGAGAAATAAGAGCTTGGTGGTGTCACCTTGGCTCCCCCTATTTTAAAATTTTTGTGCAATTAAGCAAAAGTGGCAGGGAAGAGTTGCACAGCTGAAATTTCAGGGGAATGAACTGAAGGTCAGGATGGAAATGCAGAGACAGACAGCTGCTCATGCTTCTTCTTTACAGTCAATTCTTAGTACACTGGATGTTCTTTACAACCCTACAAACATCATTTTACTTTAATGTGTGATTCAATGCAGCACCATTGTGTTAGATATATTGAATTGTCTCAGTTGTCAGTGACTTTTCATAGTATATAGGATACCATCTGTTGGTTTAAAGGCATTTAATGTTTATTCACTACAGTCTTCTCATTTGCAATGCAAGGAAATTCTGTAGCCACCGAAATCGTTGAATACACTCAATCTTTTATTACCCTGCCATGACACAAGGCTGTAATACCTTTTTCTCACACACAGCTGCTTTATATGAGCAATCAAAACTGCAACATCCTGCCATGATGTGCATGAAAGGCAGAACACAGAGCATGCTGTGGCTGGGCCCCAAATGGGGCTGAGCAGAGGCAGCTCCAGGGGGATGGGAGGGTCAGTCCCCATCTCAGGCACCTCAGGTGTTTTGCTCCTGCAGCTGAGATCTGTGAAGGACTGCTGGCTGTTTGGGTCAGCAAGAGCAGCACTTGTGACACCAGGAAAAGATCTGGCTTGCTGTTCCTCACAACAGCATCCCTTCTCCATCCCCTTCCTGCTAACTTTCTCCAAACTACAGACTGAAGGCAGTATGCAGGTTATACTCTTCCTTCTAGGGCCAAATGTCAATTGTGATGCTCATTTTCCAAAACATGGTTGTATTTTAGCTCTCTTATGAAAGGCAGTGTACATTTCTCCACCAGCCAGACTAGCAGGCAGCAAGATGCAGATCCCTTAGGAAAATCATGGAATAATTTAGGTTGGAGAAGACATCTTAGATCATTGAGTTCAGCTGTTACCCCAGCTCTGCCAGGCTCATGTCCTGTCATGTCACGTCACTAACTCATGTCCCCAGGTGTCTTCAACAGTCAGCTGGGCTGTTCCCTGAAACAGGAAACCCTGAAGCTATGTGTAACAAAACTTTTATATAACTACTATTTTTTTTGACAGTTAAAATATGCTTGTGTGGAGATGACCCCAAACAGCAAGTGTCAATAAAGAGTACAGCTACAAAAGCAAAACCCAGTCAAGGAGCAATGGCCATAAAGTAAAACACAAGAAGTTCCACCTAAACATGAGGAAGAGCTTCTTTACATTGAGGGTGGAACAGGTGTGGAGTCTCCTTCTCTGCAGATATTCCACACCCATCTGGACATGTTCCTGTGGCACCTGCTCCAGGTGACTCCACCTTGTCATGGACTTGGACTGGATGATTGTCACAGACACATTCTATAAAAAATCCTTTCCTTAGAATTTTTCCTCCTGAGAAGCTGGGAGGCCTCAGGAACAAAATGCAAACATTGATTATCTGCTGCTGTGGAATGCAACAGGTGCATCTGTGATTGGCTCATGTGGTTGTTTCTAATTAATGGTCAATCACAGCCCAGCTGTCCGGACTGTCTCAGTCAGTCACAAACCTTTGTTATTCATTCTTTTCCTATTCTTAGCTAGCCTTCTGATGAAATCCTTTCTTCTATTCTTTTAGTACAGTTTTAATATAATATATATCATAAAATAATAAATCAAGCCTTCTGAAACGTGGAGTCAACATTCTCGTCTCTTCCCTCATCCCAAGACCTCTGCAAACACCATCACAGATGATCTCCAGAGGTCCCTTCCAATTCTCTGATTCTTTGTGCATCATAAAAATCTTACCTTCCACGACAGTCCTCCCCATAACCCATCCTAAAGCAACCAACAGCAAGGAAAGCTTCCTTTCACCAACAACCAAATAAAATCCCATTTCCAGGGCGTTCATGGATCTGACAAGAAGCACAAACACTGCTGCTCACCATAGAGGAATTTCATCTCCAGTTTCTCAAACTGCAGCACACTTTGGTTCAGCTGCTCACGGAAGCCTTCAGCAAGATCATAATCCACATCACTGGCCTGCAGGAGCTCCTCAAAGGCCTTCACCAGGCTGCTGAGGTGCTGGTGGTAGGTGGCACAGCCACAACGGATCTCCTTGATCTGCTGGCATTGGAAGCTCAGCTCCCGAACTTGGGAGTGAACCAACGAGTCATATCTGAAAAAATGAAATTAGCTGTAAAGCCTTCCTGGCCATAAATGACATTTAAATATAAATAAAATGGGAATTAAGCTTATATTCCTAAACTATAATTTTATGTGGTTTAATTTGGTTTTAAAATGCTTTTAACAGCCACAATGAGAGATGTATTGTCTTTGCTTGTTGAGTTTGGTATTTAGAGATTATTCTCCTTCACTTAACTGCATCATTTATAAAATGGGCCAAGACTAATGGGATGACTTGATGGCCTGCTTGGAAAGAACATGGATGGCACCAGAGGTGCCAATTAAACTAATTAAGAATGAATACATGTAAATTGTTTTCAAGAATACACATATTTTTCCTGATTGGTTGGGAACTTTTTTTTGTTTGGTGTTCTGTGGTTTTCTTAACTCCCTATGGAAGCAGACAACTGTCCCTTCTCTGAAACTATTTCCTGACAAAACAGGTATTGGACTTTCTGAACTGATGGTTTCACCCAGTCTGAAAATTCTCCATATCTCTGCATGTGTATTGCAAGAAACAATGACAACCACTGTGGTGCCCAAACTCCTGTACTCCACAAGCCAGGATATAAATTTCAACTCAGATCAGCTGAATTTATTTATTGAATTTACACTTGCAAATGTAGGCATCCCCTTTGTACTGCCATTGTCTGTACCACAGGCAGAATTCTTTCTCCAGAATCATCCATTAGCAGGGAAAAAAGGAGAGATGTTAAAAGATGCAGGGAATCAAACAAAATCTATGGTGATGTGGGTTGTTACAGCATTTTTACTGTCATTTGTATAGGAAGAGATGCATAACTCATTTTGGGGTCTGTCATTTGTGACTCATGACACTGTCCTAGACAGTGGCCATAAAATCCTCACAGTGATCCACAGGGTCTCATCCCTTAATTCACAGCTGGATCTTTCTTTGTAAAATGGATGAGATATATTTTTAAGGGATGTAAATGCCTATGGACTCTGTAACACCACTGTATTTTCCACCAGTGAGCCTCAGACACACACAACAGTCCATGCTGGTGGTTCTTCACTGTCCTCAAATATTTCCACTCAAGCATTTGGAAGACAGGCACAAGGCTGAATGCCTTTCCTTGTTACAATTTCCTGTATTCCACAGGCCCTCAGCACAATAACAATATTTAAAAGGGAGAAAAGGAGGGTGGATGTTAAAAAAGGCTCACTCTTATGATCCCCCACTGCATGTTTGCAATTTGTACATATGCAGCCAAAATGCTGCCCCAAGTCTCAAACAAAATCCAAGACTGATTCTTTTCAGTCTCCCATAAATGATTTTCCAGCTTATGAGCTTATGCTATAAAATTTCATTCATTAATTCTATATTTATCTCCTCTCACATCCTTCACAGGAAGGCATTACAGCCCTCAACTGCAAAATAAATTGGAACTAGAGCGTGAACATCTTATGTTTACACATCAAGTCTGGGCACTCAAACAGAAGGGCCAGCACCAATCTGCCAGCCCATTGCCCACAAAAGCATTTCTGTCTTAAATGAGGTGTTCCATTTTCCTACATTTGGCACCTGAAAATACCCTGAGTGCTGCAGACTGTGGTGCTCTGAGAGAGGTGAGCCTGTCCCACAGGTAACTGAGATCTGAGCTCCAGAGAGGATCTCTCACAGCAAAGAGAGTTCTGGGCCTGAGGTGTGGGAGACACAGATGTACCTGGCACAGATGATGGCACAGATTTATCAGTTTTGTACTGAAGGGTCTTTTAAAAAACATTTCAGTTCCCTTATGCTAATGTTAGTGAAATTTAGCCCTTACTGTAACAACACTTGTGAATAAAATTATCCTCATCTCACCTTGCTATGCTATTTGGTATGGCTGTTTACAAAAGGGAACCTCAAAGAGGAGCAGTTTTACTCACTTGGATGGTGATGTCGCTCTCAGACTGCTCTCAAGAGGATACATTTCATCAAGATGCACATTCACAACTTGCTCTTTGTCAACTTCTGCCTCATTGGCCAACAGCAGCTCCTTAAGGTTTTGTGCCGCCCACATATCAGGTGCTTGCAGAGACTCAGAATCACTGGTTTTGGTGTGGATCTCATCCAAATCCAGCTGAGGGACACCAGAGGATGTCTGGACTCCTTCCATGGCTGTACCTTGTATTTGTGTGACAAACCCTTCCCCAGGCAGGGCTGCATCCCTCATAGCCCCACTGGAAACAGCACTGAAGCAGAGCTGCTCAGAGCCCTGCAGCTGCAGCAGGAACATTTTGTACTTTTCAAGCTCAGACTGCATATTCTTAACTCTTTGTTTCAATTCTTCTATGTCCTCTGTGGCTCCACAGCCCTGGAGTTCATCAGTCCTTGCTCCACTCCCTTGGTGAGCACACAGACACCTGGAGTCTGAAAATGCAGGGGCTGAGTCAGTGTCCTCGTGTCCCATGGGATAAAACTCTTCATCCACCTCTTTTAATGAACTCTGGATATTCCCACTGCTAATGCTATGATGATTTTGCATTTCTGAAAAACAGGAGGCTTGTCTGTGAATATTAGCATTTCTTTATCTGACATTCTGTTCTTAACAGCACTAGGATGAATTATTTCAATTCTATAACAGCAGAATCAAAATGTAGGTAATTACAAGCTATACATTATTAGTTTGGGACTTTTGACCTCTCTTAATGATTTTTCATTAATTCAATTTGCACATCAAGTACTTCAAAACCTTTATTACCTTTCAAATAAGCAATACTCAAAATACAACTAACTTTCTCTTCCCAAATGCTGGAAAATTTCTTTTGCCATATGCTCTCCTGAATCAGGCACTGATCAAGCCCAGACCTTTCCAGCCACAAAAAATTATAACCTCAAACATGAGGCAAAGGAGACTCTGATTTCACATGGTACCTCCTAAAGCTTCTAATTAAATATTCTTCTTCTCCTCACTTCAAAAATCTATACAAAATCAATTGGAGCATAAAGTCAGTGGAATTTTAAAAAGACTATCAACAAAATAGTCAGATTTGAAAAGGAAGCTATAATAACTTCTTTTTAAAAGGTCTTCTAAACAAACCCCACTAAAGGGTTTGGTATTAAAGGTTTTACATTTGATATGAACATCACATTCCCTCAGGTGACTTTGCCATCCATAAGTAATGCAATCACCTCAGATTCAGCCCAGTAAAAGCCATAAATTCCTACAGAAGATCCATGTTTAGAGTTCTGTGCATGTTGAGGGCTGTAGGTGTAAGTAGCCAGCAAAATGATTATTTTCTAGTTACCAGTAAATTAAATTTTCCCCTTCTATTAGTTCTGCAAAAGATCATTTGAATTAGAACTTCCCTTTTGGGAGCCAATTCATTGATCTTTCAGACAGGTTGCAATACTTTCAGATTGGTTTCCATGGAGAATTTCAATGTCCAGGTTCAAGCTGTAAATCACTACAAAAACTCAGGGGGAGCAGCTCTGTATGAAAGCCCAAGACCAGGAGAATAAAAATAAATATTATATAAAAGCTGGAATAAAATGAAGCTGTGATTGTGGGATATCAGCAGTGCCCAGAGCAGCTGTGGCTGCCTCATCCCTGGGATGTTCAAGGCCAGGTTGGGCTGGGAACAGCCTGGGACAGTGAGAGGTGTCCCTGCCATGGCAGGGGTGGGATGGGATGAGATTTAAAGTCCTTCCAACCCCAAGCATTTTCTGATTTGAAAATTTTCTGATTTGAAAATCTGAAAACCATTTCGGAGGATGTTTGCTGCACTCTACTCATTTTGTGTGGCACTCCAAAGGAAAGGAGTGTTTCCAGGAAAGTGCCTGTGTATGGATTCTGGAGGGTTCAAGGAGGGAGTGCAACACTGCATTCATGAACTTCTGCTGCAGTAACACAGATGGCAAAAATCCCCAACACCAGGAGAAGTCAAACTCTGAAACCCTGACTCCATGCATCACTCCAGGGAACAAACAGAGAAAATAAAACCAGATGCTAACAAAGATATTCCAGATCAGAGCACTGGCTATGGTTTATAATGCAAGAGTGCCCTCTAATTAAAGAGGAGAACTAATGAGCTCCCTGTGTCCACACCCCCACAGGGTGCACTGAGCGGGACCCTGCACACCAAAGGATTACAGAATTGGCCAAATCCTCTGCACTCTCCAGTGCTATCCAGGTTACTCAAGCCCTCCCAAAAAGACTAATGGATGATGCACAAACGTGAAACACACAGCACTAAGTCTATTTACATTTTCATTAAATGATTCCATTAGGCTTCAGCCTACTCGAATGCCTTCAAATAATTCAGATAAGCAAAATTCTATCACTCAGTTGCTTCATTCCAATAGTTCAGAACTAGATGGAGAAGCAGTAACAAACATTTAATTCAGAGAGGAGTTCAGAAGTGAGGTCATTAGCAACAGAGATCAGAGTCAGGCATACAACTCATTATTTTTACTGGAAACCAGACTCATAAATCCCTGTGGCCCTTCTGAAAGCACAACCCTGAAAGACCAACTTGGATTCTTGGAGCAATTAATCCATGGCAGCTAAGAAAACCAGATTTAAAATCCACAAATAACAGCAAGGGAGATGATTACCTGAAGCAGTTTACAATTTTGTACCACTCAGAAGAAATTGAAGCTTTTAAATTTCCTTTTTTTTTCTAAATTCTGTACCATATAAATGCTCTACCTTGATAGTTTTGCTGATTTTTGTCCTTCACATTTTCCTTCTTGTCCTCTGTACCTGGATCAACATCATGGAACTCCACCTGGGTCTCAGTATTATCCAGTTTGGGCAATGAGACAACTGGAGGGGAAAGGTTAAAGAGAAAATGGAGACAACAGTGGGAAAAGGTAAAAGAGAAATCAGTAAGAGACTGAAAAAAAAATTAAGTGGGAATAGTTTAAAAATAACCAAATCAAAACCAACCAACCAAATCAATAAATAAAATCAAAAAAAGTAAAAAAACCCTCACATCTCATAAACACAAACCTGGTTCTCTGACAGTTTGGAACAGGAAAATCTTTACTGACAATATGAGTATCTTTAAATAATTGAACTAATTATAAGGGCAACCACTCAGAATTCATTGCAAAGGCTCCCACTAACAAATGAAGACAAACATTTGTAGGTCTCCTTTGTAATGGAACAGTAAATCAATCTCTAGTGCATTTTTAAATGTTTTATGTTCAGCTCAGAGAAAAGGCTTAGAAGTTTCTCCAGTGTGAGCATTGATCACAAAGCAATCTGCTGCAATCACTGCAGCAAGTCTCACAATCAGCAAGTGTGCAGCACAGCTGTTACACAAGGGAAGAAAGCAGAGAGGAGAGGAAATCACAGCAGCTCTGCAGCTCCTGACTCCTTCAGGATCTAATTCAAAGCCCTGCCCTTCAGGATTCTCCATGGGTTTTGCACCTACCTGAATTAATTGCTCCAGCCCCATCTCCCAAAGTATTTATAACAAATTGTAGCATATCTGTGCCTTACCACAACAATGTTATATTTAACAGGACTCTCTGCAGCCTCTGGGTCTGACAGTGGCTCACTCACAACTTGTCTGAGTCTTATTTTTATATTTCCTCTCCCTTACCTATCCTTCACACCCCTGCTCAGTTTTTAATCCAACTGCTAAGTTTATTTTTATTTTTCAACCACCCCAAAGCTTTATCTAATACCCATTGCTCTGTCTTACAATTTGTCATACTTTGCTGATCCCAGTACTTCGTCAACAACTGAGTTTAAATTAACCTAGCCACAGTGGGAACAGACACAGCTGACTTGACTGATCAGTGGAATATTGGAAAAGTTTAATTATCCAGCATAAACAAAATCAGGATTTTTATACTCTCTTGTCTCCATTACAGGCAGTTTTCATTAAATTTGGCATCTTATGAAGGGAATTTTTAATTTACCCAAACATTGATATATGTGTGCACATGTAACACCCTGTGTTCTGCCATTTATTACAGACCTTACATATGTACACAGCACTTTCTGTCCCACAAAAATCTGGTTTACATCTTAATGGCAAACAGAAAAAAAGGTGTTTTTTCAAGGTTTACACATATTTGTCTACTCAAGAAACTTGCAAGATTAAGCAGTATTGTAGTATATAAAGATGATCTGCATTTACTTTCTGCTGCAAGAGAAAGTAAATGCAGATCATCTTTATATACTACAATATACTCCAGGTCCTACTCCATGCAGGGCCAGAGTCACCAGATTTGTTCTTTTTTTACCTCTCCCTGATGTGTTTCCCTGTGCAGGCTCCCCTGGAAGGTTTCCAGCTCCAGACTCATGCAGTAATTCTCCATTAGGCTGTTCCTGAAAAGGTTTGGTTTGTGTTTCACAGGCTCTCAGACCTTCAGGAGGTGCCCTGGAAGGATTTTGTGCTTCTGGAGCTGATTTGTGCAGCCAGGAGTTCAAGGGGACATTTCCTAATGCCCTGCAGGATCTCACAAGCACAGGCAGCCTGGACTTCTTGGGCAAGGAAGCAGAGCCAGCCTGAAAAAGGCAGGAAGAAAATGGGGAGTTAGTGATTTGTGTGTAACCGCCAAGTGTAGGAAGTATAAACAAACAGGCCAGGAAAAATAAAAATTCTCCTGTAAAATCAGGCAGCTGTCACATTAGTTTTGAAAATAAAATTGCAATACCCTTGGCTACATGAGAAATACACATTCAGAGAGGCAAAACACCCATTTCTGCGGTAGAATTTTCTGTAAGTCCCAGCTGTTCATGCATCTGTAACTTTCCAGCTCCTGAAGCAGGACAGCAAATCCAGCAGTGCCCACCAAAGGCTTTAACCACCAGGTGTATCAATTAGCTCTGGATTTGTGGCTGCCTGAGGAAAAGAGTTTCTCACCCAAACTGACCCCTCTAACTGCTGCTTCCCACTGTCATTATATCATAAATGTCTGCCAGCCCAGCAACTTCTTCCCTTAAAACCTTTTTTTAAAATTTGAGGATCCTCCTCATTTTTCAACAACTCCTAAGCTTATTTTCCTTTCTTCCTTTAGGCTCCACCCAACATGTCCTACTTCCACAGCTTTGAGAAAATCAGCATAACTTTGCATCAGCCAGAGGACATTTATTCTGCCACAGAGAAATCCTTTATGAACAAAACCATTTTCTTCACCCATCCACTCTATAAATTGCTTCTGAAGGATTCCCATTTCCTGCTGTAACAGACATTCCCTCACTGGAGCTGGGGGAAGCTGCATTTCTTAAGTCACTACATTTTAGCCTCTCACCTTTGGAAGACTCTGCATAAAATAAATGTTCCTTGTTTAAACCCCGCAGCATAAACTAGTGCTGTCTCCAAAAAGATAAAAGCATGCCATGTGTTGATGAGAGTTATGGAATTGTGTGTAATAATAATAAAAACCAATAATGGCATGTTCAGATAGATTTAGTTTATAATTTTGCTGTTCATTTGCTCCACCAGTGCTGTTAAGTCCCCTAATTTCTTTCACCACCCAATGTATTCTGAAATACCTTTCCACATTCGCTTCTCAGCAATTACAGTCTTTACACAATTTAAAATCATAAAAAGCAAGTTCCATTTTCCAAATGCCACCCTCAATTCCTTTTGTACATATATGAGAACAGTATCCTTCACAGGCTGCAAAATAAATCCAGAACTTCCAGCTAACTAAACTGCTTTAATAACACCAAACCATTTCCAGCTGTCTCAGGGCTGTGGCACAGACACATTTGTCACCCAGATTACCCAAAGGCCACTTCAGCTGGCTACATCAAATTATTTATAAAAGCCATTCCAAAGCTAAAGATACAGTGCATTAGTCCAAACAAGAAAGCTTTTAAAACAATTCATTCAAGGGCTGCATTGAGGGTGCCACTGATTAAACCAGAGAGGAATCTGGAAAATGGTAAATAAGAACAGCAAACTGAAACTCAGGGGAAACAGGAACTTGAAAAAGAAAAAAAAATTGCAGAAAGAATCATAAAATAATGGAATGGTTTGGGTTGGAAGGGACATTAAAGGTCACCTCATTCCCATGGCAGGGACACCTTCCACTGTCCCAGGCTGCTCCAAGCCCCATCCAACCTGGCCTTGGGCACTGCCAGGGATCCAGGGGCAGCCACAGCTTCTCTGGGGAAGAATTTTTTCCTAATATCCCATCTTCAATATCTCAGTATCCTGCTCTCCTTCACCTTCAGGCCATTCCCCCTTGTACTGTCACTTCATGCCCAGAACAAAGCCTTATCAACATCCCTTCATTTACAAGCCCCTTCCTTCAGCAAAATGAACCCAAGAGGAACAAGCCAGAATAAAAACGAGCCACTCCTAATTGCTACGTCTCAGAAACCTCTTAAAGTTATGGAAACCACTCTTTGCAGAAGGTGCTACAACATTCCCTGTTAGCAGTGCACAAAATCAAAAGCAACGCTCCCCCCTTTGTCTGCTCTGCAGGAGCCAAGATCTTCAAAGAGTTTTCAACTTCACTTCTACCACTGCTGCTGAAACAATACACAGAACTCTTTAGCAGACACTGTTTTCCCACCTCTTTGTTTGGGATCACAGTCTGCCTGCAGACAGAAGCTTCAAAACTCGTCTGGCCCCAGCACAGCCAGCCTGCACTCCCACAACAGCCCCTGTGCACTCAGTCCCAGCGAACACAGCAAACTGTCCCCATGCCACAGGGCACCCCTGGCCACACTTCTCAGGAAGCAAGACATAATGATAGGATGTTAATAAAGCCCTAAAATTGAGATTTGAGTTTGTGGAAGTGTCCCACTGACCCCTCCACAGCCTGCTCCCAGATGTGATGCAAATCTGGAATTTTCTAGAACACTTTTGCCATTTAGACTTCATCAGTTCCAAGTGCTCTAGTTGTGTACATTATGAACAAGAAACAGAGACTCTCTTTTTCCAAAAGCTGTAATATTTACGAGTGTGTGGTCCCAGGGAGAGTTGAAATTCAATTAATTAACGTTCTAAAGCATGCTGAAGTAGGAGATGAAAAGCTCTGAATGTTAAGAACAATTATCTAAAATATATTTGGCTTACATCTCTTTTCCTAATATTAAAAATCATACAAAAGCAAGATTTAATATTAGAAATGAAACATATTTTTCACTTTTTATACATCTATTCCCTGAGTACAAAAAAGAGAATAAACTTACTTCATTTGTTCTAGTAAAAGAAAGTCTTTCATGCTGTTCACCCTTCTTATACACATTTTCTTGCTGATGTTCTGCTTCTGCATTTAATCTTGAATATTTTGACTTTTCTTCTGAGGCTCCTTTTTTGCCTTCATGTTTGAATCTCATGACATTACTCTCTAAAGTCATTGTTTGCATAGCTGCATCTTTCAATTCCACTTTCAACAACTCACTCGCCTTATTAATCTGTGGCACTGCATCTGGATAAAGCTTCTCCTCCCCATCAAAAGCTGATTTCAATTCTGCTCGCTGCTTTAAGAATTTAGTGACCTGCTTGAAATGTTTGAGTTGAGCTCTTAGTTGAATAATCATTTGCCTAAGATCTTTTTCATTCTTTTTCTCTATATCTTCACTTGAACATTCTTCCTCTGTCGTGTTCAGATGATCTAACAGTTCATTTACAATTTTCATTTGTTCTTGTCTGCTACACTCAGGAAAGAGGAGAGAAAAGACATGAATTTAGATTTCTATTTAAGCAAACAAAAATACCTTCCAAGAAACCCTTCTGCTGTGTTGTGACATATCTGAAATTCCCAGGAGGTTCTGTTTTTACTCACTAATGAATTACTCACTAACAGAGTTTTTGGAACCTTTTCACAACATGAATTTTATCATAAATTGCCTCATGATGGCTTTTTTCCTATTTAACACAGAAATATAAGAAATACGAATGGAATTTCAAAAAGTTTACTCTCTACCTCAAAAGTTAATTTATACCAACAGCACACCAGGCTCTAGACCATATAATCATAGATTAGCCCAAGTTGGAAAGAACCCACAAGGACCATCAAAGTGTAACTCCTGGCCCTGATGTTGATTTTGTGTGCAAATCTACTCCTCCATGAATTTCTAATGGAACAGGGAAGATGAAAAGTGAGAAATCAGCCAAAAAGCCTACAAAACCATCTCATTACAGACACCAAACTGCCCCATGGATAACTAGAAGCTCATGAACAGCAATGTTTTAAGAGAAACTGAAGCCAAATAAGAGGCATTTAAAGCACAAGCAAGCTCTGAAATTCTAGAGACAATTTCATGTGTCCAATAGAGAGCTGTTTGTGCCATTAAACATATAAACCAGAGTTTTAAACAACTGCATTTGTATCATTTAGCATTTGAAATGGTAGAAGCTAACTAGGCTTTTTATGGCTTCCTCTGGCATCTAATGGCATTAGTGAGAATTCAGCTGTGCAAAGCACAGGCTCATCACCCATCAGCCTGGTCATTTATACTTGAACACAGGAAAAATTACACACTAGAGTGGTAAAGATGACGGTGCTAGAATTACTCATTAGCCAACTTTTAAGTAAAGATAACAAATAAACAATGTTTTCTCTTCATTTCTAAGGGAGTAGTATCTCCTCATTCACCACTAACTACTCCTGTGACAACTAAGACAATTTATGCCTGTTGGGAGAGTTTTAAATAGTAATGTGAAAGTACAGAATTGCCTGAGTGCAGCCAAGTGCAGCATGGTGAACACAGAAATCAGGGTCTGACTTGTGTAACTCCACTGGAAATTCTGCTCCCAGCACTGGGAAAGTCACAGAATTCTGCACATAGTCAGTCCAGAAACCAGGAAAGCAACTAGAGAAGGAAAAGGAGCTACAGGACAAGGAAAGGAACATGAGAATGAGCTACAGCAAACTATAACTCAGTGCTCAACCAGGAGATTAAATGGTGTGAGTATGAAACTGGGGTAAATCAGTGCGTGGTTTTCTCTGCTTGGCATTGCCCAGTTCCTATGGAAATGAGCATTTCAGCTGGGAATTGATCAAATCCCAATGTAACACACACATACACTCTTGAATTCCACTGGTGCCAGTAGGGCTTATATAGATTTAGGTCCTCAAGTGTTTTCTCCTACATAAAAAAATTACCCAAGAACTGAGAACATAGCTCAGCCAGTCCTACACATGGAATAACCCTTTAGTCAAGTGCAGGACAGGGCCCCAACTCCCCAAACTGAGAGCAGCAAAGCCCTGTCCAGGCAGCCCAGGTGTGCAGCACCATCCATTCAAAATGATCCTTGTAAAACCAACTCCAATTCCTCCATCCTTAGATCCTTTTACACACTGTTTTTACAGTAGTATTGTCCCTTCCACCACACCACTCTTCACTGGCCTGTGCTCTCAGATATTTTGGGTTTTTTCAAGAAAAATAGCAGCTACTGTCAACTAAGCCCTTTGACTCTGTTAGACCTCACCCTGGAAACAATCAGTCCTTGCACTAAAGCTCCCTGGATCAGTAACTTTGCAGAGTTTCTTTCTTGCCATGGATTTTTTTTTAAGGATTTCTACTGATAGTATGTTTCCTAATTACTTAATTGCATGATAGACTAAAATGGCTCTGAAGGTGCCTTGCCAATCTCTCAGGTAAATTAGACAGTGCCATTATCTAAATTCACTTTAGCAAAATTACCTTATTCTCCTCTCAAATAGAAATACTGTCAAAAGCAGTGCATATCCCTCATACTCACGTAGATTCCAGCACAGATGTTCTATTTTCTCTTAGAGGAGATGTGAGCAACTTCTCTCCTGTTTCATGTTCACTCATTCCTGTTCTCAAGTGTTTGTCAGTTGTACCATGCTCAAATTGAGGCTTAATTGGACTCCTATAATGTCTGTCTTTGCAGAAACTCTCTGAATAGCCTGATGGAGTTATCTGTTAAAAAATTGCAAACATTGTCTTCTTACACAGGTATGTAATGTTCTATTAAATTCAGGGCTGTAATCTTTCTGTAATCAGGTTCTGTAATTCCTGATGCTCTTTATCTACATTAAGAAGCACCCACAGACATTTTGCTGACTATTTATTAATAGAAAAACTAATTAACATCTATTTCATATGATTAATTCATAGGGATCAGTTGTTTAGTAAGGAGTGAGAAGATTTCCCTGAAGGTCTTTATCTAACAAGAGGTATGAAACTTCTGGAATGTTGCCTGCAGACTGCAGCTAACAATTTTATTAGCTCAGCTTTGAATCATTTGTATTTACAGTGCAGATTCTGTCCTGGGATCTCCAGATTCAAGCCCTGATGGCTGGGACAGGACAAAACTTGGAAGCATTTACAAGCTGCCAACTTTCTGTATAAAACAGCATGGATGTGTTATATAAATTCCAAGAGATTTCTACCTGGGATCTCCACAGCCATTCAAACCCCAATTAAACAATCAAAATCTGCAGCAATGACATGAGAACTCAATCTGGGCCCATCTGGGCACAATTCCCATCAGCAACAAGAGCCAAAAGAGTTTTAGAATACATCACTTACCTGTTTATCCACCTCACAAGGAAAATCCAAAGATACTTGAAGGCATACCTGGTAAACAGAGAAATTACAGAATTCATAGGGGAAAATATCATCCTCCTTCAACATTACAAACCAGTCTGCAACCTGAGTTATTTTATGATTGCATGATGCTTTATCTCACATTGATTAGATTGAGAGGCCAGCAGATTCCTGGTTGTATAAAATGCAGTTTACCATTTACCACGTTATCAAGCATTTCAACCCTAAAGATCTACAGGATTTTTGCCTCAATCACAGCAAGTGAATCTCACACAATTTGTACTCCAGGCCTGCCTGCAATGGAGGCAGGAGATCAACCAGAGTGGATGTAAAGGAACACAATTTCAAGGGACTCTGTTATCCCCATTCAGGGTGACTATGAGTACTCAAGCAGAAAACAATGAAAGCAATCTTGAATGCAAAACCAGCCCAGAAATACAGGAAAAAAGCTTCCAGAAGATAACAATTAGTTGAAATTAAATCAGAAACCAAGAAAAGTATGTTTTGTTTGCAAAATACTTCATGCTCTGAGAGAATGAAGACATTTTAAAGGCATGCAGAGAAGACAGCACTGTCCCAAAATGCTCCTACCTGACTGACCCTCTCACAAAACTGACTGTTCTGCACCTTCTTGTCATTGTCACCATCTTCAGGCTGCATCACAGGCTTCTCTGGTGTTCCAAGACACTACACAAAGTATGGAATGATGTGAAAATATAGCACAAAAAAAAAAAATACTGTGATATGAAACGTGCATAAATAAGTCAGTGATATGTTTAAAAAGAAAAATAAAAAAGCCTGTAATACAAAGTAACAAACACTGAATTAGATTCCTTCAACAAGATCAAAGAAAATTAATATAAACCCCAGGAATTACTCATATGAAATAAAGTGAAACTTCATCTTATATATTCCTTCATTTTTATTTAACCCTTCCTCCTCAGAATTTATAGAAAATATAAAAACCATTTAACCTCTCATGGCAAAGGAGCTCTGCATCCTCAGTCGTGTCCCCATTCTGCCTGTTTTATTTTCCAATTTCCAGAATTTATTTTTATTTGCTACACAATTTAGGCTCTTCTCCAGCATCCAAGAAATAGATGCTTTTAAAACTAAGCACATGTGGCTTGCTGTACACTAGAAAGATTTACTGTGCCACTGAAGGTTACAATCTGCTGTGTCTATGCCTGAATTTGCCCATTTGCAGCAAATGCTGCCAAATCATTTAGTCCCTGTTCCCCACAGAACCCATCTCACAGCCTGAGCAGAGAGGAGGAGGAGGATTCAGCTTTTTGAGGAGCAGCACCCAAATCCCTGATATCAGCATCACTGAGAGCAGGAGCAGAACCCCTTTGGATGCTGTTGAGCACTCCCAGGGATCCAGAGGCTTCTCTGGGCACCCTCCCAGGGAAGAATTTCTTCCTAATACTCCAACTAAGCCTGCACTCCATCTTAAGGCCATTCCCTGTGTCCTGTCCCTCCATCCCTTGTCCCCAGTCCCTCTCCAGCTCTCCTGGAGCCCCTTTAGGCCCTGGAAGGGGCTCTGAGCTCTCCCTGGAGCTTCTCCTCTCCAGGGGAACACCCCCAGGTGTCCCAGCCTGGCTCCACAGGGGCTCCAGCCCTTGGAGCATCTCTGTGGCACCTCTGGAAACTCTAATTATGCCCAATCCATGGGCAGGACACAGCCCTGGCACAGAGGATCCCAACCTGTGTGGGACACAGTTCTGCTTCCTCAGAACACTGGGAATTAAATGGATGTGTGTGGTTTGATTTTCAGTTTTTAATTGAGTATGCACTGAATGTATGCATATATAAATACATATATATAGATTACAAAATATACATATATCCATATAAAAATATATACATATACACATATCTATGTATATTTTATATACATACATATATGTATCTGTATATAAAAATATACATATATATACTAAATTAATGAGAAAATCCCTTTCATCTCCCAACCCCTTGCAGTATAAGCAAGGCTCATAGTTTCAGGTATGAATTTTAAAAGGCACAAATTGGATGGTGCAGAGTATTAATATATTTGCCTTTAACATTTAGAATCTATATGGAAAACTGACTTCCAAGTCATGTTTGGGTTATCTTGGTATTTTCACTCTGACTTGGTTCTGTAGGACAACACAGAGTAAATACAATTTGAAGCTGGTGAAAGACACAGAGGGGTTTAGGGTATATAACAAATGCATGTATTACAAAATAATTTTTGTTGTAATCATGGGATGCCAAAAGTCCAATAATGTTAACTATTATTTTAAAAACCCTATTTAGGTCAAATCTTTCCTTTGCAGGTTCAGGATAAATCCTACATTTGTGTATAAAAAATTAACTTATTTGCACATGCAACTTATCCATGCAATTCAACTACATTTTATGGGTCAGCATTATTTAGTATCAGCTTTTCCCAGGCTAGTACTTGGTTTAATAAGTGAGGATTCATTAATGAAATTACTGCATAAGACCAACAGGTTGTAAATACACAGTGACAATAAATCACTGCACTATGGTCCTGTGTCTGAGAGGCTGACACATCCTGGACTCCAAGGAATATGACCTCATGTGCAACAAAATATTAAAAGAAAATAAGTGTCTTAAGGCCAGAAAGATAATTCTACCAAAAATAAGCTGCCTGTTTGCAAGTATTTCCGTGGAGACTGAAAACCAGGAGAACTTTTCTCCTAAATGAAGCACTGATGTGCTTGGTTTGCAAAGCTCCCCAGAGCCCTGAAGGCTGAAATCACTGAGGCTGCTCCTCTCTGAGAAGGCAGATGTTCAGAGGACAGCACAAAAACAACCTTTTCCTCTCCTCCTTCTCCCTCCCAGCACGAGCAGGAAGCCAAGGAGCAGAGGACAAGGGGCTGTCAGGAATGTGCACATTCCTGATTTGTGCTCTGCCTTTGGGAAGGAAAAGCAGGATGGGAGCACTGTAAGAACCTGAGGAAGATCCCAGATCCAAATTCCTGTTATAACACAGATGTCAGCGTCACCTCAGCACTACCTGCCAACAAATTCTAGCTTAAAAAACACACACAAAAAAAAAAGTAAGAGGTTTTTGAGAGTGGCTGTTAATATTCAAAACATACTGTTGTGACACCCACAACCCAATATCCCCTTATTGCCACACCTGATAGCTTTTGAACTAAAAACTTTTAACTAAAGATCCTTTCATTTTTGAGCTCCATAGTACCACAATCATTCTGACACTGATTAAAATCCATATTTAACTTTCCTATTTCCTTTCCCAGAACGTTGAAGTTTATTTATATTTTAGAAGCCTCACTCTGTGTCATTTCACATCTGATTCTGCAGTTTCTTCAGTGAGCAGCCCTGGGTGTACCTGTCATGTTGAGGGGATCCTGTCACCATAATCCTGTACAGGACAGGAATTCCTTTGGAATTCACTGTGGCATCCACGGGGATGCAGAGCCCTCTGCAGGATAACGAGATAAACTGCTAAAAATGTTAATTATGGAAAGTGCAGGCACCTGCACAGGAATCATCCACCAGCTCTTCTCCCAAACCTCTCATTGACACATAAATTCACCATTTCAATAAAACCATGGCACACCTAAAGGTCTGTTTCTAATTTTAAATATACTTTAATTAAAGACAGCATGACTGTGTCTTAAAACTGAAGAAGCAAAAATATTTTGTGACTGTCCCAGAAAAGACAGGAGCTCTATTCCTGAGTTCTGCAGAAAAAACATTAATTCCACAGTCCTAGTTCTTGAATCAGCCAGTCCTGCACAGAACTGATTCAAATTATTTCTAATCTTGTTCTTTTGAGTTTAATTCAGGAATTCAAGACACAAAGTACCAGCACCATCATCATTCCTTTTGTATTTTTTCCTTCCTCTTCAATACGTTTTGCACAAGGATGGAACTGAAAGCAAAAGCCACAAAGGAACATAAAGACAAACACTACTAGTGTTTGAATTACCACATTTCAAGTAACACTTTCCAAGCTGGAAGGGTCACCCAAAACCTCCTGGACAACCTTCACCACTCACACACACACACGTGGGGACCCAGCACCCAAAATGCTCCCAGTGCAAGGATTTTGCCCACAGCTGAGACCAGTCCCAGCTTTGGGGAAATGAATGAAACACCCATCAGGAATTATTTCCTGGCACCCCTCAGCAGCCCACTACAGTGCTGGCCCCTTCTTCAGGCACTTCTCTGTTTTTTATGAAGAACCAGCTATGTGTTTAAGTGAGCTGAAGTTCTATTCCTTGGGTTTTGTCTACCCTGAACCCTCCTATTTTGAAGATGCATCAGAGATCTGAAGGAAACTCTTAAATAATTAGACACAACCTGAGAATGACTATGCAATAAAAACAGACTTTCAGGAATAACTAAAATGTTTTTTAAGATATTGCTTTCTTTGTAAAGTTAACTATTTCCCTCCCTTTCAATTGACAAAACAAACAGATCACAGACCCAATTAATATTTAAATGAGGATGTTGCTTCCCTAAAATCAACTTGACACATCACTGAACACTTGCATTGAGCTGCTTCTCTGTCATGCTAACATGTTAAAGTTGTTTACATCATTAATTTAAAAAGTTATTATAAGGAATTAGCAACCTCAGCCCCAAGGGCTTTACACTCCTGCACTGATGTAAACGACTCTAAAAGGCAGACTGGATGTGAGATCAGACTCTAAAACAGAAAACCTACCTCTCTGTGGTTTAGTATTTCCAGTGCTTCCTTTCCTTGAGAATCCTTTGTACAACACCCAGACTGTCTTGCCTTAAGCTCTTGGTTAATTGACTGCAGCTCTTTGACCATCAGGAGCAGGTCAGCAACCTAAATAACCAAAGGAAGAACAAGCAGAACTGGTAACATCCAAACTAGAGGGAAAACAAATGATGGCAGATCAATCTCCAGCTAAATGCAAACTGCACTGGGTTTGTGTATCTGCTCTGTGTTCATCTCCCTAGGTGTGGAAACATGAGGCTGTATTTGTGAATTGGTGTTCAAGAGACCTTCATTTGGAACACTGTAGTTCACAGTCTGTATCATTCTTATTAAGTTTAGGTAACAAATCTCACGACTCAGTAGCAAGGACAAACCTGAGGGCACTCGCACAAACAGCTGATCTGAGAAGAAACATTTAATGCAAGAAAAAAACAGCATTACTGGAAGGAAGCAGCATTCAGGAACAAGATGTTCTTCTTTCTCCAAGCCCCTTTAAAAGCCAATTTCATTTTGAGCAGTTTCACAGACACAGAATCTGACTGGGCAGTTGGGTTCAAAACTCTCATGGCCACAAAGCCATGAAGTGTATCAAGAAGTTTGGAGAAAAAAGTGAAATCTTTTTATCAGACCAATTAATACACTTGGAAAACCAGGTCAGCTTTCAGTCACACCCTTTTTCCAGTAAGGAATTACCTATAAATAACTTTTGCTATTGAGTGTCCTTGAGCCTTCTGAAGGAACATGCTCAGAGACAAAAGTGGTGAAACCCCAGAATGGCACTGGGACTCAGTCTGGGGTTTTTTTAGGGACACCTGTTCCAAGTAAGACAAACTTCCTTCCTTCAGACTACCCACCTCCAGAGCATGAGCACCTGCCTACAATTCAGCTGTGCCTGAGAAACAGAAAAACTTCACTTATGCTCACTCCCAACCAACTATATTCAAAATTATTTCTTGTCATGAACTGGTGCATGGATCAGATGTCACTGTGCAGGATCAGGAGAAAGAGAAGTTTCTGAACTTCAATAATGATTAATTGTTTGGGCTGCATATTTCATCTCTGAATTTCAGTTCTCCTTACACAGAATAGAGAATTCACCTCAGGGTTATTTTATAACATGCCCTATTTACCAAAAAATTTGCAAATCCTGGGGTGGAGTGTGCTATACAGAATATAGACACCACCACCTCCATGATTAATAAAAGTACTTGAAATACACACTGTGGGATGCTCAAGGCAAAACCTTTCTTTGGAGATGATGCAGATGAAGCCTGAAACTTGTACTGAGTCAAAACCTTGAGCCCAGGTGTCCAAGATCACAAAACCCTGGCTGGAAATCACTCAGCTCTCAGCTGGTTCTGAAGCCCATGGGTGTAACAAAGTCTAAATAGTTCATAAAAGGTGGGTCACAAACCAGAGATGGGAGCTTCAAATCCTTGCAGATCTACCCAACTGCACCTAAAAAAATGTTTCTGTGAGAGACACAGAAACTAGAAACAAAGCAGAATTAAGCCATTAGGAACAGTAAATAATGAAAAAGATCAATACCTTTTTTTTAAGTTCTTCCAGAGACAGATGGTCTATCTGAAGGCTTAAATGGTCTTGTTCTCCTAAACAGATACTCATATAAGATGTTTGATCTCCACAGAAAGATAGAGTTTCATCTGCCAAAACAGCCAAGGACAGACATTATTTCAGAAATTCCATTTGCAGGAAAACATAGCACAGAATGCACAGGACATTTCCAATAAGAACCTTCCAGTAAGTCTGTGGGAGGCCACTCAGAATGTTTCATTCCCAAAATAAGCTTTCTGTTTAATTGAAAAAAATTTGTCCTCATATTTCTTTGTGCTTCTGTCACACAGACTTGCTGAATTTTCTGTGGCTGTATTTTCTGTGGTTATCAGCATGAGTTGTGAATGTTATTCTGAATTATAATTTACATATTTAGCATTACAATTAGAAATAAATTTTAGGAAGGATAAGTTAGGCATGAATAGTTATTCTATTTTAACTATAGTTTAACAAGGTCTCAAGGAAAAATGCCAGGTTAGACAAAGTTAATGAACTTATTTTGCTTTTGGGTCAAAAGAATGCAGTAATTGGATTGAAAATAGTTACTTATTCATTGCCTCTATAACTGCAGGAATTATTTATGTTTCAATAAACACCTGTTTATTTACAATATAAATGGCAGACAATTCTAGAAATAAATCTGATTAGATAGGGAGAAAGCATAACTAAATTAGGACAAAGAAGAGACATGCAAATCCTTCTCCCAGTTCTGACACTGATCCTGTGGCTGCTGCAAAGACCCAAAAAGTCACAAATCATTACTAATTTTCCAGCCTTTATTCCCACCAGCCTCACCCTCAGCACAACAGCTCCTGAGAACCCTGGAGTATCCACAAGAACCTTTGGCCCAGCCTGGTTGCTGATTATCTCTGGGCTTTTGAGGTTGGAAACTCTGAAACAGCTGAAGTTTACCTTTTGTCACTTATCAGAGCTGTCAAGTGATGCTAAAATTGAAAATCTAAGTTGAAAGGGGAAGTGAACAGGCTTTACTGTTATTTATATATCCCCTATGGGATAAAACAGAAACATCTTGTACATATGCAGTAAACTATTTAATGATACCCACTTATATTATTCTTTTCTATATCCAAGAATATACTAAAAACACCTCCCAAGACATACAGCAAAAAAGCCAGAAGCTAAGCTATATTTAAAAGCTCTACTTTTTCTGAATTACTAAGTAACAAAACTTCTAGGTATTTTTTTTTTTCTTTCTCTGGAAATACTTCTGTTAGGAGGAGGTTACCAGTGCCTGAGCCACTCTTCGGGAAGTGATTACACCCCATGGTCAGAAAGTGATGCCACGGCCATCAGGTGATTCCAAGGCAGGAATCTCTGATTTTTGTGGAAAACAGTCAATTCTGTGGGTACAAAGCTGCAGGCAGCATGAAATGATCCCTGCAGTAGAAGTGCCATGGAATTTCTAACATTTGCTGCATGGAAAGAGAGAAACTCTGCCTCTGTATGTGCCCTGATTGCTCCAAGGCATTCTGTTACAAATCCACCAAATCATCTGTATAGAAAGTCAAAAAGAAATCTTTTTGCACCTTTCAAAAATAAATATTTTCACACCTTTTTTTACTCTCAAATATTTTATCTCCATGCCAGCAAACTGACTGTGATAAAACCACTTTTCCTTTGTGCTAGAGGACGGTTGGGCTGGGCACAGATACAAACCTTTGTGATTTTTCATGTCCTTAATCTGATCTTGTAAAATCTTCTGGAGATTCCTGTTACCTAAAACATCTTCCTCCAGTTGTTTTCTCAACATGAAAATGTTGTTCAGTTCCACTTGCAAGCTATTTATACTGGGGAAAAAAAAAAAAAAGGGACAAATAAATCTCTGAGATTCAACTCAAAACATTTTGGTGTGCACTGTTTTTTCTCCACTCAGGCTTGCAGCCATTCCCCATTCCCCATGGCTGGGTTTCATCCCACACTTCCATCATTCTGATGCATAAGCACAAACAAATCCCTACATAGAAAGAGGAGATTAAATGTTTACATACACAGCATTTTCCTGCTCTTTTGGGCTCTGCTGCCTAAATCAGCTTCCCCATGACAGAGCTCTTCCACCAGCCTCTTTCTGAGCAGTTCTTTTTAAAGAAAATCTAAATTACTATCTTCTAAAAACTGTGCCAGAAAAATATCATTATCACATAATGCTGATGGCTTTGTGTATTCCATTATGTGGTGACCATGGAAACTTTGTTCCCTTGCCACAGAGCTCCACCAGATAATCTAATCCTGCACTTAGGAAAAATATCAAAAGCTTCTGTTCCATTGAAAATAGGACCCAGACATAACTAACTGTTTTATTTCTTCATTTATCCACAGTCTGTAAAAAGATCCCTTGAGTTCTAAATTGTCTCAATTGTCTCAGTTACCACAGTGGGGAATAAATGTTCAAACTTGGAATTTATAATTTTTAAGGTGAATTAATTTTTAAGCAACTTTGCTATGAAGCTCTTCAGCATCAGCTGCCCCTTGCTACATCTTCCCACACCCTTCAACTACACCAACAAGGCAGTTCTGATCAATCTCTAAAAATATTTTAAGTGCTGAATATAAACCAACCTGAAATTGCAATAAATTGAAATAAATTTGATTTAATAAAAAATAAATAAGAAGCTGTTACTGAATTCTTTGTATTATTTATTTTTGCATTTACCTCACTTAGTGTTTTAAGATAAATTAAGCTGCTGCAGAATTTCCAAGCCACTGCACTAAATGACAGAGAATTCAGGGATCTTTAAAAAAAAATTTCAATCCACCTGATGGGGGACTGTACAGGAGCACAGAGCACATCATACTTGCATGAGAATAACACAGTATTGCAGATGCACATTAATTAAAAGGCTACATGTATGAAAAGCCTCTCAGTCTGTCTCCTGACAAGTGTGCTGTTGTCAGGGCTTCCCGCACAAGAAACTATTGCTTTAAACAATTCTTCCTCATACAAGAGCTTCTTTGAAGTGAGAGCTCTCTTAAATGCTCAGCAAAAAAAGATTAAGAGTAAAACCAAACCAACACATGACTAGAAGCCAGGTAAGCACATTTTCTCCTTTCCATGAGTTAAAGGTTTTATAAGAACAAGCCCTGATTCCCCTCTTGGAGAGAGAAGGAATATCTTGGTCCTGACATCCAGTAATTCATTTTGAAAAATAACCACCCAGGTTGCTTAAAATAAATACTGCCTAAAAGAAGATGTCAGCAAGAAAACAGATGTTTGCCCAAAATCCATGTCAGTGCTGATGGCAATTAAACCCAGCTTCCTCATCTGTGTATCTGCAGGGCTTGTTTACCCATTCCCCAGAAGTCTGGGATTCAAGCCTTGATGAATTTTCCAGCATGTTCCAACCCCTAAAACTGGGAGATGGAGGAAAAAGAGCAGCTCCAAGCCCTAGCTCACTGTGCATCCTCTGCTGTTGTGGCACAACAGGCACTGACTGCTCCATGCACTCTAAAATCACAGAATTCTCAGGTTGGAAGAGACCTTCAAGATCGAGTCCAACCTGTTCCCTGACACCTCAACTCAACCCTGGCCCCCAGTGCCACATCCAGGCTTTGTTAAACACACCCAGGGATGGGGACTCCACCACCTCCCTGGGCAGCCACTCCAGAACTTTATCACCCTTTCTCTGAAAAACTTTTTCCTGATATCCAACCTGAATTTCCCTTGGCGCAGCTTGAGGCTGTGTGCTCTGGTTGTGTCAGTGCTGCTGGAGAAAGAGCCCAGCCCTATCTGAGTACAGCTACCCTTCAGGAAGGTGTAGAGATTGATAAGGTCACCCCTGAGTCTCCTTTTCTCCAGGCTGAGCACCCCCAGCTCCCTCAGGGGTTCCTCACAGGGTTTGTGTTCCCAGCCCCTCTCCAGCCTCGTTGCCCCCTCTGGATGCTCTCATCTCAACATCCTTCCCAAACTGAGGGGCCCAGAACTGGACACAGCACTCAAAATCCCACATCAGGGATCAGGACTAATGATCCTGATCCTACAGAAGCTCATATCAAAATCCCAGTGATTACACCTGCAGTTCTGAGTTTGCTTATTTGAAAAGAATCCTAGAAAAGCCAGATTCAGAGCTTTGCTGTCATTGCTGTACAGAACGTGGAGCCTCTCCTTGCCCACAGAGCCACTGCCAGGTCCCACTCTTCATATGAAATCAGAAATAATCTCCATCAGCTGACTGCTAGAATTACTTTTCATCAGTATTTTTTCTAGCATCTAAAGCAGGTCCAAAACTGGGAGATGGAGGAATAAGAGCAGCTCCAAGCCCTAGCTCACTGTGCATCCTCTGCACTGACTGCTCCATGCATTCCAAAATCCCACATCAGGGATCAGGACTAATGATCCTGATCCTACAGAAGCTCATATCAAAATCCCAGTGATTACACCTGCAGTTCTGAGTTTGCTTATTTGAAAAGAATCCTAGAAAAGCCAGATTCAGAGCTTTGCTGTCATTGCTGTACAGAACGTGGAGCCTCTCCTTGCCCACAGAGCCACTGCCAGGTCCCACTCTTCATATGAAATCAGAAATAATCTCCATCAGCTGACTGCTAGAATTATTTTTCATTATTTTTTCTAGTATCTAAAGCAGGTCCTGAGCTGTGGCCAAGCACAAGCTGGCATTGCTGCTAAGTGTTTAACTCACACACAGATCTCATCCAGTCTAGTGCTACTTCTCTTTATGGTTTCCAAACTACAGTGGTCCATAAAATAACTGCAAAATATAAATAAATATTCCCCCAAAACTGGCAGGTATAAGCCATTGCTTTCAGGAGCTGGCTCTCAAATGTTTTAAATACTTCATTAAGAAATTTGCAATTATAGCAGTAAATTATTTATAAAACATTTCAATTTCATTTGTCTACAGACTAAGAATTTTCTTTATGATAACATTTCCTCCTCAACTGCCAAGCAATGACAGGATACAGAGTAGGCTGCAGATTTCTTTCTGAATTGTTGGGTTCTTTGATTTTAAAAGGTTAAAAACCACTTGGTCCTGCCACCCTTTTAAATGCTTTGCACTGAAAGTGTACTGTGCAAACTTCAATTACCCTGTTTTGTTTAACCTTCTCCCAAATCTTGCATATTTATATTCTCATGAAAATTCTCACAGTGCCACTTTTAAGATAAGCATTATCTGTATTTTAGGAGTAAAAAATGGCAAATTGTCCAGTGCCCAAAAGTTCACTGCAATTTGGTTTTACAACAGATGCCAAAACAAAAGACCTAAGTATGGAAAATCCAGCTGCTTACTTTGGTGCATAAATGGAAACAGGGCTCATTTGAGATTCCAATCTAAAAAGAAACATTTTAAGTAATTTAGATAATAGAAACTCACTTACATAAATATTTCTCTTTAGAGACTACCACAGAGAGCTTATAAACAACTGGCCAGAACAAACTAATCTCCAGTAAAGCTGCACATTCTTTTACAACTTCTGACTTTTGTCCTTTGAGTTCAGATTATCCCCCAAAGCAGAAGCACTTACCTATCTGACTCCTTGAAGGTCTTCACTAGAGTAGAATAAATATTCTGTTCTTTCCTTAAAGCCAGGATCAGCCTCTCATATTCAGCTTCTTTATTTTCCTGAATGAAAAGAAGAACATCCTGTGTTTACAATGTGATTTTCATGTCTGTGCCCATGTGTGTGCTGGTGTCCTGAAGCACTTGTGGAAGCAGCTGAAATCTCAGTTTTCTGAACAGGATCACCAACAAGGATCTGAGAACCACTCACTGTCCTCGAATCCAGCTGTTATTGAGGGAGGCAAAGAGTGTTCACTGTGCACCCACCATGAGTGGGTCACACACCTCAGCAGTGCCCCAGCATTTCTCTCACAGCCTCAGAAGTTTCCCCCATCCCCAACAAAAGCATCCTCACTCCCAAGGTTCCCACAACAGGAACAACCTGGCTGGCAGCTAACCCAGAGGAGGGGAAGGGGAGCCAACAAGCCAAAGCTCCAAGCACACATTTTAGAACAAGTCCTCTTTGTGTTCTGAATAAAACTGGCTTTTTTGGGGTGAGGAGAACCATCAAATTCTGTTCCAGCTCGGCACAATAAGGATTATATTGAGCCCCAAAGAAAGGATGAACATATCAGATACTCCATAAGTCAGTTTTCTGCACACTACAAGCTGCTGCTTCATTTGTGTGAAGAAAATGGTTTATCTGCAGTCTTACCCACAGAAAGGATAATATTATTATTATAAGAATAAACATAAACTCTTATGGTACATTCTCAGTAAAGATCCACTAATTTCCCTAGACTTTTTCACTCCAAAACAACCAGAGAGTCACTTTTTCAGCAGGAAGCAAAAAATGCAGCTATTTAATGGAGTATTTTCTTGCACTTACTATGTAAAAGTATCTAAGATATCAGTCATTTCCAAAGAGAAAATAACTGGGATATTATAGCAAATTTAGATGTATTAATATCAGGCACAAATTCTGCCTCTGTTAAAGAATTTTTGGTTCTCTCTATTTTCTATTTTGACTGAAAACTGAAAGGAGGAACAAAAAAGGTGCCACAGCTAAGGGAGAATTTCAGCTAAGGGAACTCTTAAGAGATACTAAATCATTAGTGAACAGATCATTAACAAGGAAGAAACCTACACCCCGGAGTTTTAAGCAGCTGTTATTATTCCAACTGCAATTCCTAAGGAGGAAATTGCAACCAAAAAAAATTCAGCTACAATAGAATCTCGTTAGTTGACACTAAAGATGCAAAGACTGCTAATTTGAACAATTCAGTGTTCTGCAAAGTAAACAGCACAAAAGCAAGGACAACCGGTGTTTACTTTTAATTATTTACACTCTTACTTCACAATATGCCAGCAAGCATGTTAAATAATGTTTTGCAAGTGTAATCAAGCTGTGCTCAGGTGACTCCAGTTAAGGGAACCTGCCTGACAGGTCCTGCTGCAGCTCCCACCACTGATGCTCCAGAGTCTTTGAAGGAGTGACCTTGCCTTTGGACAGGAGCTCCATGTTCAGCTGCCATCATCTTCCTTGAGAAAGTCCCATCATTAAAGTAATGAAAAAGCTTTCTGCACCACTACTGTGTACCAGTCTAATTATTTTAACTTTGCCTGGTTCTTTTAGAAACCTTGATACACCAGGCTGCAAACAACATAAAAAGAGACAGGAAATGTACCTTCAAAGGCAGCTCCTTTGTTCAATGATCTGTCCACCATGATGCACTGATGGAGTCAGGCAGCGATTCAAAAATTTAACAGTACCTAAAGGCTGCATCTAAGAGACATTTCCAGGTTCTAGTGCAATTTAGACATTAAATACTATTCTGTATCAAAGTGAAAAATCCTGAGCTTCACATCTAATTTATTATCTAGATGAGCAGAGGAAGAGCTCCCGGCAAAGCTGCTGACTGAGCACAGAGAAACACAAAAACAGATGGAGGTGGGTGATCCAGAGGCCAGTAATAAAATAATCTCATGAAAAAAAAAGTTTTAAAAGTACATCTTGCAGCCTAAATTAAGGAGTCTTATCAACATGCTGGAATCTCAGCCTTTCAAGAACAGACATTAAGCAAGAAATACACGGGTTGTAATTTAAGTTGGAGAAGTTTGATCACAAACACTGATCAATGACGTAGAAAGCAACAGGAAAAAATTAATCTTTTTACTTAATTTAGTTGTTTCACAGTCTGTTAAAAGTCCTAGTGCACTCCTCCATATGTCTGATGCAAACCTTGCAATTATTACTGAAGACACTACAGAATTCTACCCTAATTAAAGCTCTTTCTGGAGCCCTGGCAGAGCACAGTCATTGTGCATAGTTAGTGAGCACAAATGAGGGAAGGAATGGCTGCTGCATGAACAAATCAGAGCCACACACAAACCCTGTTCCTTTTAGGATTCACGTGTTGGGTTCTCCATTTGTACCAAAATCCCAGTAACCTCATGAAATACTCCTAACTCTTTCTGCCTAACAGGAGACATGAGCTGTTTCTTAATTCCAAATGTCACAGGCTGTACACAAATTATTAAATTCTAAATTCAACTACCTGGGTAAAGGTTAGCAAAATCACAAGGATGTGTTCCTGATTTTTTCAAAATCTTTCATGAATATTAAGGATGAGGATTTGCAGCATGAACATCCCTTTTTTTTTGTACATTATTACTGTCATTTCTAAATAACACGTAGGAGTGAATTATTTCAATCAACTCCCCGACGGTACACAAAACATAAGGCAGCTCTGTAACTTAAATAGACTGTAATGCTGTGGGAGTTAATGAAACATTAAACCTCTTGACACATGGTGTGAGAGAAAATGTGTTAGAGGAGATAGCTGCAAGACATCCAGGACCATATTGCAGTGAAGGATTTATATTCCCGTGAAAGGAGGCAATCTAATATGTTAAAGTCTATATTTAAGTCTGAAATACTATTCCTAAGCAGTAGTGGTGGAAAACATAACTTATTTTCATTAAAGGTTCCTTAGATTGTAAGCAATGAAAGTAAAAGGTTTATACCCCCCACAATAAATAACTTATTGGCCATGTCACATGAATATCTGGTTACCTCACTGAATGTTCCAACAACCCTCAGGATCATTTCAAAATCTCTGAAGGTTAAAGGATAAATGACTGAGAGCAGGATATTAGCTATACCTCCTCAATGATCCATCCATTCATCCATCACTAGAATTTGGTCATTTCTTCCAATTTCTAAATTCCTTGTCTGCAAAACACATTTAACTCAGACTTCAGAGATCCCCAAGTCAGAAGTTGTCAAACTCCCCTAATTATCAATGCCCTCACTCACTGTCTCTAGACCATGACAGTGGCTCAAAAACCCAAACTCCAAAATTAGAACCTGTAATTTATATTTCCTGGCCCGGCCAAGGCACCCTGCAAAGCTCTGGGTGTTGGTTGCTTTAAAATTTATCAATACATTAAAATAAACTACAAAGATCTGCTGAAAGAGAGAAAAGTTCTGTATCTCTCCAATCAATTCCTTCAACTTTAAAAGCTCAGTGAGGCTGAAGAGCCTGGTTTCTGTCCCCTCTGGTGGGGGGGATCCAGCTGTGGGTTTGTTGAGAGTCAGTGCAGCACAGCAAACCCATCCAAGAGTGGCAGGCAGCCAATGAGAGCAGAGCTCTGGCTAATCTGTGTCCAAAAACTGGTGATTAACATGCCCAAGTGGGTCCTTGCAGGAGATAGGTGACACAGAGGTTGAGCTGAGAGGACAATGGGCTGTGATTAGCTATTGTTCAGTCACTGAGTGCACGGAGCAGAGAATGGGCTGTGATTAGAAGGTGGGTCTGGGTGATTTCCTGCACTGCTCCTGCCCTGGTTACCCACCTGAACAGAGGGAGGGCTACACAGGCAACTCACTGTTTGATTTCCATCAGTTCCCTGTGATTTTCCACCCTAGGTCCCTTTGTGACAGAAGTGAGGTGCATGCACTGCAGTTTGTTGTGCACAAGTGGAATTTCCCCCCAGCCTTTCCCAGACCATTTTCTGTGTCTGCACATTCACATCACGGGGACAAACCTTCACTGCTGCCCAGGCAAACAGGGCTGCAGCTCCTTTTCTCTGAGCTGGTCACACAACCAGGACTCCACGCGTTCTTGTCCCTCCCATGGTTAATTATAGTGCCCATCACATTCATCATCTCACCACCAGACTGCTCAGAATGTGACCCAAACACTGCACTTATGTTTCCTTTGCCATTTGCTCCCTTTATTCTGAACTTCCTTGAGAAAGTCTTGTTAATGACTGACGTATTATCAAAGAAATGAAAAAGCTTTCTCCACCATTACTGTGTACCAGTCTAATTATTTTAACCTTGCCTGATGCTTTTAGAAACCTTGACACATCAGGCTGCAAACAACACAAAAAGAGACAAGAAATGTACCTTCAAAAGCAGCTCATTTGTTCAATGATCTGTACACCATGATGCACTGATGGAGTCAGGCAGTGATTCAAAAATTTAACAGTACCTGACTTTTTTTTTTTTTTTGCTAGAACAGAAGGTAAAGAGAGAAGGAAGTACTTCTAAAACTAAAATTTTGAATTTTGACCTCTCACTTCAGGTACAAATCTTTTCAATTCATGGCATCAAATACAGTAATGGGCACATATTGCTCATCCTTTTTTAATATATATATTTCTGCACAAATTCTTCTTCGCTTTAAAGCAGTTTTCTTCTTGCCCTGGACATGTTTTCACTCCTACCTGTATTTATCCTCACATTCCATTTATCTCCTGTGGGCACCAGCTTTGTGCAATCTTTCCCCTTATCTATCCCAAGTACACAAACTCCTCTCTGCACCTCTCTCCAGAAATGCAGATATCCTCCCACTCAGTGAATTATGGCTGCCCTAACCACCAAAAAAACCCCACCTCTTTATGGCAGGCAAAACATCTGAAAGTAGGGAATTTAGTGATGCCATATAAATTCATCAGAGCACAAAACATGGTGAATTACAACATATATCAGTCCACAGCTTTGAAGCCAAAGTCAAAATTCTCTTCAATTTGAAGTTCAGGTACTTACCTGCAAATGATCAGTTATGCAAAACTCACCTCCAGCTCTCTGACTATCTTGATAATTGACTGTTGAGTCTGTGCAGCACATTTCTCCTTCACTAAACCCTCATTTTTCAGTTCAAGTTCTTCATTAGCTCTTAAAAGGTTCTTGCACTTATTCTGGAGCTCCTGCAGCTCTGCATCCTTTTCTTTAACTGATCCATCAAGTCTCTAACAAAAGAAAACAAGTAGTTTTACAAAATTTAGTCTAATTTGAAACTGCAAAATACAAAACCTAACAAAGTTCAGAAGAATATCCAAGGATGACCTGGAACATGTTATTTACACACCTTGCAAAAAGAGCTCAATTTAAGATATCAGAAGTGAAATAAAATGATACAAAGAAGCTTTCCCCACCTATGCAACCTTTTCAGTATTAAAAAATGAAGTCAAGGCATGCACCTTTATCTCCAGGTACAGAGCAACCTCATCTCCTCTCTGCATTGCTGAATACCATCTCTAATTTTTACTCTGTGAAAACTGAGCAGGGCCCTGTTACCATTCAGGCAGGAAAATTCCCATACAGGACACTTGGGGCTCCCAGAAAAGGAGATAAAATATTTCAGCATCTATTCATCAATCTCCACTTTGTGCACAATAAACTGAAAATCATGAGCACTTCAGAGCTTTTACAACAGTGACAATCCTACATAAGTATTAGTAAAGCTTTCTTCCCCCTCTGTCCACACGCTTCACAAAACTCTAACAAGAAATCCTGGGGAATGTCACACACTCTGTAATTACAGGTCTGTTCTGCAAATACAGTATTATGAGAAGTGAAGGATTATCTTCAAAATCAACAATAACTCCAACTACAAACGTGATTTTGTAATAATTCCCCACACAAAATCAAATGATAACTTTCCATTTTTCATTTCAGAGTAAGTCTACCTACCTCAAGCAGCAGATCCTTGTGATTGACACTGTCTGTCAGCTGCCTTATAACAAGTTCTTGGCTCTGCAGTTTCTGATTGCTTTCACTCAAAAGAATATTGTAATGGTGTTCAACTGCTTTTTCTTTCTCAGTCATTTCACCATGTAATTTCTCTAGTTGATTTCTAAGGTCCTACAAAAAAAAATGAAACTGAATATGCAGCAAATCAGCTTTAAAGAAAGTTTAAGACTAACAACCCACACTGTCACTGAAGAATGTACTGAAGCCACTTTCTCTTGGCATAAATGAATACAATTAAAGAAAGAACAACTTTCAAATGAGATGTCAGTATTTTCTTCCATAAATCTAGGTTGTTGTTTAAATGCTTTTCATACAAAATGGCTGTTCCACAAGGCTGTTGGGAATATTATGCACAGAGATGTTGTCAGAATGAACATTCATTTCTGAGTCAATTTACTCTCTGGCTAGAAATAGGAGAAAATTGCTTACAGGTGATTCAGTTTGTCATTTGCCTTTTTTCTCATCACACCATGAAAATTGTTGCACACTGGTTACTCTGGCATCAAACAAAAGGTCAGAAATGTTAAAAACTTTTTTCTTTTGACAAGAACACAAACTTCAAATGACCAACCAGGTCAAGCTCATGATCAGAAGGGATGAACAGAACTTGATCTTGACTCTGGCTCTGCTAATTACTTCCTGCAGCTCCAAGACTATCTGTATTTGTTCTACATCTTAGCTTCCCAGGAGAGAAATGTGGACATTCTGCTCCTAAACCACAAGAACAATCTCTTTCAACAGCTTCTACACAGCAGCAAGTCCCAAGGACTCTGTTAGGACCAACATGGAATGCTGCAATGGAGGAGCAGCAGGTCCTAAGCTGCACCAAGCACAACCCCAGCTCTCCTCTGCAGCCCCACACATCTGTCCCACTCCAGCTGAAAATCCACAGCTCTCCATGGGCTTTCAAAGTCTGGCCACCTGACAAAGCCTTGGCTCCCAAGAAGTAACATCAAACAATTCCTGTTCCTGACGCTCTGCTAGGCACCAGGACCATCACTGCATCTGTGTGAATATATGAGATTGTTAGCATGGATTTATAGCCAGCTCACAGATAGAATGGAAAACATTTAAGAGCACAGGGCAGTAAAAAGATTTCCAACTTGGCTTCTCTGTCCTTTCACTTTCTCTCCCACCACCACTGTTTTGTGTCACTTCCAACATTTTTGCTGGTTGGTTGGGGAGTTTCAACACTGTCAGCTGAAGGAGACACCAACCTCATTTTATAAACTTTTCCTCTACTGCACAGATTGTGTAGAAGAAAGAGAGGTAGAAACTTGTAACACAGGAGCTGTTACCTAAAATTAAACAATTAAAACTTGCAGGAGACTTTATACTATCTAAACTTCTGTTCAGACCCAAAGAACCAGGTAACACAGCCTACATCTTCAAATAAATGTTTGCTATTTATTCCCCAAAAGGGCCCATTTGTGAAGTAGCATGAGCCCTTTAAATAGTTTGCACATATGGTAGTTACTTATAAACTTTATTTTTACCTCCATAGGGATTTAAAATTTAATAGTTGTTTCTTATTCTAAGTCCAAAGAAATAGCACTAGTGACATTTTAATTGTAGCCTCTTTACAAACTGTTTTATGTCCTTTCCTTGACTTAATTACCTTGCTGCATGCAGGTTCATATCAAATCCTTAACATCATTTTATTACTTCACTGTTTTATTTCTGTTTATTTTGCACATTAAATGCAAAATGTCATTTACAAAGCCTTTTGGTTTACTTTCTTCATTTTAGCTTCATCTCCAGGATTCAGCTAAGAAACACCTAACAGCTCCCAAAACCCCCTCAAATGTTATTCAAAGAATGATTACACCCTGACCCTCAGTTCTACAAAATTATTTTTTTTTTCAGGAGCAAAAGAACCACTTGCTTGACTAAGAAAACTGAAGAACAGCAGAATCAGGTCCAAGTTTTGTCTAGATACCCAAACTCTCCAATATGTTCCTGTTTTTCCCTAACTGCTGCCTATAAATACAAACTGCAGTGGGAAGCTCTGATAATTGCAAAGGCTTTTGGCTCCAAGTTGTGGAACTCTTCAAGTGGGTCACATTAAACCTATTCCCACACAGCACTGCAATTGGAAGCAAAGGATCAACAGCAGTGTTATCACATTCCCTGTGCTGCAAAGGTCACTCCTTGGCTTTTTTAAATGTTATTTTTATGCTATCGTGTTACTGAGTGGCTTGAACTGACACATTACCTGTAATTAAACTTCAGGGGACTTTTCATCCGGCCTGCAACTTCAAGTGACCAACACTGTGACTCTTAGTGAAAACCAGAAGCAGCTTGGAGATGACAGACATGCAGAGTTAGAAAGATGCTGCTGCAACAACCTGTTATCTCATCTCAGTGCTCCTGGTGCACAGCACCTGCCAGGTGCAGAAACCAGAATTCTGCCCTAAAACAGCAGAACTCACTAATGGCCAGGTTTATGGGCAGAACTGGACTGACAAGGGATGTAATTGTGGATAAAGCAGAACAGCCTGTGTGAAATTTCCAATTTGTTCATAACTTTGCCTCTCCTATTTCTACCCCCAGAACTCCCTAAATCCTTCCCAAGGCAAGCTAAAGGTGAGACTGAAAATTACCTTCTTTGCATGAGCTGGAATTGTGTAACACACCAAACTATCCATCACTGTAGCAGCTTGTTTGAACTCATTGACCACTCAAATTGTCTGGGAGAAAATCTATTGGTTTCTATCCATTGACTAGCAAGGGTAATACAGTACCTACAGCTCTCAGAGCATAAACTTTACAATTCTCTCTGCCAACCTTTTCCCCAAGAGACTTTCCTATGATTAATGATAGCTGAACTAAGAAAAATGAATGTGAAACACTCTAATATAGAAGACTGGAGCAGATGCCTCCCCCTCCTTGTCAGATGAAAACCAGTTTGGTGAATAATTAAGTTGTGAAGCTCCAAAATCTTCCTCTCAGGCTAAACTACAGCTAGGAAGACTAAATAATAAATTCTGCCTAATGAGTTATTATGCATTTCCCCAACCAACTGATCAAATATGAATATCTAGTAAATACACTTGAACTGTCTACATTTAGGCCTGGAGAGAGAATGTGAAGTGTTTAGTCATGTAAATTTGAACAAATTTCTCAAGGAAGAAGCATTCCAGCCCTGTTACAGGCACAGCACCATCACAGCCATGAACAACATCAAGGATGAGATGTTTATTCCTCACCAATAGTGTGGAAAAATATAAGTCCAAAATTTCTTGTTCCAAAGAGCTTTAAGTGATGTTTAACAGCATCTTGATAGTGATGCTTATTTGGAAAGCACAGAACAGAAAGAGCTTTAAAAGCTCTTTCAGATGCCTTTTAAAGTTGCCCACCCTAAGGCAGGAACATGGTTCAAGAACATCTAAACCCATTAATACAGGAAACTGCTAAAATTGGACTAAATCTCTGATCTGGATGACCAGCTCACGTGTAACAATCTTATTTGATTTAGTTTCACCTTCTTCTTTTCCAGGACAGTAATGCCCAATTCATGTCCAGACAAACTGGGTTTACAGCAGGCCCAGAAATACATTTTAGGAGGGTTGTTTGGGGATTTTTAATGAATATATGCAAAATTTAGCATTACCTCAATTACAGTACATGGAAAGTCACTGCAAATTTCCCTGTGAATGAGTGAAGAGCTAGGGCAGCAGTTCATTACAGAGATTGAGGGCATTTTCTACAGTTTATACACTTTTTTTTGCTAACTTTATTTCAACAAAATAGAAACACTGATGAATAGGCATCTTGGAGCATAAATAGAACTGAGTTTTTAAGGCTGTCTCATAAAAAGTTTGCAGCAGATCACCGAAGCAGCCTCCTATTTGTCAAAGAGCAAAATCTCACAGCATATTGTTTAACTCCCACATATCTACTACTTAATGGGCAACACTTCACAGGCAATGTGGTTCTATCCAATGTACTTGCAGCTCTGAAATTGAAGCAGCTGTTCTGCAAGGAGTAGGAAATAGGTTAGGGATATAATTTTTATAAGACTGCTCATCTTTTGGCAGGAATGCTTTTCCCCGAGGAGCTCATCATTTACATGAAAAACTTGGACATAATGGAGTCAAACAGGGCTTCTGTAATCCAGCTAACTTCAAATCCCCTAGCAACTCCCTCCTCAGTCCTATTTTTCCTGTCTTTCCTGTACAGTTATATTCTAGCTGCCCTGAGAGATGAAAAAAAAATCTGAATAGAGAAGACAGTTAAATATAAAATACTTCAAATCAATAAATGTTCTTTGTGGCTGTTTCACTGACAGCAGCGATCTGTTCTCGCTCTCCTTAACCTCAACACCCCAAAGAAATCTCAAAGCACACCAAAGATAGAGATTTTGTGATGGCAGCCAAACCACAGTTGACAATCAAACAAAAATGCTTTAAATTGGGAGTAGGAGGGGGAGAAGAACTTCATTTATTTGCAGGTAAAGAGACCCCTCTGCTGGTTTATAGGAATAGTGCAGGAGCAGCAATTTCCACATCTCCCTGCTTTATTAAGGTCCTTATTTAATAATGGAACCAAAACATCTAGTGAATAAAGACAGGCTCATTAAATCTTTTATGTAATTTCATATAGCAGGAGACTAATCCCTGACTGAGGAGGATCAGACTGTGGATGCAAGCAGGACTCTGCTCATTATGCAAATGCTGCCCTCCTGGAAGCAATGGTGAGAAGACTTTAACAAAATCCACACGACAAAGCATTCAGGTGAGAAGTGGTTTGTGTCAAAGCCTCAGCAGAAGGTGCATCCTTTTTCCAAATGAAGAAAAGGAGAAACTCAGTCATTCACTTTGTTGCATCAGCTGTGAGTGCTGGGAGCAGGAGAGCTCATCTGAATGCCCACAGCAAGGTAAAAACCCTCAAGAGAATATGAAGCAGCAGAATTAATGAACAGCACCTCATTTTTATGTTAAACTGTGATCAATTAATCCTGTGCTTTGGGTCTTTTACGAGCAGAGGTTATTTAATATACAGCCTTTACAGTGACCCTGCTAGAAGAGCAGAGAGCAGGCTGAGGTTTGGCTCCAGGTCACAATTAGAAGAAAGTTTAAGTAGTGAAATTTAAGATAATCTATAGACATGCAACAAGAAAAATATGGCAGAAATGTAAACATACATCATCCTGATGTTCAGATTCTCCCACCAGAAAAACTGGATCAACAGTAACCATTTACCACTTTTAAAGGTTAATGTTTTTTTTCCTAGGACCTAACTATCAAAATTATATTTAAAATATTATTCTGTGCAGATTATGTGCCAAAATTTTCCTCAATCTTCACACACAGCATTAGGCAGTGTCAGGCATTTCCTTCCCAGAACTTATTTAAATTAAAAACCTAATTTTGTTAGAAAAGGACCTGCAAAAGCACTGAATGATTTCTAGACTAAGAAATAAAGCAAAAATGTGATAATAACATTAATGGTTTTGTCACTTCTGCTCTTCTGCAGCTGTGCTTCATCCAGCTCCTTCTCCATTTTCTCTCTTTGCAAATTGAGATCACTCAGCTCCTGCCCAGTGACTTTGATGATTCTCTGCAGCCTGCGGTTCTCAGCGTCCTTGCTGAGGTTCTCTGAGCGCAGCTCTGCCAGCAGGGTCTCCTTCTCCATCAGCAGGGCCTGGAAATCTGCAGCTCCCTGAAACACACAACAGCATTCAGCCTCCAGAAAGGGGTTTGTGAAGCCTGGGAGTCTTTACTACCATTGCATCCCACAGCCCTGCTCCTCTTCCCAGTGTATCAGAACTGGGCTGCAAAGAAACAGTGAAATGACAAAACAAGGAAAGTGTAACACTAAAAACTTCCTCTCCTGATGTAACAAAACTTTCCATGACATCCAGTGCAGGCTGAGAAAGTCTGAGGTGCCAAAGAATGAGACAAAGGTTGACGTGTAAAGGAGCCCACAGTGCAGACAAGGTCATGGCAGTATTATTGATTCACAGAGCTTTAATTACATCCAACTATTTCTGGAGTAGAGTCCAGTTTCAGTCTGGACTAGGACAGGAAGTTACTGAGTCTTTCATGGAATCACAGAATTAAGGGTGGAAAAGACCTTTAGGATGGAGTCCAGCTGCCAACCTTAAGAATTAAGGGTGGACAAGACCTTTAGGATGGAGTCCAGCTGCTAGCCCAGCACCAGCACCATGCTCACCACCAAGCCACATCCCCAAGTGCCACAGCTGCACATTTCTGGGATGGTGACTGCACCCTTCCCCTTGGCACAGATCTATTTTGTGCTCCACCACACCGCTACAAGTGGCCCTGGAGCAGAGCAGAGGTGACAGGAGCAGAGGACTCTGCAGCTCCTTTTACTCACAGAGAGCTGCCTTCAGCTCAGGGCTGGAGCTAAGGGGCAGAGTGATGAGGAGCAGGACTCACTCTGCACTGTGGGCTCTGTGGACAGCAGGGATCAGTTGCACATTTCTTAAACTCAGAACTTTTTTTAAAAAAATCATCAAGTCCCTTTTCTCCTTCACATACACACAAAAAGCATTATTAAATCACATTTTCACAAACAACATTCCAGTATTTTATAAATAGTGGTTTCACAGTTATTGTATAAATAAGTCCAAGCAGGTGTCCTGCACCCAGTTCAACTCTAATAGGAAGCCTGTACTGGCACTCTACTTTTGGGCAAAAAAAGCCTCAAGATAACCTCAGCTCCCCAGATATTTGTGTCTTTATTTTTAACTTATTCTGATATTACATATTTCTTAAAAATTCTCAATTGGTTTAGATTAAAAAAAAAAAAAAAAAAAACAAAAACAAGAAGGAGAAACAAGCTAAGTTATTTTAACATTCTATTGTTCAAATAATTTTATTTAGGAGGTTTATTTCAAAGTAATAAAGATTAAAAAAATTAAAACAACATTTTAAACTGATTTCCATTCCTCTGCTTTCAAAGATAGCAAGCACAGCCTGCTGTGTGGAATTACAGTAAAGGGAGGAGCAGGAATGGGGGAAATCAACAACAAATTGCTTGTTCTTACCTTGAATTTCTGGACATGTGCCTTGTGAGTTGCCTCTCTTGCCTTAGCCAATGAAGCATTTAACTCCTCAATTTCAGAAGCCAGCTCCTCATTCTTTAAATAAAGTGAAATGAATATTATGTAGGAAAAGTTATTTCCAAGGGATGGCACTGCAGTAATTTCTACCCCATCTCATTAAACATTCATCCAACTACACAAAACACTTACAAGAACACCAAATACATCATAGTAAATCTTATATGAAGAAATTCTTGCTCTTATACACTCACTAGACTACCTATCACTCAAGTGAAGTATTTCCCACTCTTCCACACAATCTGAATTTCAGCTGATGTTGACCTCTCTCATTTTAGCTGCCTTTGACAGCTCCACTTACTCAACAACATAAAATACCCCTCAGATCTTCTAAGTGGTGCTCAGAGCTGATAAAAATCAGTATGCAGCTGAAAACATTTTTCTTCCAGGCTCTTAAGGGAGGAAGATACTTAACTGATACTTTCTCCTCTCTCCTTCAGCCCAAGAGCCCAAACTGCAGACAAGCAGAACTGCTTGGAGAGGTGACAGCAGTGACAGGGACCCACTCAAAGCCTCCTCATGGTTCCAGTGAGATCAGACCTGCCACACACACACAACACCTCCCCTCTGTGGCACTTCAACAAACCAGCAAGATCACAATGATCCTCACCTCTTTTTCCTTTGCTTTTAAGGCAACAGTTAGTCCTTGGATAGTTTTATCCCTTTTCAAACCATTCTTCTTTTCAACAGCAAGCTCATTTTCTCTCTCTTGCAGCTCTTCTTGCAGGGACTAAATTAGATTATGTGAAAGTTGCATTAACTTCCCACTAAGAAACTGCAAATTAATAAGTACACTCTCTCAGAGTTCTTGGAGCTTATTACTCAGATTATCAACATAAAATACAGTTCCCAAAATGAGAGGCAGCATCTTAAAGAAGTGCCTGGAATTTTGTATAAGAAGGGAGCAGGCCATGAGCATCAGCTTCAATATTTGATGAGTGTGTGTCTCAGCTTTACTGAAAATTGCTTCAAAAACAGGAGGGGTCCTCCTGTCATCCCACATAAAAGAGAATTTAGCAGAGGACCTGCTCTGCTTCCCCTGGAGTCAGGGCCTCTGTGCCTATGAAAGGATAACAGAGGGAGCCCAACACTGTAAGGGGTCAAGGAAACAGGAGCCAAACTGGAACTTACCTGAATTTTTTTTTCAAAGGAATTTCTCTCATTTTGAAACTCCATTCTAAGAGCCTGTAAGAAGAAAAGAGTTGTTATGGCCACTGTCATTCATTCTCAACACAAATACACCCATTAAGCATTAAAGTGAAGCAAAATGAGCTTAAAAACCCTGGGCAAAAAATAAGCCAGTCAAAACTAAGAAGAAAAAAAGAAAATAGAACAAAAATCCTCCAAACATGTTCCTCCATGCATGAGACAGAACTCAGCACTTGCTGAGTTAATAGAGGTGCATTTTTATGTGACATTTATCTTTGTCAGCAAGATGCTTTTATCAAGAGAGATTTTAATTAGCACTTTTCCCTGGGGAGGTGACAGAATTATTTGTTTTGGAAAAGTAATCATACATAAAACCAGAGTTGTGCAAAGGTATTAATCAGATTTTTTTCTCCAATACTGCCCCCCAAATGATCATATGCACTCTGTCCACCTCCTGTGAAATGATTAAAGATGAAGCTGTTTTCACCTTGACACACAAATACTCTTGTGAAACCAGGGGGTTTCCTGGCACAGACTGATTTAATTGCAAGATCACCCAGAACAGCAAACTTTTACTACCTCTAATCAATCCAATCAGAAAAGTTTCTTGACACAGACAAAAAATGTGTCTATGTACTGACCTGAGCAATATTAAGTTCCTAAACAAAAGGGAAGAAAAAAAATCTCAGATGCTTGACAGCCTCCATAATTAACTTTCTTAATTCTGCCAGCTTTAATTTTGTCTTTGAATAACCAATAGGAAAAAAAAAAGAAGACAAGAAGCCTCAGGCCCTGTTTCTACATTCCAGCTTTCAGGATCTCTGTCTTCCTATTTAGGAGCCAAGTGAAATAAAAGACTGATGCTTGTACCTTTTGTAAGCTAAAGGGCAAACCTGCACTTTATTTTATGAGAGGTTTTTATGCCTACCTCCCTTACCACAGCTTTTTTTCCAGCCCATAACAGCAGAGACACTTCCCAAGAACAAATTCTCAAGTCACATTCGTAACTTTTATAGCAGTTATGTCATCCAGTGAGGGATCTATTAACATCTAGGATTTCTCTAATATATATTTCTGTGAAGCAACTGCACTCTGTCTATTCCACAGGCATCAGGTCAGTGGGAAACACAACCTCTCACTGAGGGAATGGATAAATAAGGATGAATATTGCCCACCAAGCCAAGCATAACCCCTGAATGGTAATGAACTGGAAAATGGAGGAGGAAATAATATTTTTAAGAATTAGTTGATGTTATTCACATAGTGTCATGCATAAAACCTTTAAAATCCTACCCCCCATGAGATTTATAACAAGAAATTCATCAGGCAGTTTCCTCACCTCTATCTCACTATCCTTTTCAAGCCTCAAGGCAATGGTAAGTTCTCTGATTTTTTCTGCTGGCAAGTTCCCATCAGAAGATCCACTCTGAGCCTTTTCCTTCTCAAGGTGTTGAATTAAAGCTTCTTTACTTTTCAGTGACAGATTCAGTTGCTCTATAAGTCTAAAATTACAAGATTTTAAGGATTAATCTTGCACCATCTACCACCAATTCCCCAGCAATTGCAGTGAATCTTGCAGACAACTCTCCTAAGTGAAGACTCAAGACAATACTTGTAGAACTGAAGGAAGGACTGTCATAACCCTGGCAAACCTAAAAATGGGCTCTAATTTTAACATAAGCAAACAGGGTTGTGCTATCTGCAAAGTGCTCATTCTTATTTTCCTTCAATACCACTTCAAATATCAACAGTTAAGTTTCAATATTTTACTTACTTTGTCCTTTACAGTACACAAAAAACCTTATTAATCTATTTCCTTTCTTAGACCACACACCACATCCTTATGTGCCTTCAGCAAGAGTCTCTCAAGCAGTTTCATCTAAATTTGTATCTAAGTGGTTCTCATTTCACAGAAACAAAAAAGAAAAAATGAAAAAACCATACTAAAAACAAGTCAGGTCAGTGCTGTTGTTATCTATCAATACACATCTTCACACTCCCAGTATTCCAAGAACAATAATGATGTTTTCTGGCAGATCTGAGTGTTACACATGAAAACTTTGTAGCATAATCTGCCATCACTGATTTCTTGTGTTTTGTACCCTGGATTGTATTTCTAACAGTGTTTCTCTTCCCATTACATTTACCAACCTGACCTATGAGTTTATGTTTCACACATCCTGACCCTTTCAGGCTTTCAGGGAACTTTTAAAGATGACTTTGCAGCACAAAGCACTGAACTGGTTGTTGTGTTGCCATTCACACCATGGGTGGCCAGCAACTCTCCTGTACCCAAGGGCAGCACCAACCTAATCAAAGCCAAAGCTGTGCTGACTCTTCACACTTTATTAAAGAATTCCAGCAGTCAGAAACATTACTGGCAACACTTCTGACCTGTCTTTCTCAGCTTCTGTAACCTTGTCCACATCCTTGGCAGGGGCATTGATAATTGAAGCAAGTTTCTGCTCAGCAGCAATTCTCAGAGCTTTCTCCTTCTCTGTCATTGCAAGGGCTTTTTCCACCTCTTCTTGGGCAGCTTTAAGATTCTGAAATTAAAATACACAATCCTGATGCCTCTAAGAACTAAATGCTCATGATTTTTTTCACATACTGAAGTTTCTTCTACACAACATATGTCAGGAAGTTTAATTTAGGAACTTTTACCAAGTATTTCAAGTTCTTTGTAAATGCTTCTGAACTCTGTGTCTGCATTTTCAAGATTAATCCACTTTCTATAGTACAGAAAAAAGGGAAATTTGTTTCAAAGAAATAGAAAATACCCTAACTGATAGCAGAACTAGAAACAAAAGTGCCCCTATGCTATGGTTTTAGATTTAACAATTATAAAATGGTTTTGTCCCACTGTCCTACTATCATAATAAATAGCTACACTTAAATGAAAGAGGTTAAAGAAGGGCTTTTTTGTTCAATAAAATTAATATTCCCAAGCTCACTGCAGCTAATTGGAACTCTCTCCAACATCATTTATAATATTGTGCAGGAATTGATAAAGTATGAACCAGACATTTTTCTCTTGAACAGCAAAAGAAATGGACTGAAATCTCTGGCTGTTATCTCAACTTCCTCTGGGTGACCCAACTCACAGAGATGGAGAACACCAAAAAAAAAGACATACATAAGAACTTGCCACATACTACATCAAATTTAATTCAGATCTTCATTTTTACACTGCAAGCTTCCCTGCTGTGCTCAGCCAATTTAGCTTCCTATGACATAAAAGCCTCCTTGTAGCCTAACAAGCCATTCCCCCTTGCCTTCACATCTAAACTCAAAAGCATCTTTTTGGGGGAGGGAGAGGAAAAGCTCCTTCACCCCTGAACTTCTCCACTCAACCCCTCTCCTGAAAATTTGTTTTGCCAACATTCACCTGTCAGTGAAGAACTCTGAAGGAAATTAATCTTTGTTAGCACTCCCTAGATTTATATAATTACATGGTGCTGTGTAAACCTGTGACTAAAACCACACTGCAGTGTTTGAATTCATAAGCAGAATAAAATTAATGTCAGAGGCCAACAATACCTTTGGGCTACAGAAAATACCCCATCTCCATGAGATCAGAAAATCTGCTCTTTAACCTATCAGATCTGGAAAACACCAGCCTGCCTGCCTGATTTGGGACAGAGGAAGCAATTTAAGAACTTCTCTACTACCAATTCAACAGCACAAAGAATGATTTCAGAAATCCCAGTTACACTAAAGTGAATAAGAGGTCATGCAAATTCCTCTTTCCTGCTCCTTGAGGAACTCACTTTAAATGGACTTCAATCATCCTTGTGGGTCCCTTCCCTTTACACTACAGTTCCCCTGTAAAGTAACCAGAACTCAACAATAAATACAGGAATAAACTGGCTCAAGCACAGACAGTGAGGAATGAAAAGAGACATTATGAAAATATATGCTGACCACAATATCAAATCTCAGATAACAGTACAAAGACAGCAGTGTCTCCTTATTATTCCTTCAGCTGTGCTCACTCACCTCCTCCAGAAGGTTTATTCTGCCAGTCAGCATTTCCTCCATCTCCTGCATCTTCTTCTGTGCCTCTTTTCCATGCTGCATTTCAGCATCACCACCCTGGGCCAAGCTCTCAACTGCCTTACTGAGAGAAATAAGACAGACATAAATCCCAGTGCACATCAACAGGGAAAACATTTCAGGTCCCAGAGGCTGATGGATTATGCTCAAGCATCTTTCACCTTCTCTGCACCTGCTTATCACTTCAAGGTTCAATACAAACTTCTACAGACTGTGCAGCAATTTGGGTGCTGTCTGTGAGTTCCACATAAAAGCCTTGGCACAGTGGATAAAGAAGCATTTTAGATGTATGATGAAAAAGTGAAATATTTCCTTTCTATTTCTAAAGCTTCCAAATACACTATAAAGCTTCAGCAGAGCTGTGTTTTCCACAGGAAGCAGCACTGGAATAAATTGAAGACATGGAGCTGCTGAGATCTCTCCATCTGCATTTTCAGTATTTGTTAACACCTTGTGAGAATAGAGCAGGTAATGTCTCCTTACTCAACACCAGATGACCACTTGTTCATGACTGCCACATAAATTTTCCTTTCTAGCATGACCTTGTGCAAGGTTCCCTTCAAAGCACAGCAACACCCTTTGAGCAACCTGGAGAGATCAAACAAAATTCATCTGCTCCAGGAAAACAAAGAAAATTCCATTGCAATTGAAGCCCATGGGGAAATCAACAGCTGCCAGCCTGGATTAGTTTTAAACCAGAAATTTCTAAGTGCCTTTAAGATCTTCCAATTCCTAAAGCACAAAACACATAGAAACACATAGAAACAAATCCTAAGTAGTGGATATCAGGAAATAAACTGGTGCTTACTAGGCCTTGATGAGCAGCTTCTCCCTCTCCCGCAGCTCACGCTTCAGACTTTCTACCTCAACTTTCAGCTCAATGTTCTGTGACAAAAGAATGAAAATGTCTGTAAAGAACTGCAAGATCACCCATTCCAAAAGTTAGTGGCAGTGTGTAGGTTACTTTTTGCTTGGACCAGCAAATATAAAGTATCATTGGGATAAGAACAGACATTTAGCTGTTAAAAGACATTTTGCAAGGCTGAAGCCTTCCAGAAATATTAATAGCATTAAGGACCATTGCACTCAAGCAATACAAATCCCCTGCCCACACATTTAACTGCTCTATTAGGGAGTACTGCACTTCAATTTGGGAATTTCTAGGGTTTCCAGGCATTTTTTTTTTAAGCTACAAGATATATTATTTTCTTTTCAAAACCTGATTTTATCAACTACTTAATTTTAGTAATTTTAGATTTATTTTTTTTTTTTTATAGCTTGAGGAAACCTCTCATGATGTAATTGTAAAAAGAACTCCTTGGCCAGGAAGCTGAAACCCATTTCAACACATCAGCAATTACAAAAAAATCACCAATGGAGAAGACCAGGCAGCAATATTCAGCTGCAACTGTGATCTACCCAAACATCAATTAATGTTCTTAACTACTGAAATATGCATCAAGAGAGACTCAAGTTTCCATTCCATTATGGAAAAGAGACCTGAGGAAAGCACCTGTTCAGGTCACTTTAATTTATGTTATTACTGAAAAGGATAAAGCCAGAATAAAATAATCACACCAAAATTTCCAATAACAAAAAAAAGACTTAAAAGTCAAGTGAAACAGACAAAATCAAACAAAACAAACTCTTCAAAAAGAGACACAGTTCCAGGAAATGGTTCTAAATGCCTACAATTTTGTAGATTTCTTCAGTGGGACCATCAAACTTCTGCTGCATTCGCTCCTCCAGAAAATAAATACGAAGTTTCAGATTGAAGTTTTCTTTTTTCAGATCCGTGATTTGCTGTGAAAGAAGAAAGATAATGAGAAAAAGGGAAAAAAGGAAAAATCCTAACCTCCAGTAGTTTTGCTTTTACCAGTACAAGACCAGAATTCCTCCTTGAGCCAATTAAACTCATACATGCATGTGGGTGACACACACATGTCCAATTGTGAAGGTGCTAATTAAATATATAATACCCTTGTGCCCATTGAACTATTCCCTAAAGCATCAAAATACTGACTGACTTGACACAATGAGAATTCAGGAGAGATTTCTGAATCTAACAACATTAAGTAATTCTTCTAAATGATAGAACTTGAACAAAAGGCAAGATACAATACAGTTTTCATGTTGAAACAGAAATATTTTCTAAGCAAAAGCCTGGGAAGGCAGTTTCATTAACAGAACTCAGGTAACTTTATTCACAAGCACACAAGTGAGCCCAATTGAACACCAGTAAAACCTTTATCCCATCCCATAATTCAGAGTGCAATTCTTTGGGGAAAAATTGCTTATCACTTTTAACCTTCCTTGTAGAAGCAGTAACTTATTTGATGGTTTCATTAAAGAAAGGAGTCTCCCTCTAAATTTTTTTAAGAGATGAAGCATAAAACATTCATTCAAGTAAGTCTTATGTCCCCTGCCAGATGCTTTCAGCAAATGGAAATCTAATATGTTACAGAGCTACTAATAAAATATTTATGTAGGCTTTTCCAGAACACTACAGTGCTATTTGTAAAAATTATTAGCAATGCAATTTCCAAAATACTCGCCTTGTGAAACCCAAGATTACTTTCTGTAACTTCACTCAGAACCTGCATCTGCAAATAACCGTTCAGTTCAATAATCCCTGCCCAGAAAGCTGCCTTGTCATTATTCACAAAAGTGAAAATCATCTGAGCAATTGAAAATCCTACATAAACTTTGTGGCTCACTCCCACACCCTGAAGAACCTGTCAGTAAATCATTCCCAGCAGTCCCTGCTCATTCAGAAAAAGTCCAAGTGACAAAAACACTTTGAAGTTGCACCAGCTGAACTTCTAATTAGTCTCCTTACATTCAATATTTTTCTGAGTCAAAAGGAAAAAGATAATTTCAAAAGAATTCAGCATTTCACAACTCTTGTTACATGTATTTCAGTGGCAACAGAGATAAACCAAAGTGCTTAAGGGTAATATTTTCAAAAAGCAAATGAAACAGACTATGCAATCATAAACCAAGGAGTGAAACAAATGTCATCTCTGATGTTCAGTTTCTTGGATGAAGGTAAGAGCACACAGACAATTTATAAGTTATTGCTTAATGAAAGAAAACATGTAAAATGTGAGAAAGCTCACACTGCAAAAAGATTTTAAAAGCAACCCTCTGAATTTATGCATTTGAAGACTCAGTCTTAATTGTTTTATGCATTTTGATGTCTGTATTTAAACAAAAGGAATGAAAACCAAGACTGATATACATACTGCACAGAATATTCCACAGCATGAGCAGCATGGCAGCAAATCCTAGCTCAGATTAGCTCCTCTCCAAGTCTGCATGGAGCCAGTTTAGTTCAAAAGGGATTTGTCAGCAGTGGCTGTGGTTTCACAGCACAACAGTTTCCAACTATGAAGCCTGTTTAGATGTACAGCAAAGCTCTAAGAGGGTTTGGAGAGACAAGAAAGAATCCCACAAATATTACCCAGCTCCCTTATTTGATATCCATCACCCTTTCTGCTCATGAACACCTCATTTCCCATAACAAGATCCTCCTCAGAGATGCTTTTCACTCTGCCCATGTAATCATGTTTTCTACAATAGAATGGTTCCCTCCATATTGCAACAAAGTGGGGCTCCATAAATAATTCAAAAACCTGCACCACCAACATTATCCAGCCCAGCACCTTACCCAGGTATAAACATTAAAGGACCTTTCCTACATGGATCCACCTTTCAGCCTACTTAAGAGTCATTACATCCATCCTGTTCTCTCTGAGCTGCAAGGCCAGAGCTCAATCTTTTCATTACATCCTTCTCACAGCCTGTATGAATAACAGAGTTACAGAAATAAGTTTACTGGTGTTTAATGTATATTCTTCTTCCTTCATGGCAATGGATCTCTGAGCTTCATCACACTGCTGGCATCCATGGAAGTTCTCATCCCAAGGGAAGTTTTACAGCTCAGTTTAACAGGAGGGGTCTGAGCATAGCAGGATGCCAATCCTGTGGGGAGGCCCCTGCTCTACATCACACAGGAACAGATTTTTCCTTCTTTCTACAACTGTTTTGCCCTGTGCACAGGAACCCTGCAGACAGTGAAGCACTGGCAAAATGTATATTCTGGACTGAGGTCTTTGGCACACATCACAGTCAGAGATTTTAAGCACATGCCAATGCCAAGCCAGTGTCTGTCTACCCTAGCCAACACACAGAAACAACAGAGAAAGGGAAATAGATACAGATTGCAAAAAACATCCTTCACCCAAGGCTTTCCAAAACAAGCTTTAAATTCTGAGCAAAGAGCAGGGGGGATGTAAGGCCACAGGAAACTGAAAGAGTTTGTAAGAACCACTCATTTCAAACAGCATTGCCACAAAAGGTAGCAACAGCAGCACACAAACTGCAGACTCCTGGCACAGCCCAAAGGCAGCAGCCACAGCCTTTATCTCTAGCAATCATCTCAGAGATTTTAGATTGCCTTCCCCTCTACAGCTTCTTCACACAACAATAAATGCCTCTGAAGTTTTTCACTCTAGGCCTGAATGGGGAAGTTGTCCTGCAGCACAGCCCAATCAAATCAGCATTCAGCAGACATAAACAACTGTCTTATTCAATTTAAAAAGCCAATACAGTTAAAATATTTTAACAATCTAATGTTTTCCTTTATATTCTAGTAAGTGTCAAAATACTTTTATCTACAGAATTGTCACAATGATACTAGACTTCAACAACACAAGCATTCTAAGCACACTCATACTATAAAGTTAAAAGGCATTATGCTGTAGTCAATGAATAAAAAAGCCAAATCCCACACTAACCTAAATGAAAACAAACTTGATGCTTCCCTGAAATAAATCAGCAACAGATGTGCAAACCAAGTTCTGATGTTTCTGGTGAGCTGCAGGAACTTCTGAGCAGAGGGTGCCAATTTTGTTTCACAACTTCAGCACAGCAGTTGGCTGCTCTGAACAACAAATTCCTGCCTCAGTTTTTGAAAGCAACACTTAAGACACGGAGGAGGTTCAAAGCATGAACAGGGACATTCACCTGGACACACCTCCAAAAGAAGTGTATCAACTGAAACAAACTAAGAGTCAACACTTCAGCCAGCACGCTGGAAATATCTTGGCCATAAATTTGTCACTGAGTCTTACATTAAAAGTTCTGCTTACATTTTCATAGTCCTTCATGGTCCGAGCTCGAGCTGGTGAGACTGTGTCTTCTGCCACATCTGGTACTACTAGACATTAAAGAAGACACAACAAGTTCAGACAGCACAATCTCTCTAAGTAGGGTTTCAATTTGGCAAAAGTCTACACTAATCTAAACATAACAAAACCTTTAGGGAAGTGAGAGAGGCACTGCTTGGCCCCCTGTTTACATTACATGTCAGTATCCACATTCCTTTCTGCTCACGCTAAGCTGTCTATAATTTAAACTCCCAAATTCCATCACCCACTAAATTATGATGTACACTGCAATCAGGCTATGCGAGGTGCGCTGTCAAGAATAAACCCTCAGGGCAAGAACTGGATGATGCAAAGCATTCAACTTCCCTAACCCTGAGCACAATGTGACCACGCAGCACGGCCTCAATGGATATTCCGAGTATTTTAAGTACACGCCGCACAAAACCGCTGATCATCTTATATAAGGCTGAATGCCCTAATGACCGCAGGCAGCGAGCACACAGCAGTGACGGCAGCAGCTGCCGGCCTTAAAAACTCTTAAATTACGCCAAAAAGCGCATCACTTAATAGGGAATTTTTTTGCCATTTTTGCCGCGAGTTTGAGGTTTTATCCACAGGTTTGGGGTCCAGCGCGAAGCACCGAGCGGGGCAGGGATGTGCGGGCTCCGGCCGCGATCCAGCCTTACCTTGTCGGCCGGGCGGGCCGGGCTGGGGGTCCCCGCGGGAGATGTCCGGCAGCTGGAGGGCGCTGGGGAAGAAGGAGGAGGTTGCTGAGAGCACAACGCCCGCGGGCTCGTCCCGCTGAGCCCGTCCGCGGCCGGCGGGCGCGGCCCCGCCACACGCCCCGCGCTGCCCAGCGCATCCCCGCCCCGCAGCTCCCCCGTACCTGCCCTCGAACGGCAGCGGCAGCGTCGGGTCCTCCCCCGGCAGTGAATCCATGGATCGGCCGCGCGGCTCCCGCGGCGCCCGCCGCCTTTGTGCGCGGCTTTGGCGGCTTCCCTGGAATTCAAACGCCCGCAATCGCTTCCGCCATCTTTGCGTCGAGCGCGCTGAAGCCGCCGAAGCCGCAGCGGAGCGCGAAGAGGGCGGGCACAATGGGAAGTGAATGGGAGCCGCCATGTTTGATGAGGGCGGGAGGCAGAGCTGCGCGAGCAGCGGCCAATGCTGGCTGAGGGCAGAGCGGGGCGGGTGCCGGCCGGGCGCCATCTCGAGTGAGGGAAGGAGCCCTAGCTGACAGCTCGAGGGGAAAGGGCACCTGAGGTAGTGCGAGAGAGGACAGGGTGATCCCAGCCGCTGCCCCGGCTCTGCTACAAAAGTGTCCCCATTTGGGAGAGGCTTTGGAAGGGAGGCACCGAGCCCTGGCTCCTGCCGAGCCTGGCAGAGCCGCTGGCGCTGATGTTTGCCATGTTCCCCGCAGGGCACAGCCGTCATCGGGCTTGGCGGAAGAAATAAACGCGCGTTAGTTCCACATTCTGATCACTGCTCATAGCAACGGGCAGGGGTGCAGGCAGCTGCTGTCACCATCCGCGCAGGCGGATTTTGAATGATGATCTGAGAGGTTTTATTTTTGTAAAGCGAAGTTGTAAGCGTGTCGGCTCTCCCACTTTTTTGTGGGAGAAAATGCAGCTGCATTGGACATTTCTGGACATGGACAGCGGGAAATGCTGAACTGCATTAAATGCTGCTGTTGTGGCCGCTCCTTCAGGGGCATGGCCAGGGAACAGCGCCGGGCACAGGTGGAGCTCCAGACCCCTCCTTGTTGTGCATCCTCGCCTTCCTTTAATTAATTTAGAGCCAGTGTGCAGGAATGAAATACCTGTCTGCAGTATTTATTTACATCATCACCGAATTATTTAGGCTGGAAAAGACCTCTGAGATACGGAATCCAACCTTTGACCAATCCCTGCCTTGTCAGCCAGCCCAGCACACTGAGTGCCAGGTCCAGTCATTCCTTGGACACCTCCAAGGACAGTGACTCTGTCACCTCTCTAGGCAGCCCCTTCCCAATGTCTGATCACCCATTTTGTGAAGAAATTCCTCCTGATGTCCAATCTGAACCTCACCCCTACAGCTTGAAGCCATTCCCTGTTGTCCCTAATGCTCCCTAGGAGTAGTGCCCAACTCGCCTGGCTGTCCCTCCTGTCAGGAATTGTGCAGAGCCACAGGGTCCCCCCTGAGCCTCATCTTCTCCAGGCTGAGCCCCTTTCCAGCTCCCTCAGCTGCTCCTGGTGCTCCACACTCTTCCCTGGACATGCTTCAGCTCCTCAAGGCCTTTCTGGTCACAAGGGGCCCAGAACAGCGCACAGCACCGGAGGAGCCTCAGCCGTGCTCAGCACAGGGCACAGTCACTGCCCTGCTCCTGTGGCCACACTGTTGCTGGACAAGCCAGGAGCCATTGGCCTTCTTGCCCACCTGGGCACAGGTTCAGCCACTGTCAACCAGCACTCCATTTTCCACTGGGCTGCCTTCCAGCCACTCTGCCCCCAGAGTGCATCGAGCATCAGGTGGTGCCTCATGCTGGCACTTGCTCTTACCATTCTCTGTAACACAAGGAAGCACAGGAGCGACCCTGTGCTTTAGATTTGGTTTCCTCTTTTGGATTTGGTTTCCTCTTTGGTACCAACTCAGGTCAGGTTTCACTCTAGGCTATCACAAGGGCACTCTTACCCGGACAGGAATTAGGCCACGGATAAGAGCTGACCACAGGCCATGAATTCCATGAGTTTATTATTCCCAGTTCTGTGAGTTTATTATTCCCAGTTGGCCTGGTGCCCTGTGAACTCCATTTCCTCCATGTACCTGCACTGTTTAAATTGACACTCACCTGTCAAATGCCCCAGGCTGGTGGGAGCAGTCACTGCAGCTCTGGATGTGCAGGGTCATGCTGGGCTTCCCATCCCTGCTTAATTCTTTCAACTTGATGGGTGCAAGTGCATGCTGGAGCTGCAGCAGTCCCAAACTGCCAGAAGTGCCAGGCACTACTTAGCACAAGTAAAGCCCTTAAGCCCATCTCCTGTCCCTTGGACATGGCTCATGCTTTGCACTTTGGGGTGTGATGACCCCAAGAGATGTTTAGTCCCTTCAACTCCCCAAGGAGAGACCTCAAGAGACACTGGTCACCTCATGTGACTGAAACCCTTTTGCAGTGGCCTCTGCTAAGCTGAAATTAAGTTCACAAAATCAGGTCTGCCATATGGCACCAGGATCTGGTCAGCCAGGCTGAAATGTGAGTTTTCCTCCTTTACAGAGCAGATCTTCATAAAATGACTAAGTCCACTCACTTGAAATGATAATACCAATTTGTTTGATCTTGTTTAAGGTTTCTGCGAGGTTTTACATATTTGATGTAGGTCTTTAAATCAGCATCCATCAGCCCCAAGTGTAGAGTAAATCACTCTGCACACACAGCACATGAGTCTGCAGAGTCACAGCCCATGTCCAGCACACTGGAGTCAAAAGGAAATCAGCAGGGCCCTCCTTGTGAAGTTCATTACTTCATGAAGTCGCTGTCTGATGGACAAAGATATGGATATACAGACATACAGCCCTGTCCATGTTCCCTGGAAGTGTTCAGGCCGAGCTGGCTTGGAGCAACCTGCTCTGGTGGAAGGTGTCCCTGCCCATGTCCCCACCCTCAGGAGGGGAAATGAGATGATCTTTTAGGTTCTTTCTAACCCAAACCATTCTGTGGTTCTAGGATTCCATGTATACACACAGCCAGGATGGAACGTTTCCCTGGGAATTTACTGCGCTGCCCCATGTTTTACAAGCTGCAGTAGCACCAGGAAGCTGCAAGGGGCAGACAGGACTGGGAAATGTTGTTTAGAAGCATTTAACAACTTGCCTTCAGATAAGCTGCTTAATGTTGTTTAACCTTAAATTCATTAGTAGCACATTTAGGGAGATTACACTAAACCCTCACGCCAGGAAGCCGTGTTGGAACTTTCCTCCTTCTCAGATCCTTCCCACCTCAGGCAGAGCCCTGAAGGGAGTCTGGGAAAGGACTTCTGGGGAGTGCAGTGGTAGGATGAGCTGAGCAGGGCAGGAGCCAGCTGCTCACTGTGCTGTGCTGGCACAGGCAGGGCTGATGTCACCAGCAGCTGAACACGGGTCCCCCCCACCCTGCTGTTCTCACTCCCTGCTCTGGGGACCTGGTCAGACTCAGCTCTGCCTCCTCCTCACACAGCTCACAGCAAGATTCCTCCTAAGTTAAGTCATGCACGATCCAACTGCTCTGCTAATGCAAATCAGGTCTCGATAAACTCCCTTGAATTTCACCAGTGTGGCCCTTCCTTACACAGCTCTGGCTCAGTCAAACATCTGAATGAACACTGAAAACCACATGCTCACTCAGTGTATGAAGCCTTACCTCTCCAAGTCTGACTCTGAAGAGCCAGACACAGCTTTCACAAAAAAAGAGCCTTTAGCTGTTGTGTTTGCAAAACAAAATCAATTTCCTAACTCAGCCAAGTGAAAAGGAAATGCAAGTTCTCCACAGGCCCCTCTGCAAACACTCCTAAAACTGATGCTACAGATGTGAATTTCAGAGTATCTGTAACAAAAATGGCCTTGGAAAAGACATCTGTGGTCATGAAGAAAAATCTGATACAATATATCCTCATTCCATATCCAGCTTTGCTCTGAGGGTTTCCCTGTTAGTGATTCACATCTCTGACAAAATGTGTCCATGTGAATGATACAGAAAACAGTGGGAACACAGTCATTGCCAGTGGGGCTCCCAACCACAGCTGAGGGCTGGGATGGTTCATAGCAGACACAAGAGATCAGAGGGCTCATTTTTTAGCTGGATTTTCCGACACAGAATGTCAACTGTGCTTATGAATATCTGTGATAGAAAACATTTTTGTGCCTTGGTTCTCATCTTGCATTCAGGGGCATAATGAAGGAGTAATTCTCTTGGAACAAATGTTATTACTGGGATGAGATTGGATTCAATCCTTTCTGTCACTGGGAAGACTCTTGCTGAAATTCAATGAACAAAAACACAAATGCAAAAATCCAAGTGGCATAGATACAAATTATATACATTTATTTTTATTCATTTTAAATAACATTCTTCTGTATAAATTCTGACATATATTCAAATCATACACTTTTTTTTTTTTCTTTTTAGAAATGCATTTGTAAGCATAGCATATGCTTGGGGGACGCCGTATTTGGATGCAGAGTGAGACTGATGGGTTTCAGATGGGAGCAAGTACAACTTTTAAGGCCCACATTTTTCTTATTTTAATCCATTCCTCTGACACATAAAGAGCAGAGTCCTGTGGGAGCTCACTCTAAAACTTCACTTTAAAGAGAAAACTATTTTTATATCCTTTATTTAAAGGAGACTGTGCAAACTTTCTGCCACATTTACATTGTCTGTAACACTGAAGAGGATGATGCTGCACAGCAGTGGTTAAGGATACCTGAAGGATGGGTGCTGGATATTTCCCCTCCTCTCTCCTAAATGCCTGCTAAGTTTGCTCAGCCTGGTCCAAGGGAATTATCATTCCAGTGGCTGACATCTCCTGACAGCTCCCCAGGGCTAATGCTCCTCGTAGCTATTTCCAGCTACAATGGTCCACGAGGTTGGAGATCATCTCTCCTCATTAGCTCAACCACTTTTCTGCATGTCTGCTGCTCTCCAAGTGCTCCCCCAAGCTGAGATCCCTGCAGGCTGCCCCGAACCCCAGCTCTGTGCCCTTCATCTGCTCCTTCTGTCCCTTTGCCTTTACAGCCGGGCTGGGCTCACCCCAGCCAGACCAGCTGGGCCCTCGCCCTGCCAGGGACGGTGCCCGGAGCTGCTGTCCCACATCCACCATCCCCTGCCCTGTCACACCTGCCCTCTGCCCTGCAGCTGCTGTCCCATGCCAGGAGTGCCCTCCCTGTGCCAGCCCAGCAGCTGGGCAGCATTCCCAGGCAGAAGGTGCTGCAGTGGCCATCAGGAACACCTCGTGTGCCTCATTGCCACCTCAGCCCCACAAGTCACCAAGATGCCCTCCCCTGGCCTCACTGGCTGCTCAACCGGGCCTCAACACAGCCCTGAGAGCCCACTTCTGGTTTTGCTGCCCTTACCCCACCCTCAGGACACAGCTCAGCCCCTGGGGAGCCTCATGACAAGCCATGGCACACAGCATGGTGCTGGTGGCCTCCTGGCACAAGTGTTTGAGCTCTGCCACCCCTCCAGGTACAACCCAGCCCAAGGTGACTGGAGACAGAACCAGCTCAGCTTCTTCCTCCCCTCCTGTGCTGCCAGGGGAACTGATAAGAGCACGGATGAGCTGATCTCACATCACCAAAGGCAAACATGAAGCTGTTTATTCTTTCCCTGCTGAGGCATTGATCTCCATTTATTACTGTTGCTCCTGTGTGCCAAGGCCTGGGTGGCAGGAGGTGGCTGCTGTGTCATTCTGCCACTTGACAAGCACGGTGCCAGTGCCACATCCTCACTATTCAGGAACATCCTGTGCCATCCAAATCCAGGCAGTTAGGTCCCCCTGCCCAACCAAGCTTCCCATCACATCTCCAGGCTGTCTCCATCCCTTCATCCAGCTGTGCACTCCACAGGCAGCAGCTGTCCCACCCTGCAGGGCATCCTGACTCCTCCTCTTCCCAAACACAAAGCCTTTGGATTCCTTTGGAGGTCACAAGCAGCCCAGGTGCCAACACCTCCTGTGCTGTGGCTGGCAGGGACCAGGAGGGCTCAGCACCTGAGCCCACGCTCTGCTGGAGCAGATGGTCCCTCCTTCTACAGTGAGACAAAATCCAAGCCTGTTCCTGTTACAAAGCAGCCCACAGTCACAGCAAAATTTAAGGAAGAGGTGTTTTGTGGCAGAGATTAAAAAATCTGCTAAAGTATTTTAGAAACATTAAAGTGAACAACCTGTCCTTTGATTTGCTTGCTACCATCAGTCCCAGAAACCAACACTTCCTAAATTATCTTTTCTCAGCCCATGAAGTGACCAAGTGCAAGTGTATCACTAGATCAGCACCTCTAAATAATTACAACTTCCAGGAAATTTTCTGGTTTGTCACCACCCTGCTCTTTAAAAGTCTGATGAGTAACTCAAGGATTAGCAATATCCAGATTTTCTCCTCCAGTCCTCCCCCGTTTTATAGCTAAAAGTAACACTGCTCTGAATTGACAGGAGCCAGATTTATTACCTGAAATATGGGACCTCACCCTGGCCCACTGCAGGCAACAGGAGCTCTTCCATCAGCTTTTTTGCTTTATATGCAATTCCACATTCTGCCCTCACCATTTCCCTTGGTCATCCTCAACAATTTTCATTCTGACTTGCCATGCCTCAAGTTTAAATCAGGCAGCAAGTTTTTGAGGCAGAAATGCCATCTTTGAGCTTGTGTTTGAATCACCTACTTCCCCCCCTTCCAGGTTTCCAAAGGTAAGAGAAACCTCCTCACAGCACTGAAAACAAGTAAATAACCAACATGTTTGCTCTACCATTTCTCATCTGGAGAAATATTCACTTTTTCCTGGCTCAGAGAATACATCCACCAGCTTCTGTCTCACCATTGCCCCACCACACAGCAATGCACCTGCAGCTCTGAGGCTGGGCAAGAGTGAGGGGAAATATTTGTTTCTTGCCCTGTTTCCATGCAGTAGTTTCATTTCCAGAGGTGGGAGAGATGGCACAGCCCCTGCCCTGAGGCACACACACTGCAGGTACCACAGGAGCTCCATGGTGGGACCTCCTGTGCAGTGCTGCCTGTCAGTTGTTCTCTCTGCTAACAGCCCACCAGCCTCCCACCAAAACCAGGGCAATCTGTAAAACCTGTTCCCTGCAGTGCTTTTTTAACAGCTCATTCCCCACCACCACCTTGTGCTACTTTAAATTCCAAAACCATCTGTGCCTTTTACCTTCCAAGCCTCGAAATTCACATCAGGTCCTGCGAGCTCCTCATCCCAAAGCTGCTCCCACCCAAATCCAGGAGACCTTTGGCCCTCAGGAGGCCAAGGGGCTGAGCTCAGCCCTCCAGCACATCCCCTCTGCCGTGTCAGCTCAGCAGGGATGGCACTGGGATCCCTCCACACGATGAGCACCCACTTGGGAGAACCTCAGCCAACGAGCCCAGGCTCTCGGGGTGGCTGTGACAGTGTATTTGCATTTTGTAGAGAGACTTAAAAGCAAGGAATACATTGGTGCATCCAGTTTTTGGACACCTACTCAGCCCTAGTCATGGCAACACTGGTATTCATTCAGTATTTGAAGGAATGGCAAAATTTGACAAGATACAAGTAGGGAGCACTCACATTTTCTCTAAAAAAGAAATTATTCAATGACAGTGGAAGAAAAGCTTTAAGCAGTTGGTGTTTGCCAGAGGCCCAGCTCCAACAATATTGCCATCTCATTTACAGTATTTTGAACAATCCTCATGATTTTTTCTTTTTTAAACAATGTCACTAACGCTGTACAATTAAAACCTAGAGGATAAAACATGACCTGGGGAGTGGGGGAGGTTGGGGAGGGGCTCATGGTTTTGTTGTTGGGGATTTTTGGTTGGTCAGTTGGTTGCTTGTCTTTTTTACAAATAATTACAAATACAATTCCAAGAAGATATATTACATTTTATATACAGAACACACCATTTCTATCAGGGTAGGGTAGTAAGCCTGGCTTTTATTTTTACATGGCAACCCTGAGATGTCTTGTCGTCTTCCCTTGCACAGAAACTATACAAGTTCATTAACTCCTTCTAGAAAAAAATGGATTGCTATGTCTTAATAGCATCATCACCCTGTATAAATACTCAGAAAGGGAAAAGCTTAGTCTCTTCCCTAACTCAAATGTTCTTAGGATTTTTTTCCCATTTCCCTGCTTAGTGGGAACAAATAATGACTTTTTCAGTGTGCACCTCACTCCTCCTACTTGCCTTTTGGTAGTACAGTGAACAATTACTTCCCTTTTTTTTTTTGTTCTCCTTTTCAAATAAGTTTCTGTCAGGAATGAAGATGATGCTTTTCCAAAGATCTGTTTCCTGAAATTCCACTGTTAATTCATGAGCTACTTCTCAAACTAAAGGATGAAGACACAAGTGTTGGGTTGGCTGGAAACCAAGTAGCTTCTGACTCCTCATTGGGTTCTGCTCTCTCCACCCCACCACCTCTTCATTAAAAAAGCTTCAATTCAGTTTATAACAACAGTGAATTCTATGGATCTTTATGGAGAACACTGAGTGCATTTCACCACACTACCTGAAATTCAGGTGTACCACACTGTCTCCTGTTCACCTGCAAGCTCCAGCACGCCTTGCACCAGAGAGCATCTGAAGAGCAAATTCCTCTGCGCGGAGCCTTGGCACGGATCCTGACACCCCTTCCACAAGCCCTGGAACTTTCTGAGAAGCAAGCTTTGGAATAGCTGGATGACTTTTAAGCTTTAAAATTATGCATGGGAGTCGTCAGCGTGAGCTGTCCATTGGGGGCCACCTCATTGCCATCATCTTCCAGCAGCCCCGACACGTCAGCGTTGGGAATGCTGTCGTGGTAGCTGCTGAAACTGATGTTGTCCTCTTTGAGCTCAATGGTCCAAAAGGGAGCGTTCAGTTTTCGGTTCTGATACTCACGGTACATGTAGACAGCACCCACAAAGCCCATCAGCAGGACCACAACAATGATGATCACTGTCAAAATAATGATGTTAAACTGAGTCCATGAAACATCGGCGAAAGCAGAGGTGCTGTTGTCAGAGGAGCTTATAGGAAATATTGTCTGTAGAGTTGTTGGTGACAAAGTACTGTTTAGCACTGCCGTGGAAAAGGATGTGGCCTTGGTGGTATTTGGAGCAGAAGTTGTAAACTCCCTTGGTTCTGGAGTGACTTCTACAAAACAAATTATAAAATGATCAAAAAAAAAATTTGCTGAGCTGAAAATCAAACACAAATGTAAGAGATTTGACATTTATATCACAGTTATTATGGCAATTAAGGCTACACTGCTAAAGTGGTATTTTTTCAAAGCAGTTTAGAAAATGTCTGTCCAGGAAGGTGTGTGGGGTTTTTTTAATACAATGCTGTGTGCTAAGTGCCCACAGCACTGCTCTGCCTGGTGCTGAGGGACAGGTACAGCAGTCATGACTCAGGGTTCAATACAGGAGCTCATGATGACAGCAAGTCCCAGCCCAGCTCCTGTTCAGAGCAGGAAAATGGGGCTTTACCAAGCTCAGCAAGTTCAGACTCTGAACCAGCATGTCCCTTGGTGTCTGTGTGGGCTGCACACTCAGACACAGCAACTCCAGGAGCTTAAACCCTTCACAACCAGTGCACCAGATGTTGGACTTTGTTCTCAGTGTTATTATTTCTACTTGTACAAACAAGAAGATCAAAACTGAAGAAATGAACCACAAGTACTCAGCCATCCCAGCATTTTGCAGTGGGTTCAGTGTTTGCACCATTTTAGGTAAAAGGGCAAAATAACCTCAGTTCTGCTTTTGAATAAAGTCAACCACATGGAGATCCCCAGTCTACATAGCTAGAAGCAGGAGGTCACCAAATCTCAACAAAAAAAGATTGTGGATGTCCTTCAGAAGCTTTTGAACACACCAGAGGCCAGCTGGGATTCTGGTTTGGTTTCAGCTGCTGGCATAGGTGCCCACAGGAAGGATCAGAACATGAGAACTATCAGACTGTGCTCTGTCTTTTCCTAAATAGACAAGAACCTGCCTTGCTTCCAGCAGCCATGGATAAACTCCCTTCTCAGTTCAGGAGTCAGGATAACCTTGAGATCTCAGAAGTGGGATGTGAATTCATTACGCCTGCATCAAACCTGCTGAGCTACAGGCCTCAGAGAGCACCACAAATCTGTAGCATTAAGCTCACAAATGTAGCTAATAAAGCATTTCCTCACATGAATAACCTGATCTATTTTAGATTCTCAAGTTCAGGCAACAGGAACACTCCACAAGCTGAAGCCTCAATCAGCCAGAATGTTCTCTGCACCTATTGCTCCACAGGACTCTCTGCATCCTCTTTCCCACTCTCTTCCTGCCAAGAGAAAAGCAACTTCATTTTAAATCCATGTACAGCTGCAGCAATTACAGCTTGTGGTGCCATGCTGTACAGATCCAGCTTCCAGCTCTCCTGAACATCTCCTAATTATGACTGAGGAGCAGAGTCACTTCCGAAGGACTAATTTTGCACTAAGTTCCATCTCCAATGGCAACAGGAGCTGGAAATATTCAGCACATGTCCTGCCACGGGCCCTCAGGGGAACTCCCACAAGTTAACTTTGGGCTGTCACATTCCCAGTTCAGGCAACTGAGAAAGAAATTCCTCTGGAGGGGCATCACACACCTGACTGAGGTTCTGCTCAGAGTCCCCTCCCTGCAGCAGCTCCTCTGTTCCCTCAAGCTGATAAGGACACTCAGGGTGCTGAATGCCATTTCTCTATGGCATGACAGGCAAAATTTTGCAATAGGAAGCAACACAACAGGAGCAAGAAGTTCCTGGAAAACCTCTGGCTTTGGGAAAAGGGCATGAGGAATTCAGTCATCATTTCCAAATTCCTTCACCAACACTCAATCCCTGGCAAAGCTGTAAGTAGGGAAAAAACAGAACCGAGACAATGGCTGATTCACCAGCAAGGAAACAGCACTTTTCTGGCTTTATGTGTGAGTCAGCATCAGCTCAGGGCTGGCAGGGAGGCCTGGGGTGAAGACATTTCCTGGCACTCCCAGGACGGTCGCGGTGAAGTGCGGGGCTCCGGCCCCGGCGCCGCTTCCGGGCCGTGACACGGCGCTGCCTGTTCTGCTCCCGGGGCCCTGCCAGCCCTCCAGATGTCCCAGAGCAGCTCCTTGAGAGCAGCAGCTGCTCCCTCAATGGGCTGCTTTGGCAGCTTTGACAGGAGCCTCACATCCAGCTGCTTGATTGAAGCGCCGGCTCTCAGAGCTGCTGCTGCCTCCTGCAGTGGAGCAGCTCTGGCAGGAGGCCACACACCCGGCCCTGGGAAGGCTGCAGAGCTTGGCTGGGTGGCACAGAGCCACAGTGCACCAGGGTGAGTCCTGCTGTGCCACCCCATGGCAGCAGGAGCACCACCTGCTCTGGGGCTGAAAACACTCACTTTGGTCCTTTGAATATCCTCTCTATGTGCCTTCACAGCATCACAGAATAATGAGGTTGGAAGAGACCTCTAGCATCAAGTCTAAGCTATGCCCTAACACCTCAACTGGACTATAACAAGTGCCATGTCCAGTCTTTTTTTAAACACATCCAGATCATGGATGAGCTGATGTAAAATTGCCATTTCCAGCCCTGCTACAGCTAATGAGCATCCAACTTTGTTGTACTGATCATCTCCCTGAGCAGGGAAGGACTCTGTGATTACACACCCAAGTGAGCAGCACAGGAGTGAAAACCACATTACTCCTGATGGAAGATATGAACTGAATCTCTGCCCATGACAAGGACAAATTTGTGCCCAAATACTTCCCTGAACTCTGGGTTCTTTCATCTAATACATCACACTGGTAATGCTTCCATGCATGGTGTTGGACATCCACCATGAAAACCAACCTCCAGATAACCACTGAAGGAGCAACTCCAGAACCATTTTCTCTCATTGTACATTAAATACATTACAAATGGATTGAGTTTTTTCTGGAAATCAGGGTGGTTACAGAGCTAACTCTAAACCACCCTTCAAGGCCAGGAGGCACCAACAACTGTGTGCTGGAATTGCAGGTGGTGGAGTCACCGTCCCTGGATGTGTTTAAAAAAGCCTGGAAGTGGCACTTGGTGCCATGGTTTAATTGATGAGGAGGTGTTAGGTAATAGGTTGGACTTGATGATCTTTTCCAACCTAGTTCATTCTGTGATTCTGTTACAAAGATCTGATTTTCTTCTCTGTGCCAGAGTCCAGACGAACCTAAACTAACACAAACAATTACCAGCATTCCCTCTCCAACCTTTGTCCAGCTGCACAGTGAGCCTTGCCACTGACTCGAGCAGCATTTTTACCTTTCCTGGTGCAGTTGGTGCCCGGGGAGTCCCTGGTGTAGCCCTCCTGGCAGAGCTCACAGTGGAAGCCCGTGGTGTGGTACAGGCAGCCGATGCACTCGCCGCTGTCGGGCCGGCACACGCTGGGGGACAGCGCGGGGTCCACGTTCCCACTGCACTCACACCTCGTGCAGATGCTGTCTGAGTTGTAGTAGCCCTTGTCACACTGGTTGCAGTTGAGGCCAGTGTACCCTTCTATGCACTGGTCACACCTCGGGACGCTCTCACCAGGCTCTGCAGAACACAGAAAGCAAAGCAGGGATGTGGCACAGCCCTTGCAGAGACACCCCTGCTGTGGGGCTTGTTCTGAGGGGTTTGTTCTGTGGAGTTTGTTCTGTGGGGCTTGTTCTGAGGGGTTTGTTCTGTGGGGTTTATTCTGTGGGGCTTGTTCTGAGGGGTTTGTTCTGTGGGGCTTGTTCTGTGAGGCTTGTTCTGAGGGGTTTGTTCTGTGGAGTTTGTTCTGTGGGGTTTGTTCTGAGGGGTTTGTTCTGTGGGGTTTATTCTGTGGGGCTTGTTCTGAGGGGTTTGTTCTGTGAGGCTTGTTCTGTGAGGCTTGTTCTGAGGGGTTTGTTCTGTGGAGTTTGTTCTGTGGAGTTTGTTCTGTGGGGTTTGTTCTGAGGGGTTTGTTCTGTGGGGTTTGTTCTGAGGGGTTTGTTCTGTGGGGCTTGTTCTGTGAGGCTTGTTCTGAGGGGTTTGTTCTGTGGAGTTTGTTCTGTGAGGCTTGTTCTGAGGGGTTTGTTCTGAGGGGTTTGTTCTGTGGGGTTTGTTCTGAGGGGTTTGTTCTGTGGGGTTTGTTCTGTGGGGCTGACCACAAGGCACCCTGACAAAAATCAGCAGCCACAAGTATTGACCAATCTCAAATTTTGAGCTGAAAACACAGCTTCTGAACTGCAGCACTTTCTCTGTTAGTAGGGGAAAAAACAGCTATGGGGAGTTCTGATGCCTTGTACCAATCTCACAGCGCAAACTCAGCACGTTGCTAAGGAAATAAATTATTATTCCTGAACATTTCCATCTCAAACAGGCAATTTCAGAGAACAGCTGGAACTGTATCAGGGATGCTTCCAATCCAAAGGAACTTTTGGGCCTATACAAAGCCAGAAGCAGCTTGCTTGCAAAATTGATTAGGGAAATATCAAAAAAAGCCTTAGATATGACTATTACAGCTCTGACTTGTCTCAGAGCTTGTACATTGGAGAATCTCTGCATGGAGTCCCATGGAGATGTTCAGAAGCACACTCAGAAGTCTGGAGGGCTACATGGCACTGCTGAGCATCTCCTGCCCCCCTCCTGGCTGCCACAACCTCAGCAGCTTCTCTGCAAAACTCTGCAGGTTCTTCAGAGCAGAGTGCAGAAACACACTGGGAGCTGGAACCAGGCTTTAAGATCCCTTCCAAGCCAAACCATTTTGTGATTCTGATCCCTCCCCTGCACAGCTGCTCTCACAAGAGGCAACACAAGCACCAGGGACCCATCACAGCAGGTACTGCTTCCAGTGCCCACAACCAGGAGCTCCACAGGCTAGAAAACACCTTGCTGGGCTGACACACTCTGAGGGGCAATGTAACTGAGGAGAGAACATTCATTACGAGGAATTAGAGCACAACAAGAGCCTCACCCAAGTGGCAGGTGCCAGTGGATGCCACAGTGGAGCAGGGGCAGCGCTGGCAGCCGTGGGCAGGCTGGGTGCCCCGATAGAAACCCTCCTTGCAGAGCTCACAGTGCTCCCCCTCCGTGTTCTCCTGGCACTCCAGGCAGGTGCCTGAGGAACAGAGAGGAGAACAAGCAAACATTCAGCAGCAGGAACTGGAGCAGAACATTTGGAGCAAGAATCCACGTGGAACACACTCAATTATCAGAGCTCACAGGTGGTTTTGGATGCCCTCTGGCCAAAACATGAGCCTGGCCTCTTATGACATTCTGATGCTCATCCCCCCACACACAGATAATGTGAAAAAGCAGGTGGCCCCAGCAGAGAGGCCCCACAGCTCAGCACTAAAAGGTCACTGCAGGTAAACACAACTTATCAGTGTTAAAATTCTCCTCAAGGAAAGCAATTTCAGTTTGCATTTGTACCAGTGAGATGGAACAGTGATGCTGAAAGTCCCCCACTCTCATGAGGGGTCCCTGAGGTTTATGCCTTTGGTTTTTTGTGTGTAGCCTCTTCCTGGGTACACCTGTACACCTGGGCTGTGGTCAGGGGTGAGGACATGCCACTGTCCTGCTCTGGGGGCAGGCAGCTCCATCCTACCAGTGTGGCTCCAGCTCCTGACCCCAGGACAAGGCAGCAGCTCCCTGACCTTCCCAGAGAAGCAGAGAAGAAGAGAGGACTCACATGAGCCACCTGCCCTTCCTGGGGAAGCCCCTGAATCAGAAACTCAACGTGCCGTGTCCACAGGCACCGTCTCCTAATGGCCTCCAAATTGCATTTTGATACTGCTGTGACCCAGAAGAAAAATCTCCTTAGTTACAAAAGCACAGCCTCTGTATAAAGCCCATCCATCACCAGGAACACGCTGTAATTCAGCTGGCTCCTCGGTGAGGTGGCAGGGAGCTGAGGGAAGATTGGATTAAATCCCATGTACCAGAGTCTGCAGAGGCAACAGCCCTTTCTATAAACTGGGGTGGCCCAGAGCAGTGGGAAAGCACAGCCAGATCCACTGAGCTGACCCAGCAGTCCTGGGGGATGGGGAGGTCTCATATCAACATCAACCACAGGAAAAAATCCTGATTGAGGTTTGTGCTGACTCTTAGAAAGACCACAGCAGATTTTCTTATTAATATCAGAACAGTTTGGCTCCCTCACAATCCTGACACGGCTGCTGCTCCTCAATTCCCACAGTGATGACTCCACAGCCAAGCACCCCCAGGCAGCCTGGCATGTCCTTGCAGCCACCCTGCTGCCAAGGGCAGGAAGCAAACCCAGGAAGAGGCTGATTCACCCACCCAGCAGGGCCCTGCCAGCACCCCTTGCTCAGCATCACCTCCCACACACTGTTTGCTCTTCCCTCAGCAGCCTGTCAGGCACGAGCCAGTGGTTTTTGTGGGAGAGATGTCAGGTTTAGAAGGGAAAATTATCTGCTGTGCTTGGTTTCTCCAGCTGCAAACCTAGATGAGCTGTTTCAGTGGGATGGATGTCTTGGACAGTTCATCTGCCTGGTCACAGCAAGGCTGCCTTGGACAGTGCTCCCCAGGGGCATAAATCTGGAATCACACCTGTGCTGCCTTGGTCATTTCAGGAGCAATGTCTTTCCCATCAGCAGAAAGCACCCGCATCCATCTCCAGCAGCCCTGCAATGGCTGTGTTTCCCTGAGTCAGCAGCTGCTCAGCCAGGCAGAGCATGCACAGGCATGCAATCAGGTATCACCGTGGAGAGCCTTAATAATTAATGGCACTTCTCATCCTGATAATGCCCTCAGGAAGGATCAGACCTCACAGGACCCCAGCTGGGGAGCACCAGCCCACCTCAGTGCACAGACACACACAGTACAAGGGTCGTGCCAGAGGAAGCTCTGTCAGCTGGGGAGCTCCTGCTGCCCAAGTTATTTATTTATGCCCAGTAATTTCAAATATTCCTCCTGGCCAAAGCAAAGCCAAGCAGGAGCTGGCTGCAGAGCCAGCAGAGGGAGCCCAAAGTATAGCATGAATGGGAAAAAACTTTGAAATTTGGACAAAGGCTACACAGAATTGATGTAAAGCTGGGGAGGTCACACAGAGTGCAGTCTCTAGAGCAGGCTTCAATCTAATTTTTAATCATCTTCATTCTCTGTTCTGGTTTTGTTTGGGTCCCTCAGCCACAGAAGCAAAAAGTTTCTGTCAAATCAACAATAGGTCATTAACCAAAATGAGGGATTTCCATTGCAATGCTGTGGGCAGCACTGGGCAATCCCAGCAGAAAGAGCGGCCCCATCGCAGGAGCAAGGTCTGTGCTGGGTTTTCTTTGATAAATCAAGAGCAGGAAGAACACTGAGGGAACAAAAAGTAAGAGCAGATTATCCTCCTCCTTCACAAAACCCACACACCCAGCTCCAAATCAGTGAGACAGCTGATGTGTGCACAGCTCTAGTGACAGCCTTGTATCCCTCAGCACTGGCAGGACATCAGCACACAGAGCTCAGTATAGAGTGAATGCAGTAATTCATCCTCAAGGGAACGCAGGAATTCACCCCAGGGAATGCAGACCCAGTGCCCACAGAGCAGGGCAAACACAGCCCATGAGGGAAGCTGGGCATTCCTCTGCTGCAAACAAACAGCCTATGAGGGAACACAGGGGCACAAATTGCCCAGAAGTACCTGATTTCATGAGCTCTGCCAGCAAATTCTGCAACATTACTTTTAATTATTATCCCTTTCTAAGCTCCTGGATAAATATTACAGAACTGGCTTTCAGCCTGCAAGTTCTGAGGAGAGTTTGAGGAGAATTTGGAATTTGAAGCAGAAGAGTTCTCCTCCAGGCTCTCTCCTCCCAGGTGACATTACAAAGCAATTGGGCTCCCCCTGCCCTCCCATAAGCTGCTCAAGCACAGGTGCCTCAACATTTGTACACCATCAATATCTGAGTGAGAGACAGTCAAAGAAATAATCAGGGAAAATGAGCAAGGCCAATTTACAAAAAGTGGGCAGTATTAATGAGATGCTGGCAGTTTTTAGCAGCCCTAATCCTGTTATCTGTGGCAGCAGGTCCCCTTACGTCAGTGCCAGCCCAGGGTATGTTTCCAGGTAAACAGCAGCTAAACAAAAGGTCTTTAAAAGCCCATGTTGTGTGTTTGTGTAAGTGCAGAGAACAATAGAGCCCCAGATTTTGATACAGGCTGCTGAGTTAGGGCTCTGGGCTAAAGCACACAGCTCTCACAGCCTTCCTTCAAAGGAGACCAGCCCCAACCCTCCATTTCCACTTCAGTTTAAGGTAAAGATTTTGGGTGTGCAAGGCACTAAGATGTAGATGAAGGGGACAAGAGCAGAATGTGCTGAATGAGAACAGAAAAAGCAGAGACAGAGGGGGCAGGCGAAGGACAAGAGGACATCATCACCTGTGGAGCTGTCACAGCTGTGGGACAGGTTGTTGCACTGGCAGGGCTCACACGTGCTCTGGTTGAACCTGTAGAAGCCCTCACTGCACCGGTCACACTTCAGGCCCGTGACACCAACCTTGCACTGGCACTTCCCAGAGCTGCAGAGGAAAAACAAACAGTGAGATCTGGCTGTGCTGGCAGCATCCAAGGTACAAACCTGCAGGCAGGGTTTGGGACTCCCTGTATTCCTTTCTGCTGGAAGCAGGACATGAAACACAGGGACAACCATTTCCAAAAAGTGATGGAGACTTCCAGAAAGGACGAGTGTCTGCCAAGCCAGTTGCCCTGACAGCAACTTCCAGCTGGGCACCAGAAATCATTGCTCATTCCAGAAAGCCAGTTGCCCAGAGCCATTCCCTTGCATCAGATGCTCCCACAGCCCCTCTGGAGTCCCTGCTCCACCTGCACCAGCCCTGGGTCCTGCAGGACACTGGCACAGCCATGGTCACTGTGCCTGACCCATCCCAGAGCACCCACCTGGCTCATCCTCTCCCCTCCACACCAGTGCTGAGCAGCACCTCCCAGATTTTCGTGTGAGCAGACAATTCCCTGCTCACCAGCTGCTCTGCTGGCTCCCCTGGGAGCTGGGGCAGCAGCTCATGTGTCCTGCTTGGCTCCAGCCTGGGCAGGTGTCAGCCACCTGCACTCCCTCCTCTCCTCCTCCATGATCCCATTTATCCTTCCCCATCTCCAAGGACCCATCTCTGCAGCTGAATTCCACCCAGCAAAGCCAGGGAGAGACAACAGAGGGTTCTCCCCTCCCCAGCAGAGGTTTCCACTGCAGCTGACCCAGACAGGAGCTGTTTGCTTGGGCACAGTGTGACTGCAGGGAGGGTGGAGCTCTGCACTGTGAACACACAGGGCATTGCTGGTGGCTGCCATGAGCAAACAAATACCAGGAGCTATAAAAAGCAAAGGTTACCCTCATTCCTTTGGCTTTCTGTGCTACTCTCTCCACACAGAGAGCTTCCAATGCTTTGCTTTCATAACAGACTTCATACACTGGCAGCATTTAGCTCAACCCTCAGAGGAATCCCAGGAATGGATAAATGCTCCTTCCCATCCAGCCCTGGGCACAAACACTCTGGAGGTGCCTCATCCCACCTGGGCACACTGGCAACAGCCAAGCCAAGGGACAGAGAGCACCCAGTGCCCCTGCACATCCCAACAGCCCTGGGGGCACCTGCAGGAACCCCAGCCCTGCCTGCTGCAGGGAACCACCACAGCAACCCAAATAAACAGCACTGGTCCCCTCCAGGTGATGGATTTATCTGCAGAGGGGGTGATATAGACAGACAGACAGACAGACAGAAAGACAGAAAGACAGACAAACAGACAGCCCTTCCATGCTGCATCACCCTTGGAGCTCTCCCCTGTGTAACCTCCTGTCCAAACACCTTTGAAACACCTTTTAAAGTCAGCATTTCAGGGCTCACTGTGCCTGCACAAAGCTCATCCATTGTTCCCTCTCTCCTCCTGGAAAGACTGAGCAAGGCACAATTTGCTCCTAAAAGCCTCCAGAAAAATCTGCTGATTAAAACTAATAGATGTTTGATGCACTGCTGATGTGTTGTTTTTAACTAAAATGCTGTAGATTGAGATGTTTTGGGCAAGACATTGCTTCTGTCAGAAATCAGCATAAATCAGTATTTCTGTTGTTTGTTTGTTTGCCAAAGGAATAAGGAACTACTCCCCAAAATACAGACCTCAGCCCAAGGGGCAACACAATTAAATACCTGCAGAATCTGAAATCTCAAGGATATTTAATGGCCTGATTACAAGAAGAAGAAATAAATAGGATGTTTCCTTGCTCTCCAGGCCATTATCTGGAAGTGCAGCAGGCAGATGCAAAATTCAAAGGCATGCTGGTAAGCAGCTCAGTATGTTTGGCTGGTAAGCAGCTCAGAATGTTTGACTTTTAAAGAGCTTTTCACAAGACCCAACATTAATCCAAACGTTGTCACAGTGTTTAAAATGAGCGCAAACAAAAAGCAGCTTTTTAATATTTGCTCCTGCCTGCTACTGCTATTCCTGTAAGAGGGCAGGGGCAGGCAGGGAAAAGCAAGTGCTGTGGGGAGGAAAATCTGATGTTTAGGCTGAAAACACATCTTTTGGGGATGCAGCATTTGAGCTGCATCATCCTCACCCTCCCTGGCTTCCTCCTGGAGTTCAGAGAGCTCTGTTTGACTCCCTCGTGTCCCTGACCCAGCCTTTCTCTCAATGACACCCTCCTCTTCCTCCCTGCTTCCACACAGACTCCCATTTCATTGCTTTCAAGGAGCTTTATTTCCCCAATGACCCTGCTGGAGCTCAATTCAGCATTTTGGGGCACAGTCCCTTGATTTTACTCGTTAGCTTAGAAATAACAGGAAAGAAAGCTTAAAAAAGAAGAAAAAAAAAAAAAAGACTGTTTGGAAAGTTTGGTTTGAATGCCTCTTGAACAGACCTTTTCTCAACATGTTACACATGGCACAGAGCCAAGTCCTGCATGTGCAAGAATTAAATCACTCAGCAAATATAAAGCTTTGCCTGTGGTCATTGCTTCCACAGAATAAAGCCCCCTTACAACACTCCTTTTTATAGCTCCAGCCCAGCAAAGTCTGTCAGACACTTTTTAAAGCAAAGGTCAATGATATAAATGCATTGAAACCACAAAAAAAAAAAAAAAATCCTGTTAACAGACCAATTGTGCCCATAAAAATCCAGAAATTTGAAAGAAAAGACCCACAGTTTAATACTTGCACAGTGAGAACTGAACTGGATTTTGAGTATCAGCCAAGAATTTCTTTTTGGGGGGAAGTGGGGAGAACGAGGGGGATGGGAAGAGGGAAACGTTTTGATGCAGCAACATCAATTACTCAACTCCACTTCAGATGATGATTAACCCCTGTGAGGCCAGCCAACGTTCAGCTCTCACAAAGAATTGATACAAATATCTGCTGGGATAAAACCAGACTCCCAGTAATCAAAGTCTCCTGCCAGCATTGGTTTCTAGCAGGTTTTTATGAATACACTCACTCTGGGGAGCGTGTAGGTGGTGTGTGTCACCATCACATCATCCATCAACCTTACAGATGTTTCCTACTGATTAAAACCATCACCAGCACATGAGGCACTGGCCAAAGGAGCAGGCAGTGACTGCTGGTCAGGGACAGCCACATCCAAGGCTTGGAGCCAGCATGGAATGATGTGACCCCTGGGGACAAGGGCCACATGGCAGGTTTGGGACCCCCCAAGGCAGGAGCTGGTTCAGCTGAGCACCCTCAGGGTCCCTGTTCTGCCTCAGGGGCTGGACTGGGACACAGCCACCCCAGGCAGCAGCATTCCCACAGCCATGGGGCAGGGCAGTGTAAACAAAATATTGGGGCAGGAACAGCCTATACCCCAAATTATGTCTCATTTCCAGCTCCCTTCCACTCCTCTCAAGGGGAAAGAGCCATAGGATCCCATCACTTGCCAAGAGATTTGTGCCATTGGTGACAACCAAATGTTCCCTGAGCTGGGATTTTACACAGGACTGCAGCTTTACAGATACAGAAGTCAAGGGGACACAGCAGAGACACCCAGCCCTGCCCTGGGCACTGATAGAGGACTGCAGGCAGTTTTGATCCACCTGAAGTGTCTGAGGAACAGGGAACACAGAGAACAGGGAACACAGAGCATCCTGCAGATGATTTCCTGCCAGGTCTGGTGGCTGGGGAAGGACACTGAGGGGCTGGGCTTGGAGCTGGGGCACTGCCCTCACTTTGCACAGGCTGCGCAGGAACTCAAGGCCTCATCACAAGGGGAAAAAAAGCATTAAAGTGTCTGTGATCTGAGACAGAGCACAATGTGCAGCCTGCAGCCACATCTGCAAGGGGTCCCCACTCCTCCTGCACAGAAACATCTTGATTTTAGCAGGGACATGACAGGCACAAGATGGATGGGAGGATGAAGGACCGTGGCCTTAGGGGCTGTTGGGAGACAAGCTGTGCACAGTTAATGGTCTGACAGAAACCCCTTAGCGAGCTCCAATCATTCCTCTTCTTCCCCCCCCCCCCCCAAGGAGAAGGAATGGAGAAATTAATTTTGAATAAATTCCCAGACACCAGGAAAGCCCCAGTCAGAGCCCAGGGACTCTCTGGCCATGTCAGATCCAGTCTGAACAGCACAGCACCAAGCTCTTGTGCCTTTATTTTCAAAACATGTGAGATTGGTCAGATTTTGGGGCAGAGGCAGAGAACGAGGGAGCTCCCATGGGTCTCAAACCATGCAAAACCTACAACAAGAGTTTATCCAAATGCATTTATTGTTTTCCCTTGAAGCCCAGAGCACACAGCACACCCTGCCCAGCTCAGCATCTCCCCAAGCAGCCCCAGGAGAGCTGGGCAGGGCCACACTGCCCTAAAAAAGAGGGAAATGAGGGCTAAACCAGCCCTTCCTGGCCATCTCCAGCTTCACCTGTCCCTTTGGGAAGCCCCAGTGACAGCAATGTCCCTCAGCTGTCCCAGCAGGGCACAGGGTGTCCCTGGAACAGCCACAGCTCACAGCAGGCACTGTGGGAACGAGGGAAATCGTGTTGAACCATGAGCATCTCTAAAACAAACCCCATGAAAAGGCTTTGTCACACTTTGATGGGATAAGACAAAAGGATTCTGTGCAAGATTAGGAGGATTCAGAAGAGATGGCTCCAAAAATGGAGTGTTCCTCCAGGGAGCCGGGCTCCTTTAGTGCTGATTTTCTGGGGTGTCTGACAGCAGCCAGGGCAGGAATCTCTCTTACACCTTCCTGGGCAGTGTGGAAAAGTTCACATTTGAAAGCCAAATGCTCCAAGACACTTTGGTGGGAAAGCAATGCTGTTAACACTCAGAATCACAGAATCATTCAGATGGAAAAGGCCTCCATGATTACTGAGTCCAACCTTTGATCATCCCAGAGCCCTGAGTGCCATGTCCAGTCTGCTGAACACCTTCAGGATGGGGACTCCACACCTCCCTGGGCAATGCTACACAACCTTTTCCATGAGAAATCCTTCCTGATGCCCAACCTGGTGCAGCTTGAGGCCCCATCCTGAGGGTACCAAGCACCCTCCCAACCCACGTGCTGACTTTTCTGTCACTCAGTCATTGAATATCAGCACGTGGGGAAGGGGAGAGCAGGAAAAAGCCCCTACCCAAAGCTGCTGGTGGCTGAGGTGGCTCTGTGGGAGAGCCAGCGGGGCCAGGGCCAAGCCCTGCAGCAGCCACCAGCTCTGAGCCCCTTTGTGGAGGGCACAAGAAGCAGAGCTTTATGGGGGCCAACACTGGCCCATTGTGTGCCACATTCCTCACTCGGTGCTGGGGCATGGCAGCTGCTCTGTAGGGCAGGAGCAGGGGCACTTCAACACTTCACAGCTCTGAAAGGCCACTCTGTAAATGTCAAAGGGCCACCTTGTCTGGCCACCGCCGCCTCCGCAGCCCCTGCTCCCCCAGCAGCCAGGGAAAGCCAGGAAAATCCAGCCAGGGCTCTGGAAAGCCAGGAATCTCCAGCTAGGGCTGTGGAAAGCCAGGAATCCCCAGGCAGGGCTCTGGAAAGCTGGGAATGTTCAGCCAGGGCTGTGGAAAACCAGGAATCTCCAGCCAGGGCTGTGGAAAGCCAGGAATCCCCAGGCAGGGCTATGGAAAGCTGGGAATCTCCAGCCAGAGCTCTGCAAAGCTGAGAATCTCCAACCAGGGCTGTGCAAAGCCAGGGGGCTCTGGAAAGCCAGGAATCTCCAGCCAGGGCTGTAGAAAGCTGGGAATCTCCAGCCAGAGCTCTGCAAAGCTGAGAATCTCCAACCAGGGCTGTGCAAAGCCAGGAGGCTCTGGAAAGCCAGGAATCTCCAGCCAGGGCTGTAGAAAGCTGGGAATCTCCTGGCAGGGTTCTGGAAAGCCAGGAATCTCTAGGCTGAGCTCTGGAAAGCTGGGAATGTCCAGCCAGGGCTGTGCAAAGCCAGGAATCTCCAGGCAGGGCTGTGGAAAGCCAGGAATCTCCAACCAGGGCTATGGAAAGCCAGGAATGTCCAGGCTGTGCCCTCCAGGTGAGGTGCCCTTGAAGGAGGGGAGGGAGGCAATGGAAAATCCACACTGACCCTGCAGAGGGAGGCTGGATGGGATCCTGCACAGTTCCAGGAGTTCCCCACTCACAGCAAAGTCTCAGCCTCAGCTGGTGGGTGCTGGATTCCCAGAGTAACCCTGGGGATCATGTGCAGGGAGCCAAAAGGACACATCAATGGGGGTGCCAGGGAGATGGGGTGGTCTCCACTGAAGATCCACAGTGCCCAAAGGGGTCCTACCATCCCCAGACCTCAGACAGCAGAAGACCCAGGGTACAAGCACTGCCTGAAGTACACACTGGGCGTCACCTCTCAACCAGAATTTAACCACAAAACTTAAAAAGCTGAGCCCATATTTCTTTGTGAGGCAGTCAGTGCTTGCCAGAGCAGCAAAGTTTGCAACAGACAACACAGGAATGGCAAAGCCTGCTGGAACATCCCCAAAATAACAGGATTTCTGAGAAGCCATAATTACCATAGGGGAGATGATAACAATCCACCTCTCCCTGCTGCTGTGTCCAGTCACTCATTCATTTCCCATTCCTGCCTGCAACTGAATAAAAATTGGTTCAGGTGCCTTTACCTTCCTGTGGGGGGAGAGAGGAGGAGGAGAGCTAATCAGATATAAAGGATGTGAGAGGCTGGGATAGGGGAGAGATTTAGATAATTAAACCATGCAGAAAAATAGGCTTTAACAGGGTATTCTTCTGCTTTTCTGACGTCCACATGTAATAATTTCCGCTACAAAACAAGATCTGTTCTCTGCAGAGTGATGCTGACAAGGCATTACTGGGAGATAATGAGCCACCAGTTGTGCTCATCCAATCTATAAAAGGGACAGCAGTCTTTTTAAAGAGAAAAAGGGGGTTTGTCTGGTTTTGGGGGGGTTTTAAAGCACAAGTCCTTGAGGGTTTCAGCTCCCAAGGTCACATCTCCAAAGGGGAGCAGTGCCTGGTGTGGTTTGCTGGATTGCTGAAATGCAGCAGGATGGAAAGAGATCCCACTCAAAAGAGAGACATTTCAGAAGTGTGATGACACTGTGCAGACAGAAAATGAAGATTTTTATCTATGCAAAACAACAACTCCATCACTTCCCCCAAATAACCCCCAGGGTCTGGCATGGCCAGCAGCCCTGCAGGCTGGTGAAGCTCCACAAAAAGCTTGAATTTCAATGGACCTGCATTTCCTGATCACTGAAAAAACCCCACCAAATCCTGCCTCACATGAGGTCCAAGGTGTGTCCAGACTGTGCCACACCAGGCTGTCCCCACATCCCACCAGCTCCCCAATCCCAGTGTGTGGCTCTCCCTGCCCAGCTTCCAAGGTCCCCCAGAACCCCCAGCCTTTATTCAAAGGCCTCAACAAAGCACTTTGTCCAGGCTCTTGCAAATCCCCACGAGCTGGGGTCACAGGATCAGCCTCTCCACACAGAATGGCACCACACAGGGATGGCCCTGCCCTCCCTGCTCCAGGGCACAGCCATGCCCAGGGACACTCTGCCTTCACTCCTTTTAACGTGAACACAAAGCCTGAGGTCCCCTGGAGGGGGTAATGCATCTCTGAATTAATACTTGAGTATTTATATGTGTGTTATCATTTTTTCTCCTTTTTTCCACTGGAAATGAGTGACAGGAGTTTTCTCACATGAGTTATGCCCAGCCTGCAGCACAAGCCATGCAGGAATTGGGATCACAGGGCTGTCTCTGCAGCTGCTGGCTCAGCAAAGCAGCAGAGCACTGCACCCTTGGGCATGGGGTCTCAGCCCACAGCAACCAAAGGAGACCAGACATCACCTTCAGGCTGTCTGCTGGAGTTCTGCTTCCCACTGCCCTTCTGCTTGTGGGGAAACTGAGGCACAGGCAGAGGGAGCAACTTAAACTGATCCACAGTTCCCAGTTTAACAGGCATCTCTTTGCTCTAGGGACAGTGGCAGCATATGTGCATGATTAGTTTAGAGATTTTTAAGGGAACTGGGAAAACCTAACCCAGTTTAGATGGCTAACCTGGGTTTAGGTAAACCATGTGGCAAAGCTGTGTCAGGGGAGGTTTAGGATGGATACCAGGAAAAGGTCCCTCCCCAGAGGGTGCTGAGCACTGGAAAGGCTCCCCAGGGAATGGTCCCAGCCCCAAGGCTGCCACAGCTCCAGCTGCAACATTCAGGCACAGGGTGGGATTGTTGAGGTGTCTGTGCAGGGACAGCAGTTGGACTGGATGATCCTGGTGGGTCCCTTCCAGCCCAGAATATTCTGTGATCCCTAAAACCCCAGCAGCCACAGCTCTCCCCTTGTTCCCTGGCACTGCTGCATCACTTCTCTTCCCTAGAACCAAGTTTAAAAAACAAAACTTGCCAGGAAAACAGGGAATTGAGGGCTGAACCCTCCTGCCAGGCAGCAGCATCTCTGAGCAGCATCTCTGCTTCACAGCTCCACTCCTCACTCACATCCCAAACCCACAGGAGCACCCACGCAGGGCCAGCTGCTCGTGGGCTAAACATGCTGCCCCCACAGCTTCAGGAAAGGAAGAGCCACTCACACCCCAGTGCAGGGCTGGGAAAAGTTGGGATAAACACCTCAAAGGAGGTAAATCCAGGCCAGCCCTCCTGCAGATGAGCTGGGTCACACTGGGCTGCCCTGGGCCATGTCTGCAGTGCCACATGGGGATGGGCAGTGCTGCCAGCAAGGTAAAAATAAACAAATCAAAAACTGCACAGTCATCTGCCATCTCCTGCTCCTCAGGAGGGGGATGCTGCCTCATCCAGGCTGCAGTCCTGGTCCTTCACACCCCACAGCCAGAAGCCAGGTTTGCATGGAGAATTATCTCAGGGTGTGTTTAAAGAGCTGAGCCTGCACAGCTCCTCACACCAGGGCACGAGGGCTGCAGAACCAAAGGCTCCTCACACAAACCTCCCTCCCTCTCCCTGCTCATCCCAGCTCTGTGTGCTGGCTCAGCTGGGGACACGGGTGGCACTTGGGGTGCCAAAGGGTGCAGAGAGCCAGAAACACCATGAGGAGCCCCAGTGCTGCCCTGGTTACTGGGACTGGAGACCACCAACCCCAGCCCGCTCCTGCTGCCTCTGCCTGGCTCCCTGCCCAGCCTTAGGGAGCCAGAGATGAGAGCTCAGGCACAGGACTGCTGCTCACATGAAAGAAAAAAGGGAAAAGAATTGCACAGGGGAGATGTGGTCTGGCCAGCCATGGGGACCTTCCCCAGCAGCACTGATCACTCTCACAGGGGAGATGTGGGCTGGCCATGGTGACCTGGGCATGGGGACCTTCCCCAGCAGCACTGATCACTTCCACAAGGGAGATGTGGTCTGGCCAGCCATGGGGACCTTCCCCAGCAGCACTGATCACCTCCACTCCCCATCAGGCTGGGAGGTTCTGCTTTCCTCAGAGGACACAGCACAGCCCTCAACTCAAGGGCTCCAAAAGATGGTGACAGATGCAGCTCCTGGCTGGGGCTACATCCCCATGGGCTGAGGGCACTGCCAGGCACCCTCCCCACTTGTCCCTGTCCCCAGAGCAGGCACACAGCCCTGCCAGCCCTCATGTGCACCCACATGAGTCACCATGCTCATTCTCCACCACTCTGACCTTGACCGTGGCCCTTGGAACTTCAGCTTCTCTCCCCACCCTTCCTCCATGGACTGTGAACACTTCCAGGCCACAGCTATCTTTAGCAAGCATCTGCACCGCATCCAGCCCAAAGAAATGTGATTTTTTTCTGAGGTTTCCAGGCGTTTACCACAGCAGGGACAATTCCCTCCCCTCCCCACGATGTGTCAGCCCTCTCTGAGCAGCCCAGGGCTCCATTCAGCCCCTCAGCCTGAGCCACACACAGCTTTTCATCCAACAAAAAAAACCACCCAAACCAGAGCATAGAAATGCTCTGCCATCCCACAGGGGGATCTGTGTGGATCTTCCTAGATAATCAAATTTAAACCACCACCAAAACAGAGCTTTGATTAGCAGCCATGGAGCCCATTCATAGCGACAGCATGTCAGGTCAATGTTCACTCCCAAAATCAACTCTGCGCCTCAGGAAAGGGATTTTTTTAAATTTTTGTTTGATGGTCTGCATTTGAGGTCTGGTTAACAAACAGGGCACTTGGGTTGCCATCTGGCCAGCCCAAGAGCGTGCTGAGAAATAATACAAATAATCATCATATGGTGGTGCTGTATTTAAAAGGCACTTTTACAAAAGCCTGGGAGAGCTGACTGAAAGCTAAGAGGGATCTTTGTGTGCCCTGAGGGCTCGGCCTTTGGGCACTCTGCCCCTCCAATCAGCCACCCTTAGAAAGGGTCAGAGTCCAAAATCTCTGCTGCTGTTCCACCCACAGCCCCAGTGGAACAGCCATGGCTCTCCTCTGAAGCCTCACACAGGAATTTGCTTGTGCAAGTCGAGCTGGGCTGGTGCTTTATTAAATAAATAAATCGTACAACTCACAGGATTTTCCATGTCAACAAAACAGTAGCTGGTTGCTGGTATTGGGCAACGCCTGCGTGCCTCATCCCTGAGCAGAGACTGCCTGAGGGACACTGCTGCTCCTCCAGGCACTGCTCAGCAGCCACCCAGGGCTGCCAGCACAGAGCCAAAAATCCCTTCCTGCACTCACACACCCACTGCCCTGCAATGCAGGGGAGGTTCTCCTACCCATCAGCCAGATCCCCCCATCCCTGGTGCCTGCCCCCAGCCCTGCCAGCTGCAGCAGGAGCTGTGCCCAGCCCTGGTGCCCCCTCTGACACTACAGGAGCAGGGGGAGCACCTGCCCTGCTGCCCTTTGTGTCCCACTCCATTTTCCCACACACATCACCACACCAGCCCTTCTGATGCCCCCAGCCCTGCAACACAGACAACTGACCTATTTTTCTCTTTTTAAACACCCAGAGGTCATCTCTGTCTGCAGCAAACCCCTGTGGGGCGGGAAGGGAAACAGAGTGATCTCTGTTAGCAACATCCCCCTCCCCAAATCTGCCTCCACGTCTTGCCCTGTGCTGTCTCTTCTGAATGGCTGAGAATGAGCATCTCCCCCATCCCTCCAGGCTGGGAAATGGTGCTGAGGAGAGGCTGGGGAGTCCCTGCTGTTTCTGGCTCCACACAGATGGCTCCAGCTCCACCTCATTCTCCTTCACAACTCAGAGCATCTCACCTGAAGCTCCCAAGGGCGTTCCGTGGCTCCCCCCATGCAGTGAGACATGGGGAGACACCAGACATGTCCATGCTTCACCCACTGCCCAGCAACTCAGAGCTGGGCTAAGAACACTCCCCCCCAGTTAACCCAGTTGCTCCATCAGCATTTCCCCTCCTCTCCCAGTTCCCAAGGGTAAGATTTGCCCCATCTGCCTTTCTGGCCAATTCACCTTTCCAATAGATCTGACCACAATCACACTTTCAATTCTGTAGCAAACCCTGATGCATCCAGGCACATCTTCCCATACTAAAACAGCCGCAAAAAAAAAAGTGACAAAACTTCATACTTTCCACCCTCAAGAACCACCTCTTTTAGTAAGAAGGTCACTTTCCTCAACTGGAGAGCTACTTTTAAGTTATGAATTGTCAGAGCTTATGCAAGCAGAAAAATGCAACACTGAAACAAAAAGGAAGGACATCAACAGAGGGTTTGGCCGTTTGGGAGAAGATAATGTATAAAATAATTACAGGCAGCATGTCCCTGCAGAGCATTCTGACTCTGACTCAGCCCCTGTCCTGGCAGGGACCTGCAGGTGTTCAACACACACTGAGCCCAGACCCAGCCCTAGAAGACAAAAAAGCAGCCTGGGAAGGCTGGAAGTTGCTGCAGGGTGGTTGCTGAGCTCTCCTCCAAGAAGAGACTTTGCAACTTGCTGTCCCCATGAGCACAAGGTGCAGAGCCAGTGGCTCAGGGCTGCTGCTGGGTGTGATCCTGCAGAACAGAGATCCCCCAGCTCAGGCACTGCCTCTGATGGCTGACAGATCACTGCTTGGAAAACCATTGCGTGCCAGCTTTCACAGGGCAAGATGTGAGGCTGGGTGAGGTGAAATGAAGAGGAACACATTCATTATACAAGAGCTCCAGCATCAGCTCTGGTGCCTGTAAACACCAGGCAAGGCAGGAGCTGACTCTGCTCTCGGGCCGCCGCTTCCACCCCAGTGCTCAGCGAGGGCAGAGCACAAAGCTGTGCCTGCCTCTGGCATAAAACCCATCCCTTTGGAAAAGAAACCCCTCCACAGACCCCAGCCCCTGCTCCCCTCCCAGCTCAGGAGTGAGGGCAGTCTCACTAAGACATGCACAAGGCATTGGGAGAGGTTCTGCCTCCATGCGACTCCAAAACACAAGTCAGCTCCCTTGGGGGCTGCCAGGGCTTTTGCCACAACCACAGATATTTTCATAATTCAGCTCTTGAATGAGGAAGAACAATCTTCATGAATTTTTATAAGACCAGCTTCCCTCCTGTTTATTTTTCTTCCTTTTAAACACCAGCACAGACGACAAGACCCGCTCCTGCCCAAAACCCAAACCACACCAAATCCCAATGCCTTGTGTGCAGAACCATGGGTTACTCACTGGTCACACTGCTCACTGGTGGCTCCAGCAGGGCTGCAGCTGCAGGGCTGGCACTGCTGGCCTCCCAGCTGGGGGAAGAAGCCGTGGGCACAGCTGTGGCAGCGTGGCCCCGTGTACCCAGGCAGGCAGTGGCACTGCCCCGTGGTCAGGTTGCATCCGGCGCTGCCCACCGAGCTGCAGTTGCACAGATCTCCTGCAAGGAAAGAGAAACAGAGGCATGGAACCACAGAACTGCAGAATGGCTTGGGCTGGAAGGGGCCTTAAAGCTCATCTCATTCCAAACTCCTTCTTTGGGCTGGGACAGCTTCCAGGCTGATCCAAGCCACGTCCAACCTGGCCTTGGACACCTCCAGGGATGCGGCAACCACAGCTGCTCTGGGCACCCTGTGCCAGGGCATTGTAGCCATGGTATTTTCTGAAAAAGCCTTTCCTTAGGGTTTTTTCTCCTGAGAAGCTGAGAGGCCTCAGGAACAAAATGTAAACAATGATTATCTGCTGCTGTGGAATGCAACAGGTGCATCTGTGATTGGTCTCATGTGGTTGTTTCTAATTAATGGCCAATCACAGCCCAGCTGTCCGGACTGTCTCGGTCAGTCACAAGCCTTTGTTATCATTCCTTTTCTATTCTTAGCCAGCCTTCTGATGAAATCCTTTCTTCTATTCTTTTAGTATAGTTTTAATATAATATATATCATAAAATAATAAATCAGCCTTCTGAAACATGGAGTCAGATCCTCATCTCTTCCCTCATCCTCAGACCCCTGCGAACACCACCACAGGGCATCACCACTCCCTCTGCATACCCCCATCACCACTTTAAGGATGATTTTTGCTTTAAAATGTTGAGATGATGGACAAAAACCACATTGGGAGCGTCCTGGGGTTTGAAACACCACAGCTCATGCTTGAAATCTCTCCAAGGAAGAGCTACAACATTATGGGTACAGCTATCTAAAATTTATCTATATATAGCTGTAAACTATGTCTTTATGTACATACACACACTTAGCCACCCTCTGACTCCAGGAGCTGACAAGCAATAAGTGTGTAATATCAGGATAAAATCAGCAACAGGTTGCAAAGTCTTTAATTCTGAGATCCTCCACTCCACACCACTGGAACAGCCCTGGTACCACAGAACAAACTCTGACAGGACAAACTGGCAGCAGCATCTCCCACTCCTGAAGAAGGGAAGAATCCCCAAAAATCTGCCCTCAGGGGAGCACCAAGAGCATGAAAACTGCACTTCAAAAGCTGTGGTAGAGCTGGAGGAAGGACAGGGACCTCCAGCAATTAAAGCAGACCACCCTCAGTCCTGTGGTGAGAGGGGATGGCTCTGGGGACCCAAACATTGTCTTTGGGGACACTATTATTTCTAGGGGTGCTGGAAAGCATGCACTGAACAGCTGCTTTTTTAGGAGAGAAGCAAATCTTTTGATCAAGTGGTGAATTCCCAGTCCCCCCACACGTTATTTCTTGTAATACTTTAAAGCCCCAAATGCACTGAAGAGAACAAATTCTCCCTGGCAATTTGTTTCTGCCAAGAGCTTTATCTCTGTTCTTTCACTGCAAAATATTTAGTGCCTTAATAATTTAAAGTCTTCTTCTGCCAAGACTGAATTATAAACAAGGATTATTTGCAGAAATAGTGCATAAAGCATCAGGGGCTTTACACAACTGCTGGTGTTTGTTATTGCCTGAGAAGAGCCAGTATTCAGGGCACTTCAGGGAGAGAGGAGAGGCCAGGTCCTCATCCCAAGAAAACTTGATTTAAAGTTCTTTTTCTTGTCATCCATGTTCTTCCAGCACACAAAGAACTGTGAGTTACTTAGCTTTATTACTGCACCATAGGATCCCCACAGAAGCCATGTTGTCCCTATACACCTGTGAAATTGCACCTAAATTTTCTTCAATCCAAACTATCAGGTAGGACAAACACCTCAAGATCCAATTATCCACTTCAGCAGCCACTTCACATAATGAACTAAATTCCCAGCTCAATTATCCAAGCAGAACCATATCGATTTGGGCACTTGGGTTTCTCCCTCCCACCAGAGCAGAAACCACAAAAACTTGAGCAACAGCGCTCAGGAGTTTGTCAAACATGCATCAAAACAAACTTCCCTTTCAGAACTCAACATGTGGCACCATTGGACCTGCCAGACTTGATCAAGGGAAGAAAATGAGCATTGTGTCCATTCTAATGGCATGGGAGGCACTGACAGGGCAGGTCCTGCACAGGAGGATGAGCAGCTCCATGTGGAGACCACCCCTGTGCTCCATCAAAGCCAGAGCCACCATCCTGACACTCCAGATGGAGGGCTGGATGGATGGGCAGTGCTTGAGGATGGTCCCCATCAGCACCATGGAGCTCTGCCCCATCACTTATGCTCCAGCAGGATGGCAGCACCTTGAACTTGAACTTGACTTTGTAGCACCCATTGCTTTCCATCCAATGCCCTGCCCATCAAAATTGCCCCAATTCAGGTCAGGCTCTGCCTGAGCTGCCAAATTCAACAGCAGCACAGCCACCAGTGCAATGGCAGTGCCCCAGGAGAGTGAGAAATGCTGCAATAATCCAAAATAACACTGGTAAAACACCTTTCACATCTGCTAGTGATGGGGACAGCAGCTGTGAAATCACCCCAGGTGTGTGCTAAGGCACAAATCAACAGATCCAGAAGTTGTCCCCAAAAGGGTCAATTCCTTGAAGACCCCACCTGACCCCAGAGACCTCTGGGAAGGGATGGTGGTCCCAGGTAGGGGAACAGCATCCCACATGGTTCCTGCCCACCCCAAATGCATCCAGCCCTGCTCACACGTGGATGCAGCAGCCCCAAAACACCCCAAAGCTCTGTGGTGGGGCAGGGGAGGAGATTCAGGCAGCAGCACTGGAATCTGAGCTCCATCCAGGACAAGGGCTGCACAAGGATGTAGCAGGCCATGGAAATCTGAGGCTGATTTTAAGGACACTTTGCTGTCCCCACAGCAGCCAGGTGGCAGAAGGTGACAATGTCCTGAGCCAGAACAGGAACTGATAACAAACATCTGCCCTGGGCTCTGGGAACACAGCAAAGAGGATGAGCACTACAGAGGAAAATCAGGGAACACTGTCCTGGCTTCTGGCCAGAGCCTGGGTTTTAGGAGCCTTTGTTCAGTTTTCTCAGGCTGGTGTTTTGCTTTTGAAGATAACCTTCAAAAATGCCTCACTGAGAGCTTTTGTGAAGGCAAAGGAATGAAGAGGGTGGATGAGCCCCAGGATGTCCCACTCCAGACTGCACAGTCATGGTGGGAGGGTTGTGTTGAGGCTGGGACAACACCACCAGCAAGGGAGCCAAGGGCAAGGACCTCTCAGGGGTGAGGCACTGGTCCAAGCTCTGACTCCTCTCATTTGCTGTCCTGACTCATCCTTGCTCTGCCTCAGTTTCCCCATCTCAGGGTGTTCCCCTGCCCCCCAGGGCCTCCCAGCCCTGCTCGTCTCTGCCTGTTCCCCATTGCTAAACCACCAAGGTTCCCTTCCTTCCCCACAGAGCACCACACTACAGCTCAGAGCACTTGGCTATCACAGATAAAACCCACCACCTTTGCTCATGAAGGGATTGACAGGCTTTAATTCATTAACAGCATAAGGATGTTTTGAGGTCCAAGAATAGAGGCAGCATAAAAAACCAAACACCTCTCCCTCCATTCATACAATATTTCACCTTCACTTGGAGGAAGGTGGAATGGAAGGAAAGGTTCCTTATTTGGGAAGCAAGGGGCATGCTGCTGTGTGAAGACAGATTTAATATTCAATTTCAGTTAGCCCCAACCTAAAATCAATTCATTTTTAGTATGCAAAAGCTATAAGTTAGCAATAAGCTGGAGAATAGATGTTTTATGTTCTATTGGGTCTACACCATGTAAATAGCACTGCCACAACCAAGAACCCCCAGGTCTGAGGGTGCCCTGTGACCCCTCAGTGTGGCCACCTCAAACTCCCCTATCCACCCCTAATAAAGATCTCAGCCTCCAAATCCCACCCCAGTGCAAACCCCAACTCTGCAAACCCCAGCAAACACCCCAGCCTGTGCCAGATCCATCAACACCCCACACCCCTTCATCTCCCATCCCCTCCTAGTAATTAACCAGGGCTTATTCTGATGGAAAAATCCTTCCTCAAATTACTTCCCTCACATCCTTTCAGCTTTGCAGTGTTTTAAGTTTTCACACATTTCATAAGCACCATTCCTCCTCCTTTCCAAGCCACTTAATGAATGAATAATTTAGAAAACAGGTGAAATATTTACAAAGGGTAAAGAAGCCAACACTGTGAAAGGCACGAAGGTCTCTGTGAAACCACATTAACTGGGGACATCCTGAACCAGAGCAGGTCCTGAATGAGCTCAGCTGCTCCTTGGGAGCCAGCCTGGAAAACCCAAGGTGCACATTTTTGATTATAAGAACATGCAGCTGTAAGCTGTGGAGGCCCACAGATGCTATTTATTGTCCTGCTGCAAAGGCATCCCCAAGGAGACAGACATTTTCTGTTCTCCAGAATAGATGAAAGGGAAAAAAAAATCAAAATAATTTCTAATCTGGAGATACTGTTGGGTTTCTGGGAGCCAGAGGTGCAGCCCCAGTTTGGCACCTGCAGCTCTGAAGCCAACACAGCCCAGTAAGAACCTCACCCCCCAAATATTCCCCAGATATCCTAAAGGATTTAAACCACTGCACACAACAGCATCCCATCCCTGGAAAGGCTTTGTTTTTATATTAATTTAGCAGTTTTCCCTCTTCCCCAGACTTCAATTCCAAATTCAAGGCCTACCTTCTCTCCCATTTCCCCTTCTCAATCCCTCTGCAGGCACCACTCCTGACAAGACAGGAATAAAGGGATCAGGCAGCAGGTTTAAAAATCTATCCAAAGTCATTTCCTTTCCCCTTGCAATTAAATTGTGGAGCTCATTGTCAGGGGATGTTCTGGCTGCCAGAAATACCTGTGGCTTCAAAGCAGGGCTGGAAAAGCTCACAGAGGACAGGTCCACTGGTGGCTGTTAAACACAGGGATCTGGAGGAAGCATCCTGATGGGAAAGGCTCTGAAACTCTGTCCAGAACAGTCAGGATCATGCCCTGTCCTCTTGGCATCATCTTCTGGCCTTTCTTGGGTGGGTGAAGCTTTGCTCTGAGCCAGCCTGGCAGTTCTATTTTCTCCTGGTTTGCACTGTTCCAGTTCTTCCCCCAAACACACAAATCCCCCTAAAGAGTTAGGCACTGCTCTTCGCACTGGGAATTTCTCCTCATTACAGCCAAAGGCACAGCTGTGCTGCACCACTGCTCTGTCTTTCCCTTGGTCTCCCAACAGGCTCTTTCCCTTCCCCCTGAGAAAGCATTTCATCCCCTCAGCACAGTGCACTGATGTGCCAAACCTCCCCACAACGGGATGAGGGTCAGGACAGTGGGATGGTGACAGTAGGCAAGAGCCAGCTGTCAAAAGGGGAGGTCCCATCCTACCCAGCCCTTGTCAAACAATTCCCTGAGCTCCAGCCCAGCCCTTCCATGTCTCTGATGCACCACAGTGTGGTCCAGTCTGCCCTGGACTGGAATTTGGGTTCAGCTCCATCACTCCTCACTTGGATGCACCTCTACTGATGCTCTGAGTGCAGGAGCTGTTATCTCAGTGCTTTGGCCTCCAACCTTTCCCCACGGCTGCAGCAGATCTGAGAGGGCACAGCCTGGCTGAGCTCTCCCCCAGGGAGCTGGGGAACATCTGCCATGGGCTAAGAGCTCCTGCAGGAACAGCCCAGAGAGGAGCTGGTGCATTGGAGCTTCCCAAAGAGAGGAGTTCTGCCAAGTCCCAGAACTCACTCCCATCCAGACAGCACTCAGCACAAAATGAGAGTCAACTCTTGCATCATGAAGGTGCACTCAAGTGCTCACACCTGTAATTTACTCTCACTTCAGGCTACAATGCAAAGCCTTAGTGGCAGGAAGAGTATCTCTGCCTATCCCCAAAAAAATTTAGATACACATAGGAGTGTCTTCTGTTATTCTGCACCACTTTGTTACTGAGTGCCACATCCTGGGCACTCACAGCCTCCATCAAGCTCCAGGCTCTGCAGAGTCAGGTGCTGATGGTGAAGAGAACTTTGTTCACATTAATGCTGTTAAGAGTGTTGGAGTCACTTGTGTTGTTCCATAAAAGGCTTTTACAGGTCAACAAGGGAGAAAAAACAACAATTTCTCAATTCATATACATCACTTGTAATGTCATTAGAAGATTAAACACATCTGTTGAGGAATATTCTATCAGATTAAATCTCATCACTTGGAAAGCAGCACAAAGCCAAGGTCCCAACTTTGGGGTCACCAGCAGCTGCACAAGCATTTTTATCAGCCTGGAGCAGACAGGTTTGGGGCTTCAGCCAAACCCCTGTGTCAGTCCGAAGGGATGGAGATCACTCCCCACCAGAGCCCACAGCCTCCCCAGCCATGAACAAACCAGAACCCTGAGACCCTCCCCAAAGGCAGAGGCTGCTCAGTCTCTGGGACTGCTTATTTCTAGTCCTCCCCTGCACCTGCATGTGGTTTCTGAGCAGTTCCTGAAAGCTGCTCCACACAGAGCAATTTTGTTGCTTTTTCCTCCTTTTTGATGCTAAACAAGTCAGCAACCTGTGCAGAGAGCTTTGAACCTGCTCGTTCCCCAGTAAAGCTGCATCAAAAGTCAGACTCACAGGTGTAAAGCTGTCTTGGGAGACTAAAGGATAAAACCCTGTAAACATCAGGGAAAAAAAAAAAAGAAAAATATGGATTTTGATTAACTCAGTGTTCCTCCTGCACTGGGAGATCCCCAGCTCACAGCTCTGCTGGAGCACAACACCTGAGGAGCTCCCATGGATGGGACAAGGAGATGTCAGGAGAACAGGAGGGGTCCTGGAGTCATTAAGATCCAGGTAACAGGGCAGGAAAGCTGTGCAGGGGGGATTACACAGCTGCAGCTGAGGAATTATTCATTCCTATAGAACAATAAGTTTCCACAGGCAGACAAACCCTCCGGGGTCTCTTACGAAGCAGACTGTGCACAAAGAGGAATGTGGCCCTAAAATGTTTATGATACAAGAAACTAGAGTAACTTCAAACAGACCAAATACATACTTGAGGATTAAAACCTCCACAGTTTAAAAAAAAATAAAAATGAATCCAAGCCTTTTAATTAATTTAAAAATAGTTTTGTTGGCGTTCTACTTTAGTTGATTAAATTTTCCCCGCTAATATTTCCACAAACGTCTGCAACCATATAAATATTCCATGTTTCTGTTTGAAAATCTCTGTACTTTTTACCACCCAGTGTGTGACACAGCCAGCCCAGCACCGGGTTTAGAGATAAACAGGGTGAAAACTGACGTTGGCAAAGCACACAGAACCCTGGCAGCTCATCCCCTCCTGACAGATACACTTGCGTGGCACCTCGCAGGAAACTGAATTGTTTTGTCAGCAAAATGCTTTCACTGGATGATCAAGACACCTCACACGGAATGGGGCTGGGAATTTATGAGCAGATTCCAATTTTAGTCTCTATCGACCATGGCCCAGCAGAGCAGGGGATTATGAGGAGCTGCATGAATAATATGAACTATAATCATCGGCTGAAGGCTCTGCGTGCTCTGATTCCTGCAAAAAGTAATTAAACTCCCAAACTTTGCTCGGTGCTTCGGGGAGCTGCAACTAATGAATGAACACGTTAATTTATGGGAGATTTAAGGCTCTTCAGAGAAAAAACCCCGAGCAGGAACCGTCCTTCCAAGGAACCATCCTTCCAAGTGTTCGTGTTTGGGCTGTAAGGTTGTGCTGTGTGAATAACCAGCAAGAAAACAGAGATGAGCTCGGGTAACACTCCGAGATCACATCCTACCCCAGAGACTCTCAGGGAGAACTGGGTCAAACCTTTTGTTTGAGTAACACCTGGGTTTGCTGAGAAGCAAAACTTAGTTTTGCTGCTGCTGGCAGATCCAGGCAGGGGCAGGAGCAGCAGCACAGCCACCCCACACTCCAGGGATGCAGCAGAGCAGGGATTCTGTCCAGCCTGCAGGGGATGGATCTGCCCAGAGGCAGGAGCTGCAACTAATGCATGAACACGTTAATTTATGGGAGATTTAAGGTTCTTCAGAGAAAACCCTGAGCAGGAACCATCCTTCCAAGTGTTTGTGTTTGGGCTGAGCAGGAACCGTCCTTCCAAGTGCCCTCCCAACCATCCTTCCAAACCCTGAGCAGGAACCGTCCTTCCAAGTGTTTGTAAAGCTGTGCTGTGTGAATAACCAGCAAGAAAACAGAGATGAGCTGGGGGATAAGCTCGGGTAACACCCCTTGATCACATCCTACCCTTCCCAGCAGGGCCCTCAGAGACTACTCTGGGCAAGACCAGGGAGAACAGGATCCAGGATCCCTTTTTGTCCAGCCTGCAAGGGATGGATCTGCCCAGAGGCAGGAACTGCCTCCTGCCTGCACATATGCCTGACACCATTCAGGCAAAACCCATTGCTGCAAGGCATGCAGCTTCCCAGAGCCTTCTCCCCTCCAGATACAACAGATCCTCCTCTCCCAAGTCACTGCAATCAACTCCTGATGCTCCCAGTGCCAGCTTCAGCTCTGGCAGGAATGGATGTGACTCCCAAGCTCCTCCTTCCAGAGCCAGCCTGGGGCTGAGCACCCACAGAAAACCCAACCCAGGAGCTCTGTGGGTGCTGCTGAGCAGGGTTTGTCATCCCCAGCCATGGCTCACACTGCCTGGGAGAACAAAAGGGAATGGCCAAGTCCAGGCTGCTGGAAAGCCATTTTCTGCTGAGCACAGAAATCCCAGAGTAGGTGGTGACACATCTGCTGCAGGGCCATCAGCTGCTGAAGGGTGAGGACAGTGACAGCCTCCCTCCCCCATGCAGGTACACCATGTACAAGCTGCAGGGCTGGGGTCTCTTGGGAGGTTCCCAGGAAGGTGCCAAACACACACATGGCTGATCTCACTGCAAAACACAGTGCTGTTTTTGTTGTGAAGTCATAACTCCACTTCTTTACACCAGGTGTAACCAGCTCCTCGCTGGTGCATGGAGGTTGCTGCAGCTTTGCCTCTCTGACCTTGGGCAGAGCTACCAAAGCTCAGCCCAGCTTGGGATGAATGTGGCCACAAGTTATCCTTCCTTTCTCCCTCATTTACAGCACTCTTACATCGGGAGGGAAGACAAAACAAAAGCAAGGAGATGCCAACAGCAACAGCACAACCCATAATTGAGTATAAAAACGCTTGGAGTGCATCCTCCCCAAGCAGAGGAGTGTTCTGCATCTCCTGGAAGCAGGAGCTGCTCCTGGATGGCTGCCACAGCCCCTCACCCTGCTCTGGGAATGGTTTTCACCCTCAGGGACAGACAGCACAAGCATCAGGCCCAGGTTTCTCTCCGAGCATGCAGGAATTATTTTTAAATGCTCTAATCATTCCCCAGGCTGAGAGATGCACTCCAAGGGAGACTCTGGACACCCACAAGAGGCAGAAGATGGACCAAGGAGGGGTCACACTGCTGTGAGAGGAAATGCTCTCCACACAGGGAAGGGGCTCATTGTTCATGGCTTGGCACACAGACAGCAAGAGGCATTTTTACAACTTTTTTTTAACCTTTTTTCTTAATAAGAAAGAGAAGGAAAACTTGCTTTGGAGGGTTTCAGGCTATTTTATGTTGAAGCCTGTGGTGAAAATCTGGAATGAAAACTTTCATCAGTGACTCCAGCAGGTGCCCAGGGCAGTTCCTTTCAAGATTCAGCTCCTCCAGCCAAGCAGCAAAGGGACAGACCCGTTAACAAAGGCACCTTTTATCCACAGTGTTAATAAACACTAACTGAAAGTGTTAATAAAAAGAAACTTTCCAGAGCCTGAGCTATGACCCCAGTTTGTCTCAGCTCTTTGCATTTTCAAGCTTGGAGATGAAGCAAAACCCAGCAAATCCCAGGATTCATTCCCAATACACATCCCTAATTCTTCTCTACTCTAAACAAACATATTGAAATGCAGACTTTTATTCATCACAAACAGCAAAGTATCTTTGTTCCTCTCTCCCTCCCTTTAAAGGCCATGCAGAGGAAGGGAGACAAGAGAAGAAAACCCTTTGACAGCCTGCAGCCAGCGAGTCCTGCTCCTCTCACTGCTCCCAAGCTTGGTTCCAAGTTTAATAAAGGTGTTTTGTCTCCTTGCTTAATAAGTGGAATTACCATAGCAGAAAGCCCAGCGGGGGAAAGGGATAGCACAGAGCATGAGTAATCACAACTGGTTTGGGGCAGGTTTTGCCATTTGGGTCCTGTTTCAAGGTTATGATGACATAGTGCTATGGGCTGGTTTGGAGTTACCACAACTCCTGCCAGACAAGGAGTTGTAAGTTACAACGTGAGCTGCTGGGACAGAGCAAGGAAAATGTCATCTGAGCTGGGAAGACAAGTTTCCTGTTCCTTACATTTTATTCCCTTATTTTATAATGCAGCCTTGCACTTGCCCTGCTGTACTTTTCACAGTGATGCCTTTAACTCCAGCTCAGAGCAAGTGACTTAAATTCCCACATTCAGAACTTGTTTCACACCTTTGTTCTCAGCCAGCACCTGCCAAACTGGGTCGTAGACAATGCAGCCAGACAAAATTTGCTGGCAAATCCATGGAGGAGAAGCCAAGCTTTCAAAGAGGGAACTGATATGGGTCAGGACACGTCATGGAAAAAGACACCTGGATGGAGAAAGTCATCACTTATCACTGGAAACAGGGGACTGCAGCAGATCCAGTATCATCTGCAGAGGGGAGCAGCCAGCATGGTGCAGCTCAGCTGTACTGCAGAACTTCCAGCAACTGCAGCCATGGCATGAATTTAAAGAGCATAAAATCCCCCCTGCACAGAGAGAGGGGCAGAGCCCACCTGCCAGCCCCTGCCTCCCCTTACCTCTGCTTGGAGCCCCAAGCCCTGCAGCACATGGATGACTCCACTCAGGGCTGAATATCAGCTTCTCTTTCCCCTCTCCTGAGTCACTGTGGATGGACATTGCAGCTCCATCTGTCCCAGCTCCTGCCTCAGCCACGAGGTATTTATTACCTGTATTTATTTCCAGCAATAGCTCTCCTACCAAAGGGAAATGTTTCCATTAAACAGCACAAGTTCAGCAACCACAAACAAACAATAACTTAAAGCCTAAGCCAATTCTCTGAAACCTCCACAATAAATACCAGGTCATTCAGGAAAGTACAACAGACAACAGCCCTGTGCCACAGAACACCCAAATCCTCTGTAAATAGGCAAAACCTTTAAAAGTGTGATGGGAAGGATGAAGGCAGCCCTGTGCAGCATTCCCCATCTCACCCACAGCTCAGGCACTGAGCTGAGCCCAAGCCTGAGCCAAGATGCTGAAAGCAAAGCAGTGATTTACAGAGCCAGAGCTGAGCCCTCCAGCATCACCAAGGGGAATTACCCTCAGCAACAGCAGTACACTCAGTCCGGGGCTGGCAAAACCAAGCCTGATCCCAAAGCCTGATCTTTGAGCCAAAGAAATGCTCCAAACCACAGAGCTTCCTCTGCAGCCAATGGGTCAGCTAGGAGAGGTTTGTTGACATTTCTATCTTGACCATTTCCTCATTTTTGAGGGCTTCATAATGACTGTTTTGGCATTGCAGGAGGAGGAGCAGTGCCTCCTCTTCCACCAGCTCTGCTGTCAGAAAGAATCAAGGTGAAAGGAGGATCTAAGCCCCACCTGCAAAGAGGCACCCAAAATCCTACAGAACCAGGGAGCTGCCAGTGCCTGACACAGCCCTGAGACTCTGCTTTGACAGGGCCAACACTGCACCCACTGAAAATCTAAATGTATCACCTGGAATTACAGATACACAGGTGGGAGAGATGCCAAAGTTCCTGTACAAAGCTCATGTACATCCTGAGAGTGGACACAGGGGATCATCTCAGAGTGACCACAAAACCACGGGTGGTGAAGCAGAGAGGAGAGCAGAAATTCTCCAGTACCTGAACTTGAACTCACCATCCACACATGTCCTGGAAAGCTTCTGAGGGGTCTGTAAACCAAAAATTAGGAAGAGCCACTGCTACAGACATCCCCTGCCACCAAACTGAGGTGCTGGGGGAAGGCTCTCTCCTGTCACTCCATCCATCCCATGAGCTCACTGCCTTCCACAGGGAAGTCAGTACCACCCCTGTAACTGACTGTCCCTTCAGAGACTGGTCCGTTTGTTGTTTATCTTTCATTTTAAATGGATCAGACATGTACAAAAGCCTCCCTTGAAAAGGAACAAGCAAGATGTGAAAAGGATGGGAAGATCCAACTGCCAGGTGTCAGCACTAATCCACGTCAAAGGGCACGCTGTCAACAACTCACTGGGAACTTCCAGGAGGAAGAAAATGCTCAGAATGAAACAGTTCAGACCAGATAAATGTTTGTCATTCATTATCTGGAGTCAAACTTGGATTTCTCAACAACACAGCCAAGACAAAGCAAGCAAATTAAGGAGAGAACATCTTTTGCAGGGAGCTCCATGCCAGGCATGCAGCCTGCCCTTGAAGGCAGCAAGGCTGGAGGCAGGGCAAGGCTCTGTTTGCCTTTCTCCAATAACAGGTATTTAGTTTTCTACGTCACTTTGCTTTATCATAGCCTGAAACCTGGCCCAGCACCCAGCTCCACCTCCCCATCTGCTCCCTGTGCCAGCTGGCCCTGTGGCCCAGGGGATGCTGAGCCAGCCATGGGGATGCCACACAGCCCAGCAGCTCCCCAGACCCAAACTGGGCACCCCCAGCCCTGTCTGGGAACTCCCCTCCTTGTGAACATTCATGTCACAGTGAGATTTACCCTGCTGGAAAACCCCACAGGGCAGATCTCAATGTGACAAGGGATGTTCACAGGGAGGGGAGTGCTGGGAGCACTCATGTCCAAGTGAGGTGAGGAGCTGGAAACATGGCAAATTCCCCCCTAGATTCTTCCTTAAGTGCTGGGACTGGGAAAAACATGGCAAATTCCCCCTCAGATCCTTCTTCAAGTATTGCAACTGGGAAAAAACATGGCAAATCCCTCCTGGATCCTTCCTCAAGTGTTAGGACTGGGAAAAACATGGCAAATTCCTCCTAGATCCTTCCTCAAGTGTTGGGAATGGGGAAAAACATGGCAAATTCCTCCTAGATCCTTCCTCAAGTGTTGGGAATGGGGAAAAACATGGCAAATTCCCCCTCAGATCCTTCCTCAAGTATTGGGGCTGGGAAAAAACCCACTGGCCATGGCAGGGCAGGGCACAAAGCTGGGGAGGCTCCAGCAAAGCATCACCTGTGCTGGCAGCAAGTGAGACACACCCAGCCAGCAGGTCAGTGTGCTCCATTTCAACTCCACCACCTTCCAGCTTGGACAAACCACTGGAGCACACCCTCATTATGCTTTCCTCAGGTTCCTGTTGCCCCCAGCCCAGCTGCCCAGAGGCCAGGCTGCAGTTTGGGGTGGGAAGGGGTGCATGGCAATCCCTCCTCCTGCCCCCCAGGCACTGCCAGCTGGGGCATTGTGCAAGCTCCTGTCCCTTCCCCAGCCAGGAATGCTCCAAACCTGTGGCATGGTGAATTTGTGGGTGCCTCTGCCCCATTATTCACCCATCTGGCATTGAGATGGGTTTGGGGAGGCAGCTGGGTTTGTAGGGAAAAAAAATCCCAACATTCTGCCTGCTCCCTTAGAGCCCAACATGGTGCATTCATCCTGGTTTTTCCCCCAAATAACTCAAATGAGCATGTCTATTTTGGGGCAGAGAAAGAACACCCTAAAACCCAATCTATTATGTTTGCTTTGGGATAAAAGGCAAGACCTTCAGCTAGCAGAAAAAAAAATTATATATATATATATATATATAATATATACATATACCTATACATGTTTTTAAATAGAAGAAATGAAAACGGAATCATTGAAGTTTTCAAAGCCCAAGGAGCTTTGAAAAAATTGGAGGGAAGGAACAGAACATCAAGTTTAAACTGTTTTCAATGGAAAAGCCCATTAAGGGAAAAGGGATCTTTTGCAGAAAGATATATGTTTTGCTGATTTTGACAAAAAGGAGTGTTCAGAGGAAGGGAAGAAAAGCTTTCATTTGAAGGTTTTGAGCATTGCTTTTGCACCTTTACATGAAAGCATCCTCACAAACCTGTTATTGCTGGAACACAGCGTGCCCAGGGAGAAGGCAGATGTGACCACGTGCAGGTGAGGGCAGGGCTTTGGAGACAACTCCTGCCTGTGCCATGAAAATGAGCAGTTATTACAAAAGAAAGGAGAAAAAAATATATATTTAACAAATCATCAACTTCCTTCCCTTCCATTAGGCCCCTGGGAAGGGGAAATGCTAATCCTCCAGCTCACAGATGGAACAAGCTCCTGGTTTGCACCCTGTGAGCCACATCCAGTGCTGGGGGTGGATTTTGGAGGAGGCATGAAGGGCATGAGCCTCCCTCCTGCACATGCCAGGGGGTATTTGCTGGGATGGAGCAGCAGCTGTGCCCACAGATCCCTCCCCAGCCACCACCACATCTCACGCTGCAGGGGAGGAAGCTGTGGGTTGAGCTGGCAATTAAAGTCATCTTCTTAATATCAACCAGTCCCAGCCATCCTGTGACAAGGCACAGAAAATATTAATTACATTCCTGGCATTTTAGACTGGTTTTGCTCTCATTCAGGTGTTGCTGGACCTGAGTCCCATTCAGTGACAGTCACAGCCTCATTCAGCAACTGCACAGAAGGCTTGAGCATCACCTAAAATGTTGTTTTCCCACCTTGTATCTTCTCAAAATTTCCCACAACTGCACACAGAGGGATGAATTTAGAGTAATGTCACCAACAAAGTGCTCAAATTAATAGCAATAAAGTGTAAGTGCTCCATGTGGCAGGCAGAGCCCTGCTGGGGAAAACGACCTGTGAAAGCTGGAAAAGCAGCCCACGATGAGACCACTGGGAGGGGGAAAAAAAAAGGCAACAAAACAAACAGTCCATTTCAATCTCCTTTTCATAAAGAGCCAAAATGAACCCAGGAACACATCAGAGAAGAATCATTTAGCACAGATCAAACAGGAGAACCAGCATATTAAAAATACACGCAGCATTAATCAGCTACACAGAGTTATGTGCCATCATTTCCATAAATAATACAGGATCAAAGCAGCCCAAGCAGCACTATCAGTTAATATAGTCAGCCAGTCAGTCAAAATAGAGTAAAGCTGCCTGAAAACTGTGGCTGGATAATTTGCCAGGAACAAAGCAGATTCATCTGAGAAGTGGCATGACCAGTTAAACGGGTAAAGGTTACCAGCAGCCTCGTCACTGGAGGGAGGCGATGCCACAAAGGAGGGAAAAAAACCCAAAAAAACAATGAGAGGTTAATGCAGCCTCAACAAATTATTTAAAAAATAACCTAACAACCTGGGGAATACCAATATATCTTGTCTAGAGGTAACTCCAAGGTGTGGGGACTGACCCTGCTGGGAGCATCCCCAGTGGCTGAGCCATGGGGTGCAGCCACCAGAGCCCCTTCCCCAGGGTTGGGCACTGCCCCCTTTGCCCAGGAAAAACCTCCCTGCTGTAAAACCATCCTGCCTGCTGAGGGTGAAGGCTCAGCACCAAGAGCCTTTAAACACCCACCCATCCATGCACAGAAAATGCCTGTGTCATTAGGCCTTTTGCTGAAAGGCTGCAGAGCCATTTAGCTGCCCAGATTTTTAAAACAGGCATGCGGAGCAGAGCTATAAATAGCAGGGATGCTTGCCTCGTCATGTTTCTGGGAGCTTGTTTATAAGAACAGGGGGCAACTGAATTAAAAATGGTTAAAAAAGAAATGCCTTGGCTTCTCTGCTTTAAAGCCAAGTTGCCAGAAGAAAAAAAAACCTTCAAGGTTTTTTTGTTTTTTTCTTTTTCCAGGCAAAAAGCAAACACCCATCACTCATGCTCAGACTCTGAATTGGTTACATTTACAAGGCAAATTTAATTCATACAGCAGGTGTTCAGAAATATTAAAAAAAAAAAAAAGAAAAATCCTCCTTTAAGAGGAGACCAAGCAAAGGCTTTGCATTAGTTCATGCACCTCCGGGGAAGTTCCTCATTCACTGAAATAGGACCTGTGTGTGTGAATGAGGAGCAGAGACCTCCAAAATCTCTTCCAGAAATGGGGTGGAAAGCCCTGAAGGGCTGGGGCAGAGCTGCTGGGGGGCAGCAGCATGGCATCCCAGCTCTGTTGCACCTTGGGTGACACAGGGGAGAGGAATTTTGGACGGGAAGATCCAGATGAGCAGCAGGCAGAGGAGGAATTCAGCCTCCAACAAAGGAGCTGCTTTGGGCAGTTCCATCAGTCCCTGCAGTGCTGGGAGGGTCCATTCCTCACAGGCAGCCAGGAAAAATCCCAGGAAAGCAGGAGGATCGAGCAGCCCCCTCCCTGCTCCCTGCCTCTATGAAATGGGCAGAGAAAACAAGAGCAGACAGCCAGGACAGCAGGCAGCTGGGATGCAGGGGCTGCACTGCTCTCCCTGCATCCCTCCATGCAGGGATGGGAGCTGTGGGCAGTGAGTGGCACAGGGGACAGGGGACAGCCTGCCCTGCTCCTACAGGAGTGGCAGCTGCAGGAGACAACACCAGAACCATCAGGAAATTTCCTACTGAATAGGGGGGAAAATGTTCTGCCAGACAAGTGAGGGTCAATTATTCCAAGTCTAGAATGTCTTGTTGGAAATGCATCCAGACTGGCAAGCTTTAATCCAATAAAAGACCCTTCCAGACAAGGCCTGCTGTGATTTTGGGAGCATTTCCCCCTGGCAGGGACCCAGCAGCCCCCAGCCCCTCACTGGGGATGGATTTAGCCCCAGGCACAACAATCTTACAGGGCAGCCCCAAGGCACAGGACACTCACTTTGCTCACTGGAAGCTTGAGCAGAAGCACAGCCAGAACAACCATTCCATTTCAGTCTGATACAACCCAAAAGTCAAAACAAATTTTTTAAAAAGCAAATAATTTCCTGTGAACCAGAAATCTGGGTTTTAGCCAGTTAAATGAGACTGAATTGCAAGTGGTTCTGTTCTCCTGGGGTGCTGGAGACACACGGCTCCCCAAGGCAGGGCAGATGGCTGGGTTGCAATCTAGCCCTTAGCTCATAAAATATATTAATATCCCCAACCAATTACAAAGTGTCAGACTCTGCCCCTCTGGGCCCACTCCCACCCAGCAATGCCTCACTGCACAAGGCAGCCCTGTTGAGCTCAGACACGCAGCACCTGCCAGGGCAACACAGCCTGGAGCTTTCCAGGACTTTTAAAGCAAATCTGAGCCCTTGCTCCATCCTCATCCAAGAGCTCAGTGAAGTCTCAGGTGCAGTCAAGGTGCTGTACAAAAATCCAGCTCCTCAACATCATTTCTTTGTTTGATTTTTTAGGTGCTTGTCAGAGGTAGAGCAGAAGGAGCCTTCCCCTCCAGGCAGGCGGCTGTAAAAGGATCCTGCAGCACCCGGCCTTGGCACAGCTTGATTCCCAAAGCTGGCAGATGCATCACACCACCACAAAGAGCTCTGCTGCTTCTTGGAAGCACCAGTGAGCACCTCAGATTGGCAGTCAGTTGCTGTTAGCTCCACAAATGTCACCAGCTCACACAGAGCCTCAGCCCTGGCTGTTCACAGGGCTCTCATCAGAACCCTCTGCAGTCTTTCCTCAGACTTCAGCAGAACTTCCCATCCAGGATCTCAGCTCCTCAGGAACAGCCTGTTCTGTGCTCCTGTGCCCACAGCCCTGGGGCATGGCATGTCCTGGGTGTCCCTGTCCTCACGCTGCTCACCATCAGTGCCACAGGCTCAATGCCACCATCAGTGCCACAGGCTCAATGCCACCGTCAGTGCCACAGGCTCCATGCCCACCGTCAGTGCCACAGGCTCCATGCCACCATCAGTGCCACAGGCTCCATGCCCACCGTCACTGCCACAGGCTCCATGCCCACCGTCACTGCCACCCAGGCAAGCAGATCCCAGGATCCCAGCCACCTGCAGGGCCCCACTGGAGTGGCACAAGGACCACAGTCCCCTCGGGGATGGGGTCACACCTCAGTGTAGCCCATGACACCATCACTCCTTGACCACAGCGGTCCTGTCCCCTGTGGCACAGCCAGGCAGGGTCAGGGTGCCTCAGGGGGAACAGGCAGCACCACCAGGAAGGTGCTCCAAGGGCAGAACCAGGCACTGTCCAGGAAGCCCATCCCAGCTGTCTGGACAGGCACAACCTTTGCACTCTGTGCAAACCCCAGTGTGTGTCACAAGAGGTTTTTTGGTGACACTCCAGCACTGTCCCAGCCACCCTCAGAGGGCCTGGAGCAAAGGCACTGGGACATCTGACATGACACAGCCTCAGACAAAGCACTTGTTTCAGTGCTCCAGCACCTCTGCCTCCCCACAGGCTGGGGTTTGGGTATGGCCAACAGCAGCCAGGTAAATAACATCACCTCACACAGGTGGGGCCATTTCCAAGTGGCACCTCAGTGATCATATGTCTGAATCTCAGATACCAATTAAAATAGAAACAAAAAGCAAAATCCAGCAGACAGAAGCTAACAAGCAAGACCCTCAATGCTCTACAGATCCTCCCAGAAATATCCTGATTTTCATGAGCATTGCTAAGTCCCAGAATCTCAATCTTGAGTCAGGACAGTTGGATGCATCTGATTCAAGAATGATTCAGATGGGAGCGTGGAGGCAGGCAGGAAGGCAAGGGAGTGACATTTTCTGTTCTGGGCAACATGTCTTTATTTAAAGCACAAAGACACAAACTTATTATTTGATTGAAAAAAGGCACTCTCTGTCCTGGCTGCTCCCGTGCTGATCCTGAGGAACAAGACCATCCTCCTTATCCTTAGCTTTCACATCCATGCCTTCATTTCCATTTCTTTAAATAAATTTAAATCCTGCTAGCACCTTGAACACAAGTTATCTCTGTAACCACATGGAACACAATCCTGAGCCCTCAAACAAGGAAGGCTTAAGCTGCCTTCCCAAGTAATGAGCAGGAGCAAAGCTCCAGCTCAGCCTCCCTGGCTGCTCTGCTGGTCCCCCACAGGGTCAGAGGCAGAGCAGGGGCAGTCAGGCAGGTGGGAAGATTTCTTCCAAAGGCTCTAATGGCTGAATGGGAGAAGAGGAGGAGTCACCCAGAGCTGCAAAAGGGATGATGGCACAAGATCCTGGAACCACCTTCAATAGCTTGGCTGTTTATGTCCTAGCAGGGTTTGAGAGCTCACAAACCCTCGTGGCAGGGTCTGGCTGCTGATGGCTCCAAGGCTTGGACCACTCTAAGTGCTGTGGGGACCCCCCAAACCTGCCCTCACCACCCCTCCCGCCAGAACAGGATGCACAGACCTTTCTCCACATGCACAAAAGCAAAACCCTCCACCTCTCCAGCTGGACAAAGCCAGCACTCACCAGCCCCTCCTCAACCTGTCACCTCCCCTGTGCCCAGCCAATCACCCAGGTCATCCCAACACCCCCAGGGATTTGCCAGGCTCCTCTCCACGAGCTAAACCCATCAGCTAATCCCCCACAAAGCTGCAGCCACCCCCAATGAGGGGCTCTGGCTGCACCTCCTCCATCAGCAGCAGCCCCACGCTGGTGGCTGGGGACCCATCAGCCACTGAGTCAGCTTTCACACATTTCATGTGACACCTTCCTGTGGTTACTGCTCCAAGCCACCTGCATTTCCGGCCCTGTGGCCGCAGCAGAAATTGCTCATTGTCCCCTCCTGCGTGCTGCAGAGGTGAGGAGTCAGACCCAAAGTCACCTCTGGGAGCTGGTGGCCCAGGAAGGCAGGTGAGGCATGACAAAAGAGCAGGGAGGAGAGAAGTAAGGACACCATACCCACCCTGAAGTGGTCCTTGTGTCACTCCAGTGTGGCCCTGCAGGACCACTTCAGGGTGGGTATGGTGTCTGACCCAGCACAGCAAGGCTGTGAGAGGACATTTGGGTTTTTCATGACAAAACAGCAGAGAGGAGAGAAGTAAGGACACCATATCCTGGGTTTGGGTGCAGCTCTCCTGCTGACCCAGCACAGCAAGGCTGTGAAAGGACATTTGGGTTTTTCAGCCCACCCACCTGCTGTGCATAGGGCTGGAAGAGAGTCAGAACAAAACGTCCTTCAAAGAGTCCCACATTACTCAATGCTGCCCTAAGAACCATGAGAACCACGAGGAATTGAGGATTTTTGCTCCCTAGGTAGGGAAAGTCCAATCAGGACCATGCTGGCCACAGCATCTCTGCTCCAACACAAGCATCCACCCCAGCAGCAGCCATTCCCAAGACAGATCCCCCAGGAAAGCGCCAGCTCCTGCTTAAAATGAGACTGCTGGGGATAAAAGGAAGAGGCAGAGTCTCTATAGTGGGTGCTGAAGGCTTTGGTGATAAGGCGGGGGATATGTTAAGCTTGTCTCCACAAACATGAGGATTAGCAATTTACTTCCCTTAGAAACAAAATCCAGGATTTTAACATGATCACAGGCTTGGAAAGAAAAATAAACATCATGAAACTGGGAAAAGGAGGAGGACAAGAACAGAGCAAGCAGGAAGCTCGAGGAAAACTGAAGTGCTTCTTAAATCAAAATGAGAAATGCACCAAAGTCAAAAATGAAATCTTGGTAGCTCTGAACACCACTGGCCCTGAGGCCTCTCACACCAAGCTCTTATCAGTGATAATGCTGTGAACATTAAGGGAAGCCTTTCTAATAATGTGCATGAGAAAAGGCCCATTTGTTTAATGCAACAGAGCACATAATGCATTAATTACCTACTGAGTTGGAAAAGTGATGTTGAAAACATGCTTGAGTTAAAGCAAACGGAGGGTTTCAGCTAAGCCCATTATGTCCACTGGCTTTGCTGTGGCTTTGGTGCTTAACAGCCTTTGAGAGCAAACCCCTGCACAGGTCACAGCAGATGGGGCAGCACAGAAAACCCCACACAACCCACAGGGAGCAGCTCCCACACAGAGCACGGCTGCGCCATCCACCCCTAATGCCAGCCCAGGCTCCCCCATCACACAGGGGATGCTGCCAAGCCCAGCATCTCCTCCTGATGCTGCCTCACCCACCCTCAGGTGCCCCAAAATCCACACCAGAATCCCCCCTCAGCCAGGGCTAATCTCATCCTGTCACCCTCAGGGCTCCAGGAGAAGACAATGTGCCCATGTGCTCCTGCCCTGGCCATCACCATCACAGTGTGAAGGCACCAGAGAGCAATTTCGTGATTAAGTGGCTGTAGCCATTAATAATTAGCATGTTAAAACTTCAAAGAGTGATGCTGGGCTCCAGAATACAGACTCAGCACAGCCAGGGGCGGTGGTGGGGAGTGCTCATCCTCCATGCTCCATTTTCCCAAGTGAGAGCTGAGGCACAGGGGTGAGGGCAGGCTGTGGGAGCACAGGGATCAGACACAAAATTCCCCAGAATTCCATCCCTGACAGCTCAAATGGCAGAACACATAGAGGATGTTATGTAAGCATCCTCCATGGAATCTGGGAGCATCCCAAAGCCACCTCATGCACTTGTCACTTCACTCTGCCTGCAGGAGCAGGAGAATCTCGATGAAGCCACTGGAGCTCAGGGTGGGAGACCCAGAGCCAGTGGATACTAATGGATATCAAAGGAAACAAACACAACACAGGGGTCAGAGAGGGAAATGTGCAGGGATGTGTTTGGGATCCCCTGGTTGGCGCCCAGAGCATCTCACTGTGCTGCACTGAGCTGCTCAGCCCAATCTGTCTGATCAGGCACAAGAGGAGAAATTGCCTTTGCTCTAAGAACACTCAACTCATCCTACCTTTATCAGCAATTCCCAATCTTAAGCCATTCTGTTTCTTCCAGAAAAAGTAAAGAGAGAAAGCTCAACAGAAAAAAAAACCAAATTAAAGTCTGGAAAACAAGCAACTCCAGATCTTCACTCAATTTTATTTCTAACCAAATGAAAAAAGTTGATTAATCCCCTTGTTCAGACTGCTAACACTACCAGAACAGACTGCATCCCTTTCACATCAGAGGAAGCTCAATGTACTTCAGCTAAACATCTTCCAGGCAAAGAGAAAACATAAATATAAACCAGGAAAGAACCAGTGCTATAGTATTTGCATGTGCCTGAAGATAAAGCTTTGGAGCTGAAGAGTGAAGCCAAGTTCTCCAGTAAAATAAATGGACAAAGCTCCATTCTTGGACTCCAGCACAGTTTTGCCTATTTAATCTATGCCTATTTAATCTACAGGTAAAGTGAAGTCTCAGCTTTGAAGAGCACCAGTGTTTCACCTCCCAGAGAGTGACCAGTGCTGTCAGTGAGTGCTACACCAAAAGGAGCTTCACCTGAGAGCACAGCCTCCCATCCACCCCTCACCTCTCTCCTTCTTACACCCCACATTGATAATTCCACTTATTCCTGTTGCCATAGCATCTCCCTCAGCTCTGTATAAGCCCCAGCCACCACAGGGGCAGGATGAGGCCTCATACGGGCTGCACTGAGACACATCATTTCCAGCAGAGATAAATCTGGGGCTTGTTTCTGTCCATGCACATCCATCAGATGCCATGTGAGCACCCCAGCACCCACTGAGCTGCAAATACACAGAAGAGAGAACACAGGCTCTGGTGGCCCCAAGTCATCACTAACCCTGCTCTCTCATCGAGGTAGGACACCAGGGACGCTTGATGGTTGTGGAGCAACTCAACCTACAAAGTCCCATCGGGGGATGCCCAGTCCAGCATCCTCCCTGCTGGACACTGACTGGATGCAAGGTGATGGGAAGGACCGGTCTGCATCCCCTCCACCGGGAGCACAGTGCATGCCAGGGACCACTGCCTGAAGGATGCTCCGGGTAGCCTGGAGCAGCACCTGCCCCGCTGCTCCCCAAAAGCACCGGTCACAGCCCCGGTAAGAGCCCCGGTAAGGCACGGGCTGGGCACAGCTGCCCCTCCAGCATCCCGGGGCCGGCACAGCTCCGCACGGAGCCCCGCACGGAGGCCGGGCGATGCTCGGGGGGTCCCGCAGCGCGGAGCTCGCCCCGCCCGCCCCGCACGGGGGTCTCGCAGCCGGAGGGGCCCCGGCAGCCGCCGCCCCCTCCCCGGCCGCGCCTTTGTCCGCCCGGCGGAGGATGGGGCGCAGCCCGGTCCCGCTCCCCACCGGTGGCCCCGCTGACACCGTCTGGCTCCGGAGCCGCTCACCTGCGGGGCCGCTGTCCGCAGCCTCCTCCTCCTCCTCCTGCTGCTGCTGCTCCTCTTCCTCCTCCTCCGCCAGCGCCTCCTCCTCCTCCTCCTCCTCGGGCGGCGGCGGCGGCGTCGGGCTGCCCCGTGCGGGCGCGGCGGTGCCGCGGGGCCGTGCGGGCGGCACCGTGCCCAGGCTGCTCTCGGCGGGGCCGCCGCTGCCGCTGCCGGGCTCGGCGGGCGGAGCGGCGCTGGCGGGCAGCGCGGCGGTGGCGGCGGCCAGGAGGGCGGCGAGGCACAGCAGGGCGAGCGCGGTGCTCGGCCGGCGCCTCATGGTGCGGCGCGGGGCTCCGCCATGCACTCGCTCATTGACGCGGGCGCTCGCACACGCACCGAGCGCGGCCGGGAGCGGCGCCGGGCGGCGGCGGCTCCTCCCGCCGCCTCAGCCAGCCATGCCGCGCCCGCGCCCTGCGCCCCTCCGGCGGCTCCCGCCGCGCCGCGCCCCGGCTGACAGCGCCGCGCCCGCCCCGCCCCGCGCCGCTCCGACCAATCAGCGCCGCGCCCGCCCTACCTGACGGCGCGGCGCAGCCAATCAGCGCCGGGCGGGGGCGGGCCGAGGGGCGGTGCGCGGCGGGGAGGGGGCGGCATTGTGCGGGCGTGAGGGGCACCGGGCCGGAGCTGCCGTGCCCCCGGCAGCGGCGGCGGGGGACGCACGGCCGCCTTTCTTAGGGGGGTGTGCGCGCTCCATTTGTAAGAATACAGGCGTTTAAAGCTTTTAACTTTTTGTTATGTTTAAATTTTTTATTAAAAAATCAAATTTTCCCCCATCCTCCCCGGCCTGTTTTGGGAGACAACGAGCGAGGCGCCGGTGAATGGCAGCGGGACACAAAGCGGCTCTGAGGGAGGAGCGCGGCTCCCTGCGTGTGGGGTCGGGCAGGCCGGGGGTGTCACGGCCCCCTCGGAGCCACCTGCATCCGTGTCCCCCTGCCCGTCTGGCCCCGCTCCAGGCCCCGGCCGTGCCGCTCCCTTTGTGCCGCTGCTCTGCCGGGCACGGAGCTGCGGGATCAGCCGCAAGGACAATGACACCCGGATCCCCCAGGCTGCCGGGGCCGCCACCCGCGGTGACCTCGGAACCCCCCGGTCCCGGAGGAGCGATCGGGGGAGGAAGCACAGAGACACAGATATTAATTATTCACGGAGCGCAAGTGGGTGATCGCCGGTTCACGCGTGGTGGAGTGAGGCAGGAATACGCTGGGGGAGAACAGAACGCAGCTCTGATCAACACAAAGGCACGTGGAAGCAGGGCTGGGATGTGCTGGAGGAGCTGGGCAGAGCCGCAGGACAGCAGCGGCAGCATCCCTGCACACCCCTACACATCCCTACATATCCCCTGCACATCCCCCACACACCCCTGCACATCCCTGCACATCCCTCCCCATCCCTTACACACCCCTACACATCCCTACATATCCCCTGCACATCCCCCACACACCCCTGCACATCCGTGCACATCCCTACACATCCCTGCTTACACACCCCTACATATCCCTTACACATCCCTACACAGCACGAGGAGCTGGGTGGCTCTCAGCTGCCCAGCCCTGCCCGCAGGTGTGTGGCACTGCCAGGTGAGTGTTTGCATCATCTCTTATTCCTACAGGAGCCAATGGATGCTGACAAAGTGTCCTTTGGGATGGGACAGCCCCACCTTCACCCACCACATGGTCCAGGCTGCCAGTCCTTCTCTAGCGCAATATTTAGGAGTTGCCTTCAAGGGAAACTCTGCCCAGCATTGCTGCTGTGGGATAATTGTTCTGCAATCGCTCACTGCTCTTCCTCCATACCCCAGAAATAAACAGGACTTTATTCCTGCATAATAATACAATTATTATTCCCCTGCAGTTTTGCTGCACCGTTTCCCCCACAGAGACAAACTCCTCTGCTTTCCATAATCACCCCCAGCCTGTCGCTCCCCGTGGGAGCAGGGGGTCCCTCTGATCAGGGGAACACAGCTGGCAGGGGGGCAGGAGGGTTTGCTGAGCCACTGTCTCCTCCAGCAGTTCATACAAGGTTGTTGTCTATGGGAACAGGATGAAGAAACCAAGCAGAGGGAAGATTAAGGGAAGAGTAGCCTGGAACAAAGAAATTCTTAGGTTGAAATAGAAGTTGCACAGCCTCAGGAGCCAAAGGATGGATGCTGTGCCCACCTCTCAGCCCAGGGCCAGCACAGCACAGCACTGCCAGATCTGCTCATCTGGTTCCCAAAATATTACATTCTCACTTCTGCTTGGGAGGAGCAAGTTAAGCATGTCAGTCCTTCATCTCTTTATCCTCTGCTGTCACCCCATCAAAGGAGGGGGACAGGAAGGTCCTGGCAGTGTCAGAGGTTCTTGGGCATCTTTAACCCAGCAGGACCCATGGAAAAGGATTGGCCACCCTTTGGAGGTGGGATCTCATGCAAAACCAGAGATTCCACCTGCCCAGCTGGCTGATTTCAGTGCTGAATTATTATGAGAATCAGAACAAAGAATCACAGCAATAAAATTTACTGTCTCTGCCACATTGTGGGTACACAGCCCAGAGCCTTCTTGGTAATGCCACATCCTTGTGGCAGCAGGGGTGGAAAATCTGAGGGATGAATTCCCACCTCAGTGAAAACCACTGCCAGCCCCCCAGGCTGCCTGGAGAAGGCTGGGTTGAAGGCTGGAGAAAGAAAAATGCCAGAAAACACTGGGCAAAGGGGATGGAGGATGCTGGATGAAGAGGATGGAGGATGAAGGGGATGGAGGACGCTGGATGATGAAGGGGATGGAGGATGCTGGAGGAAGGGGATGCAGGATGCTGGATGAAGGAGATGCAAGATGCTGGATGATGAAGGAGATGGAGAATCCTGGATGAAGGGGATGGAGGATGCTGGATGATGAAGGGGATGGACGATGCTGGATGAAGAGGATGGAGGATGAAGGGGATGCAGGATGCTGGATGGTGAAGGGGATGGAGGATGCTCGATGAAGGGGATGGAGGATGCTGGATGAAGGAGATGCAAGATGCTGGATGATGAAGGGGACGGAGAATCCTGGATGAAGGAGATGGAGGATGCTGGATGAAGGAGATGGAGGATGCTGGATGAAGGGGATGGAGGATGCTGGATGAAGGGGATGGAGGATGCTGGATGAAGGAGATGCAAGATGCTGGATGATGAAGGGGACGGAGGATGCCGGGTGAAAGGGCTGCAGGGTGCTGGTGGAGGGACTGCAGCATGGCTCGTCCCAGGCTCGTCCCAGGGACATTCCGCAGGACCTGCCGCTCCCCCTGTTGATGTCACACAGCGTTGCAAGCGCTCCACAGCCCAGACCACCGGAGCCAAACCATCCCTGGCTGAACCCAACACCCCAAGTGCCCCAAAAACCGGGGTCTACTTTCAAGGGCGTTCAGCTGGAGCTGCCAAAGGCACAGTGCAGACCTGAGCTGGCACCACGCCACCAAAATGTTCACACTTCCCTTCATTTTGTGTTTTCATTTTGCAATGAGAAGGGGAGGAATGCATATGTGAGCAGGAGGGATCCCCAGGGAAAAGCCACAGAGCCCAGGTCACATGCAGGCAGCCCAGCCTCCACACCTGCTTTTTCCATAAGTTTTAAGGGAATAGATATCCTCCCAAGAATTGTTCCTATTCCATCAAATCAGCAAGATTTTCTTCCCCAGTGGAAAGTTGCTATCAGATATTTAGCAACCAGTTCTTTCTCTGACCTATTTGCAAGCCCCAAGCCACTCTCCACCACCCACTACTTGAAAGCTTTGATAATTCAATGAGATGTTAATTCTGACATCCAGCATAACTCTCAATACAAAACCTTCTCTCTCTCTTTTTTTTTTTTTTTTTTTTAATTATCATTAATTGCAATCCAGGAGTAATGAATTCTCTGCACAGACTTTGCCTTCCAAGCACCCAGCAGCATTTTGCTGCACAACTCCCATTAAGTCAATGTGTATTAAGTAGCTTTTGACAGTTCTGTGTGCTCTGGGGTGGGCAAAGCCCAGAAAAGACAAAGCAGCACAACTCTGCCGTGGGGACTGAGGCACAAGGCTGAGTCCAGCCTGGTCAGCACATGGAGGTGTCAGCACACATGTGCTTAAAACACACTGCAAAAGGGCACTGTCACTTTTAACAACGTCAGGATCATCTTTGAGGGCAAAATTCTGCTCTAAATGCAGAGGGTTGTTAGTGAGCTCCCATGTGCCTTATCAGGGCACACAGCCTGTGAGACTGAGCCACACAGTGCTGGGAACTTTTCCACCTTCATTTGAGAGCCCCAGGGCTTGCCCCTGAGCAGGGTGCCCTCCACTCCCTGTCAGGCACTGCCCTGATCCAAGGAGATCAATATATCCTTTAGGCTGCACTTCTTCCATGAATATTTGCATTATTCCATATGCATATTTATCATTTATTTAAATCATCAAATAAAGAGTGATTGGGGATTGAAATCTCCAGGAGCATCTCTAAAACCTGGTCATGAGGCACAGGAACTGACATAAAGCACCAGCAGAAGCCTTGGCTTTATTTTTCCTTCTGGAGCCAAGTAAACAGCATGTGTGTTGGAAAACAAATAATTTTTACAAATCTTTCTGTTTTCATGACCAGGCCAACATTAGCAACAAGAAGGTGATAGTTAAAGTGCAGAACTCCCTGTCTTCATGTCTTCCTTAATCTATTTTAAAAATAAAACACCTTCTCTGTGGTTGCTTTGGAGCAGCAGCCTAGCCTGAGCTGAGCGCACGCATTGCCTACATTTATCCTCTGATTTGAATATAAATGAAAGCAAGTGAGTTAAAAAGGGAGCCTGGGGAGCTGTCTCTGCAGGCCCACAGCTGCTGGTGGCAGGGCTGGGTGGGCAGAGGCCTGGAGCCTCCCTCAGTGTGCAGGAGGAGCATCCACAGCATCACCCAAAGGTGACAAATTCCTCCTTCACCGGGTCCAGCTTGCTCACACACTGTGCTCACAGGGAGTTTGCCCTTGTACCTGTCTCTGAAATGATGATGTTGCTTTAAAGGTGAGCCCAGGAGAGCCCTGTCACTGCAGTGAGCTGAGCCCTGAGCATCCCTCCCTGCAAATCCACCCAGGAGCAGCCTTGGATCTGGATGTGGATGAGAAAGGACACACCTTTGCCTGGCCATGAGCCCCTGCAGCCTCTGCAGCCTCACACACCTTTTTATTGCACAAAGCACTGCAGGGATGAACCAGGGAACAATTGTTGTCCTTGCTGCAACTTCCCAGACAGCAGCAGAGTCCCAGCCCTGGTGAAGGGGGCTGCAAACGCTGTGTGCTGCAGCCACCACCACTCCTACACTGGCACAGGTCTGCTCCACCCCACATCAATGCAATCAGCTCCCAGACCCCCCTCTCTTGCCAGGGGGACATCACCAAGGACACAGTAGGGGTGTGTGGACCACTAACAGATCCAAATTCCACACAGATTTAAAGAGCAGCTTAACTTTAGGCACAAGGTCACACAAATTTAAAGCTAAGCTCCTTTTTGCATCAAAAGGTCCTACGAATGCAAAACACAGAATAAATTGCCTAATGTTTATATTTATTGCTGTTGTCTGAGAGGTTGGATCAGAAGGGCTGAGCAGGGAGGGTCAGGCTCTGCTGACTCAGAGTGCTTGGAAAGTACAATTTCTCTTCCACAGAAAATTGTGGTGCTTTCAGATGTGTTTTCATCTCCAAATCCTCTTGTTCCTCCCAGATTTGCTGGAGAAGGCTTTCAGAAGCATTGATGGGGAATTATTCCTTTTTTTGTGGCATGGAAAGGTGCTGTGGGTGCCCAGCACTGCCAGGGTACAGCCAGGAACCAGCAGCTCACACACGTGGAAGATTAAAATGGCATCAATATGAGTGGTAATGTCAAAACTAAACTGAGCAATTTGTTGAAATTAAATGCTTTGGAAGAAGAAATGATCCTCTGAAGGTCAAAATGAATGGTTCAGATTTTTCTTCCCATCAATAGTTTCCTACGTGTTCCCACAAAATGGGTTGATTTCAGCAAAGCTGTGCTTGCCAATAAAGATCATTTCCACTGAAACCCTTTCTATCCTTCCTGCTGCCAAAAGAGCTCTGCCTGCAGCTGGCACCCCACAGATCTACAAGTGGGGAATATTTCCTCTCCAGAGCAGCCCCCAGCATCATTCTGGATCCCTCTCCCCAGCCCCTGGCTCTGGGGACACTGGGATTTGGAGGGACATCCCTCCTTGGCAGGTGCTTTCTGCTCCTCTTTTTATTCCTCATTATTTCTACAAATGTATGTCACAAAACAGGCACAGCTCTGCCACTCTCTAGGAGGAGCATCCCTTCAAAGAAGATTTAGAAAAGCAGAGTGGGAAGGGTTTCTGTAGTGCTCATCTACAGAAGAGAGCAGCAAATCCTCTCCTCTGATGGCAGATCCTGAAGGCAATCCTTGAGCGTGAAACACTGAGCTACCAGTGATTATACAATTCCTTTGAAAAGGGGCTTTTCTTCCAGATCCTTTTCACAAATCTCCTGCTATTACCCACCCTAGAGCTCTGGTAACACTTTCAATCTCTCGCTTCCTGCCACAGCCAGACACTTCACCTTTCACTCACTTTCACTGGGGTTTTTTTCTTTGAAAGCATCTTATTACCTGGGACACAGGAGGGAGGGGATTAGGGATTGAGAGGCCTGTCCAAATTAGACAGGCTGTTAGCTATTCCCACACTGCCTAAGGCAGGGCTCTGCCCACACCGAGCCAGGTGCTGTCTCAGAGAGTCTCTCCCTCCTAAAACACTCAAAGTGTTTGATTCTTTCCACAGTTTTGTTTCAGTGATTCTCCAGGAGCCTCCAGCAAGGCTGGGGCTCATCCTGACTCTGACAGTGACCAGTGCTGGAGCATCACATGAGCAGCAGGGCTGGAGTTGGGAAACAAACCCAGCCAAGGACAGTGCTGGGGACAACACTCCTGTCAGTGTTTGACCTTTTCAGTGCCAGACCCTGTAACCCCTGAATAATTTAGGAAAGTGTCAGCGTGAAATTTTGGAAAGTGTCAGCGTGAAGGCAGGACACAAAGTCCTTGGCATTCCCAGGGGTGCAGGTGGGACATTGAGAGGACATTTGGGCTCTAACACTGGACAATCCAGCAGCCAACAAAGCTAAACCTTTACTTCTGCTTCTCCACTGAGTGCTGGGGCCTGAGCTTCCCTGCTGCAATGAGAACCCAGGACCTGGCACCACCACATCCCAAAATCCAACTGCTCCCAGCTGCTGGGAGCAGGGTGGGGGTGAGGAGCCTGAGAGGAGGCAGGGGCTGGGCTGAGCCAGTGGGAACAGGGCCAGGAACAGCAGCAAGGGCAGCAGTGCAGAGGAAGGGGCCTTCCCATTGTCCTGAACAAAGCACCAGATGTGCACCCAGGCTAGGGAAAATCCCACCCTCCCACAGGCAGATCTGCTGTTTGCACTCAGAAGGGCCTCAAGGCTGTCATTAGGAGTGTGTTCTACACCAGCACAGCAAAATCCCTCCTGGAACTCGTGTCATTGATTCAGGACAGCAACTCCTCTTCCTCCTTCCAGAGGGTTCTTCTGACTGACCATACCTGGCCAGCTGCTCCACACCTGCAGGTATCTGGGTCAAGGGGGTTGTTCTTTCTTGTCTCTGATTTATTTTTTGCTTAAAAGCCAGTAAAATCAATCCCATAATGGATGGTTTTTTCCTTTCTTTTCTTCACTTCATCCTTGCTCCTAAGTTAACATTCTTCATTAGTCCTGCTCAGGAACCTGATAGATAAAGTAGTGCATCTTTTGGGATGCCCCTGCAATGCTGAGTGTATCCACACAATCCTTTCCACTCAATAATCTCCACATTAAGCTCCAGCCTTTCTGTGCTAACTTGTGCCTTAGCTAACACAGGTATTTGAGAAAAGCTTCCAGACTTCATTTTCCTACACTGAGACTGAAAAAACCCACACTTTTCCTTTGAATTTGTTCCAAAATGTTGGACCTGTTGGGGTTTTTTTAAACAATGAAGGTGATTAATTTCCAGTTTGAGTTCATCTGGCTCTTGCTTCCAGCCATCCATGGCTTTTCCCTTGCTAAATTCCAGATCCTGCAATGCCCACTCTTTTCTCCTCTGAAGGTATTTATACACTGTCATCAAGTCACCTCTCAACCTCTTTTTTTAATAATGCAAACAGATGGAGGTCTTTTAGTTCTCTCTCCTGTAAAGCTGTTTCTCCAGCCTTTCAATCATTTTTGTAGCTCTTTTCAACACTCTCCAACAGCCTCTCTTAAAAGCAGACACCTGAACGGGATGCAAAATTCCTGAATCAGTCTTTCCAGCCCCACACAAAGGTAAAATCCTCTCCCAGCACCTACTCACTGTTTCCCCTCTCATAGATTCAAGAATCTGATTCAGTCTTTTGCCTAAAGAAAAGAAAACATCACACATTACCAGGAAGCTTCCACTGAGCTGGTGCTCCACTACAGCACTGGTTTGACTCCTTAAACAGAACCAAACCAGCCAAAGCAGCCCCTTTGCTAAGAGTGGAGCTCTTTCCTTCCTAAATGTTCCTCCCTGAACTGCTCCAATTTTTCTTGCCACAACAGCATCTTTTGGACTTTTACTGTAAATGCCTGGTTTGCTAAACACTGGGCACTGAACCTGGGAAAGGGGAGATTTTCCTTGCACCAGATGTTATAATTTCCTTGTTTTCTCTTTTTGCCTGTTCCCTGTCATCATCACTCCTGGGTTTTGGTGCTTCAGGCTGCCAGACATCCATCCACAACTGGGCTCAGGTCTGAGGACCCTTGCAGAGCAGAGGATGGGCCCAGCTGGCCACAGCTGGCTCATGCCCAGGTGCCACATGAGCTGACACTGTGACCATGTGGCAGCTCTGGAGAGCAGGGCTGGCAGCCAGGGTGGCCCCAACCTCGTCCCATTTCCCTGGCCAGGCTTCAAAACACATCAGCACTGATAAAAGGGACAGATTTTCAGCACAGGCACTCAGTGTGGCCAAACTCTTCTGAGCAATGTCACTGCCAACATCACACCCAGAGTTCCTGAGAGCTCAGACATCTGAAATCACTCCTCCCAGTCTTCTTCCCTGGGTCAGCACTGCAGCTGCTTTCCCATCTGGGAACAGCTGTCTGTCAGCACCCTCTGGGGTGCAGCATGGTCACTTACAAGCAGTGCTATGGGGCAGTTTTACAGGAATTTAAATAACATGCTGGGAGAAAAAAAAAAAAAAAAAGTTCTGTTAGCAATTCCCTCCTCTTTAACCAGCAGGTGATTTCTCTGTGGGAAATGTGAGAAATCTGTGGAAGATTTCTCTAAATTATTCAGGGGTTACAGGGTGTGGCACTGAAAAGGTGCTGAACTCTTTTGTGGGAGGAAGATCACCAGCCAGGATGGGGTTTTTCCACTGGGAAGTAGCTGAATTTTTGGGAAGCAATGCCTGGGGCCATCCCTGGTGAGGCTGAGCTCAGGGGTGGGCAGGAGCAGGCAGAGATGCAGCTGCCGACCACTGCATGTCAGTGTTGCTCCATCCAGCTGTGCAACATCTGCAGCCCGCCAGGGTCACCCTCCCCACCAGTCTCATGGAGCTCCCTCTGAATTCAATGGTAATGAATTCAACAATAATGCATTCAACAATAATGAATTCAATAATAAATTCAATAATGATCCTCTTGACTCCTCCCCCATTCCCTCCCAGTCCTGCTGGAGAAGAAATCTGCAATATGGAGCCTGGATTTTCCATTGCCTTGGTAACATGTTGTATCCATCACCTCAAAGAAATATCTGATAAAGGTGTGAGGGAAAAGGTGAAAAGTGCTGTGGCCACTGGAGGAAACACTTTGTTCTAGGAACTCACAGGCTTCCCACCTGCAGAATCAGGTCTGGGATTAACCTTGTGGTTTCAGGAAAAAGGAAACAAGAGATAATAATTTTACTCTGATTTAATGCAATAACAGTTCTGATGATGTCCCATGCAGGTTAGAAGGGGGCTGGATTTATAAAGTGGAAATTCAGCTGTCCAGAGGTGAACAAAGCTCTTGTTGACTTTGGGGGGAGAGGGAGGTGTTGAATTCAAAGGCTGCAGACGTGTTGGCTTCATGCCTGATCCTACAATCAGCCAGAAAAGCTTGTCCAGGTGTTCCACCAGGAGTGAAGTGAGGCAGTTCCCTCTCCATTCACAAGACCTGGGCTCTGGAAGAGAGGCCATCCTCCAGATCAGCAATGTTTGTCTGTGCTTCATTTCCTCCAGAAATGGAGAGGTGGGAGACTTTGCAGCCTTACAATGAGGATTTATTCGTCAAAGCTCTCAGAGCTAACATTTCCCTAACACCTGCCCCAAAGGGACACCACTGGGGATTGAGGGGAATTGTGACCGTGTTCACAGGGGTTTTCAGACAAGGGAAGAGATGGAGATATGACTCCATATTTCAGAAGGCTTGATTTATTATTTTATGATATATATTATATTAAAACTATACTAAAAGAATAGAAGGAAAGGTTTCATCAGAAGGCTGGCTAAGAATAGAAAGGAATAATAACAAAGGTTTGTGGCTCGGACAGAGAGTTTGAGCCAGCTGACTGTGATTGGCCATTAACTACAAACATCTACATCAGACTAATCACAGATGCACCTGTTGCATTCCACAGCAGCAGATAATCATTGTTTACATTTTGTTCCTGAGGCCTCTCAGCTTCTCAGGAGGAAAAAATCTTAAGGAAAGAATTTTTCATAAAAAGATGTCTGTGACAGGGAATGGCCAGGAGCTACCAGCTAAATAGCATTGGGGGGGGGGGGGGGTTCATATGCAAGTTTAGAGCATATGAAAAGATTTATTATTTAGATTAGAGCTTGTTGCACAGCATCATTTGTTGCATAGGAAGTCCAGCAGCTGGCATGGACATGGCCTGAGAGTGTCCTGATACCCACCACACTCTGAGTCCCACACACACTGCTGGAATAGGGTTAATCAGCACGTTTTTAATTCAAAACCATTTGCTAGAGCAGTATCCACAAAACACTGCTGTGCTCCAGGGAGATGACAGGCCAAACCCTGGCTCACTCCAGCCTGAACCCCACAGGGAGCCATCAAACTGGAGCTGTGAAAGCAGCAGAAATTCATGACCCTGTTCTGGTCAGCCCAAGAGGCTCCATGACCCGTGAGGCAGGCTCTGGGGCAGATAACTCACACCACAAGAATGAGCAGCAGGAAAGGATGAGCTTGTAGGGCTGCACTGCTGAGCCAGAGGCTGAGGCAGAGCTGTGGAGAGCCATGGAGATGCTGAGAGAGCCCCTCAGCACAAGCAGACCTTGTGTACCCAGGGTCTGCATCACCCCAGAGCCTCAGCAGCAGCTGCATGATGGGCAAGGTGGCAGGAAATCAAATCCTGCATTTTCAAATCCTGGAAATCAAATCCTGTGATTGTCATCTTGCAAAGCTCCCTCACCCAGAGTTTCCATGGGCTTGACCTGCTCAAATCCTGCAAGCAGCTCTGCAGTTAGCAGTGGCCTTGAGAGCAAACAGGAGGTTCCAACCCGGCAGCACCAGAATGTTTTGGAAGCTCAGAACCATATTTTGGCTGCAGCTTTGCTCCCTGAGCTGGGTCTGGCCTTCTCCTCCCCAGCTTTGTACTCCAGGGATGCTTCTGTGCAGCCAAGAGATTTGCTCAGTGGCTGCAGCATAAACTTGGGAACTCTTCCCTCAGCCAGGAGTTATATAAAGTGCATTCCCCAGGATGCATGATTTCTCTCTGCAGGGAATATCCATGGTGATGGTGCCCACAGGCTGTTGCCTGTTCTGCCTGCAAGCAGCAGAAATTCAGCTCTTGGTGCAGGTGCTTGGAAAAGCCACTTCCAGAGCCACCACTTGTTGGCAATGAAGGTGTGGCAAAATGAAAACAGCAAAAGGTCGTGGGCATTTCACAGAAAAATCATGTCAGGGACAGAAAGAGAAACACATTGCTCCCACTGAGTCACAACATCCTCTTCCCAAATTTGTGGGATGAGTTATCTTGAGTTTCTCCAGTTTGAAACAATTAATAAGATCTAATTTTGGAATATAAATCATCATGAAAATAAAAATGTTTTAAGTTATTAAAACCTATTTGACCAAGCAAAAAATATTCCTTCCAGCCTCTTGCAGAGGATTTTGAAACTTTCCCATGTCTCTCCTGGCTGGAACACAAGTCCTCACCAGATCTCAGATACCCAACTGCTCTGTCCACAGCAGGCACAGAGAAGGTGGATGAGCAGAGCCAACAGTGTTATGCTGAAAAATCTCTGGCTCTGCTACCAAGATTTCACCCCCAGAATACAGATAGCATGAAATTCACCCTGGATATGGGAATCAGTACAGGCCACCTTTAGAATTGTTTTATTCTTCAGAGCTCCCAGGGCACCAATGGATGGGTGGCAGCACTGGCATTGTCCCCTCCCCAAGAACAGCAGCATCCCTCTCAAACTCTCAGGGCCAACAGAAATTCCCCTTTTCTGCAGGAACAGTCTCCTCTGACCCCCTTGCAGTGCATACATTCATTAATTTACCCAGAGCTAGTCTAGCCACACATTTTCTGGGATTCACATTCCCTGACCCTCAGAGAAAGAAAAACCAGTTCTTATCTCATTTACTGCTCCTTGTATTGTTCACAAGTGCAATGCATTGTGGAAGATTGTTTACCTGAAGGGAATTGGTAATTGGATTCTGGTTTGAGTGTTTTGATTCATTGACCAACTAAATCCAGGTGTCAGCTGACAGTCATGAGATTCTCTGCAGTTGAGTTGAGGCTTGTGCAGGTTCAGTTTAGATGCAATATAGAATAATATAGTATAACAAAGTAATTAATTAGCCTTCTGATATCCATGGAGTTCTCCTCATCTTTCCCCTTTTGTTGGGGTTCCCCTGCTCTTACCACAGTGGGAGATGTTTTTCTCCTTGTGATCCCCTGAGCCCTGGAAGCTTTCAGCCCAGCTGAGCCATTTGGATGAGCACAGTGATAAGTTTTGGAATTGAAGAGGAGAGGGTTTTATGGGAATTGAGATTTGTAGGGAATCAAACCCCCTGGACAGTGCCCTGGGGCTGCAGTCCTTGTCCAGGATGTGGCAGCACAGCATCTCCTGGCTGTGCCCAGTGAGCACCAAACATCCCAGCTCCAGGCAGCTCATTCCTGCAGGCTCCTGTCTCAGAGCCCTTCTCTCTCAGACAGCTGTTTACATTTTTGTTTGTGTGAATAATCTCAAATATGAAGGCTTTGCTTTGCTTTTCACCCCATTAAATAATATTAATTACTGTAGGGAGCCAAGCAGCTTGGAGAAAGCGGGGGAAAAAATAAAACCACTCTGGAAAAGCTGCAGGCCTTGCAAGTATTTAAAGGGCCATCTGCAACTCCTCCAAAACTGTACAGACAAATGAGAGCAGCAGTAGCACATATTTATTCTGTAGACATCATGGCAACATTCCTGCTGCTGCCTCAGCCATGAACTAACACCAAAAATGTAAAGCTTGCTGCTCCTCAAGCTGGGAATGCTGCAGAGATATTGGCAGGGCTCAACTTGGGGAAGGAGTCACCTGGATTTTAGGTGCAGTGCCAGCTCTGCCCCTCAGAGCTGCTGCACATCTCCTTCTGGCAGCTTTTCCAACAATATTATGGGCTGGCTGGCCATTGGGAAGATGCTTGACTCAAGCAAACAAACAGTAACCTCAGGTGGGCAGGGATGCAAACACAAACCCAGATTTCCCACTGCCCCATAGACACAAATTCCCTCTCATCAGAATTTAGATACCATCCCCACTTTGCATCTGGACACAAATATTTGTTAGGCATAATAAGGAAAGGCTGAAATCCACTTTAACATGTGTACCGAGACAAGCTGCTTAAGAACAATAACAAATAACAATAAGTTTATTAATAATTCATCCCTTTCAAGCAAACATCTCCAGGCAGGCATTCCTGCCTATTGTCTCTCTGATATTAAGCAGAGCTACTGAGGCCTGGCCCTGATTTTTCAGTTGGACTGCAGCCAGCAAAGCTTCCAGGTGGATGATGCTGATTTACAGCCCATCTCCTTTTGCTGCTCCATTTCCACTGCTTTGTTTAGGGGGTTTTGTGTGAATTACCTTCCAGGGCAGTCATAGCTTTTGAAATATGGGAAGGAAACAGCAGCAATTGGAGGGAAACCTAAAGTGAAATTCAGTCACAAATCTTGTCTGTTAATTCCTCTTCCATCCCTTTCTTTCACCAGCCTTGGGAAGTGGTGCCTATGCCAGGCACGCTTTCCACCAGAGATATTATACTGCTATAAATGTCAGACATTTGAAGAACAATCCTAGCTATTAGCATGTAAAAGAGTATTATTTTCTGCAAGTTATTAGGTTCAAAGGCATCTTTGTGCTTGGCAGATTGATGGCTGCAGCTCCAGATCCCAGTACCGGTTATGGGAGCACTCTGGAGAGAACAGGGTTCTCATCTAGCCCAAACCACAGTCCTCAACAAAAGGAGAAAATTGGGCAGGAAAGTGGTACAAATGTCTTCAATACACTTCTGGTACTCTTTTGTGATGTTACTAACTTGTTCTTAGAAAGTTACCTCAACTTACAGAAGTTTTCATCTACTCCTAAACTAAAGTGGTACCAAAACAAGGGCTCCAGGTGTGCTCTGGCTGGCAGGTGGAGGAGCCTTTCCAGCTGCTTCTCCAGCAGTGAATTGCAGCTGGCTTCCCTGCCAGCCCTCAGGGTGGGGTAACTCAGAGCTGGGGTGTCACTGATGTGCCCAGAGTGTCTTGAACTGAGATTGAAATGTCACTTAGCACACCCTGGAGTGCCACATACAAATAATGCTCAACTCCTCTGGCCCAGCTGGTGCCCAGGGAGCTCAAAGCACTTCTCAGGAAGTGTGAGCCAGAGAGGAGACTCCAGTTCCCTGGCCCAGTAACCCACCAGGTCTCAGCTCCACTGGCATCTCTTCTTTTTGGCCACCTGGCTGTCCCTGTCCCTTCCTGCAGCCCCGTTCCTCCCCACTTGCCATCTGCATCTTCTCACTCAGCCCACTCAGCAGAGGGAGGGGGATCTGTGGGTGTTGTGCCCACATTTTACATTTCAAATTTGACTGTTGGATGCATGAATCGAAGGTAAAATTCTTGCTGTGCAAAGTGTGCTGGGAAACATTCCTCATCCAGTGCTGGCACTTGGATATCTCAGGTGGGAGTGGATGGCCTGGGAGAAATCAGAATCACAGACTGGTTTGGTATGGAAAGGACATTAAAGATCACCTCATTCCACCTCCTGCCATGGGCAGGGACACCTCCCACTATCCCAGGGTGTTCCAAGTCTCATCCAACCTGGCCTTGAGCACTTCAGGGATCCAGGGGCAGCTACAGCTTCTTTGGGCCTCCTCACAGGGAACAATCTCTTCCTAATATCTCATGTAAACTTACTCCCTTTCAGTCTGAAGTCATTCCACCTTGTCTGGTCACTCCACACCCTCTCTCCATCTTTCTTGTAAGCTCCCCTCAGATCCTGGAAGGCCACAATAAGGTGACCTCAATCCTTCTCTTTTCCAGGCTGAACAAACCCAATTCTCTCAGCCTTCCCTGACAGGAGAGGGGTTCCATCCCTGCAACCCCCTTGGTGGCTGCCAGCTCTGATAGCTCATGCTGGAACTAAATAATTGTGGGGAAGGTTACAAGGCTGTGTGTATAGATATAGATATTGATATATATTACATATACAGATAAGTATATTATCTATATTATATACAAATATATATATTTGTATATAATATTGATATAGAGGTATTGATATATATTATACATATTGATATATATAGATATAGATATAGACATATATTGATATATATAATACATATTATATATATACACATATACATAGATATATTGATATATTATCTATATATTATATATATATATTTATATAGATATTTTTTATATATTATATATATGATATATTGATGTATATATTTATATATATATAGACATATATATATATTAGACATATATATGTGTGTGTGTATATATATATATATGTATATACACATAGATATATATATACATAGATATATTGATATATATGCAATGGCTGTACGTAGTGATTTACAAAAACATCACATTGGCACAGATGCCATCACAGCAAACATGGGCAGAGCTCAGTTTCAATGTGGGTGGCAGAGCTTGTGCCTGTGAGCATCTGGAGCAGAAAAGAGCAGCAACCCCAGCACCTCCCCAGCAATGGGCTCTGATTTGGAGGGGCAGGACTTGGGGGAAGCAGCCCAGAGCAGGTGGTTCCAAACTGTGTTAACAACCCTGTTAACAAGCACTGCAGATTAGACCAAACAACAGCTCGTCAGCATGCAGCCAAAGGCCACGGAGAGAAAAGAGGAACAAGGAGAAGGAGGGGAGATGAAAAGAAAGCAGAGATGGGAAGTGGTTTTAATAATATTGTTTCCTAATTACAGCACGGCACAGCGAGCAGATGCTGTCTGCTTTGACGTTCACAGCTCAGCAAAGAATGTGCCAAAAGCACAGCAGGGAGCTGCTCATACAGGGCCACAGGGGCAGCACCTGTGGCAGCAGCAGTGGTGGGGACTGAGTGTCCCACATCTGCCCTGGGGCTCCTGACACCCCAGGTGAGCTATTGCTGCTGCTGCCCAGCACCCTGCGTGTCATGGACATGTTTTCTGAAAAATACTTTTGCTGGGATTTTTCTCCTGAGAAGCTGAGAGGCCTCAGAAACAAAATGTAAACAATGATTATCTGCTGCTGTGGAATGCAACAGGTGCATCTGTGATTGGTCCATGTGAGTTGTTTCTACTTGATGACCAATCACAGGTCCACCTGTCTCAGACTCTGTGATCAGTCACAAGATTTTATTATAATTCCTTTTTTTTCTTTTCTAGCCTTCTGATGAAATATTTTCTTCTATTCTTTTAGTATAGTTTCAGTATATCATTTTCTTTTAATATAATATATATTATAAAATAATAAATCAGCCTTCTGAAACATGGAGTCAAGATTCTCATCTCTTCCCTCGTCCCGGGACCCCTGAAAACACCACCACACCTGCTGGTGTTTCTTTTGAGGCTACAAAATGCAGTTTCAGGGCCTCTCCTGACCCTGGTGCACCATTTTGGAGGGAAAGGGTAGCATCATCCTTAAAAGAACTGATCTCTAGGGTGGGGAACTGTGACCGTGTTCACAGGGGTCTTAGGATGAGGGAAGAGACGAGGATCTGACTCCATGTTTCAGAAGGCTGATTTATTATTTTATTATATATATTACATTAAAACTATACTAAAAGAATAGAAGAAAGGATTTCACCAGAAGGTTAGCTAAGAATAGAATAGGAAGGAATCATAATGAAGGCTCTGTCTCGGACTCTGTCTGAGCCAGCTGTGATTGGCCATTAATTAGAAACATGGGCCAATCAAAGATTTACCTGTTGCATTCCACAGCAGCAGATAACCATTGTTTACATTTTGTTCCTGAGGTCTCTCAGCTTCTCAGGAGGAAAAATCCTAAGGAAAAGATGTCTGTGACAGGAAACAGCACCTGCCCCACCTGGAGTGGAGAGCCATGCTTCTCCAGGAGCTCTGTGCACTGGGAATGGGAACACCCCCCAGGCCCTGCAGAGCCATCCTCCCTGCACATTCTGAACCTGCTGCTCTTCTTGCTGCTTCCTGACACATTTATGATGCAGGCTCAGTATCACTATCCCACTATGAGAAGCCAGAATTAATTACTGCACAGCCCAGCACCACAGCTGGGACTGTGGGGCACATCCCTGGCACTCACCATTGCCCCACAGCAAATTGGGCACATATGGGGCCAGTATGGACCTTCCCCAGGATACCAGGATGCCCTGGGCCCATTCCTCTGAACAGTGTGTGTACAGGAAGAAGATTTTTAGCTCCTGAAAACCCTCCCTCCAGCCTGGCCTGGCATCTGCAAGCCCCCCAGGCCTGTCAGAGCTGCACACACAAGTGCACAGGATGAGGCACACTGATGCATGTTTTGGTCCCAGGCCAAAATAAACGCTGGCTATAATCACCCTCCCGGGAGAGGCAGACAGAGGAGCCCTTTGTTAGGCACAGCTCGGTGTGTCACGCTTCACTGGGGCCAACAGCACTTCCAGCACGAGCTCAGGCCACCATCTGCTTGATGTGGGCAAGGTGGGCTGAGGCCAGAAACCAGGCAAAAAGGGAAATCTCAGGACAAGGAAATTTGGATGATGCCCCTTGAGTCAGCTGGCCCATAAAGACTCTAAAAATCTGGCAAGAAGAAGCCTGGCAGGTATGTTGGGCCTGTTGTGGGCTCTGCTGGAGGTAAGGGTTTGTAACAGAGCAGTGTCTTCTGTCCCACTCACCTTTTGAGCAGGTGTGATGAAAAGATCCAGCTTCAGGATCTCCCGTCTCTCTAGTTTCCTTCAAAACTAGAGGCAGAGGAGCACCAGCATTGGATGAAACCCTATGGCTCTCTGCTAAGCCCAACATGAGCTTTAGTCATCTGTGGAAACTTCTTTATTGATGTGTAAATGTGATGAAATTACTCAGGGGAGGGTCTGTCCTGAGCTGAAGGGGTCAGGACAAACCAGATCCCTGCACTGACCACATCCCAGTGCAGACTGGGATTCTCCCAGTGAGAAATGGCAGCTGTAACCCAAAGCACCTGAGCCTGAGGGCAGCAAGGAGGTGCTGATGTCCAGATCAGTGTGAGGCACTCCTGCAAGGATGGTTCTCGTGGATCCCTTCCTGATCACACCTGATTCTGGGATGCTCTGATGAGCTGCCAGCTCCTGCCACAGCTGCAGCCCATCAGCAAATCAGTGGCTGCAGGTGGCAGCAGAGCCCTGAGCCCGCCCTGGCACAGGTGCTGGAGATCAGGGCCAGCCCAGTGGGCACCATCTGCTGCTGGGAGCAGTTTCAGGAGCTGCCTCTGCCCCAGCAAGGGCTGCTCTCCTCTCCAAGGTGTGGATGCAGGACCCCTGGCTGTCCCAGGTAAGGCCCTTGGGGTGAGGTGGGCTCTGTATGTTGAGGGGATTGCTGTGTTTTGGAGTGGACTCTGTGTGCTTCAGGGAATTGTTGTGTTTTGGGGTGCAGGGCTTGTCCCTGGCTGTCCCAGTAAGGCTGTGCCCTCAGGGTGGGATGGGCTCTGTGTGTTGAGGGGACTGTTGTGTTTTGGGGTGGACTCTGTGTGCTGCAGGGAATTGTTGAGTTTTGGGGTGCAGGGCCTGTCCCAGGCTGTCCTAGTAAGGCTGTGCCCTCAGGGTGGAATGGGCTCTGTGTTGAGGGAATTGTTTGTTTTGGGGTGTAGGCCCCTGGCTGTCCCAGTAAGTGCCCTTGGGGTGAGGTGGGCTCTGTGTTGAGGGGACTGTTGTGTTTTGGGGTGCAGGACCCCTGGCTGTCCTAGTAAGGCTGTGCCCTTGGGGTGGAATGGGCTCTGTGTGCTTCAGGGAATTGTTGTGTTTTGGGGTGAGGAATCCTGCTCTCCCCAGTCTCAGGGACAGGTTGTGTTTTGGGGTGTTGGGGTGAGAAAGTCTGCTCTCCCCAGTCCTAGGGACAGGTAACTCATCTCCTCTGGTGGCACCACTGAGTGTGGGGTGCTCAGGAGGTGAGCACTGGCAGGTGACACAGGTGCAGGGGGATTTGTCCCAGCAGCAGCAGGTGGGCTGAGGCAGAGATAGCCCTGAGGCCCATGTGCTTTGCTGCCTTAAAGCCAAAAGAGTGCTTGGGGTGTTTAATCTCTGTGAAAAGGCACAAACAGCCTTTCTGGAGCAGGTTCCCAACTCTGCAGCTCATGGGCTCCTGCAGAGTGCTCTCTGGGTTTTGCCTCTCCAGAGGCTGCTGAGGCAGGGAGCTGCTTCTGGGGCCAGCACAGAGCCATGTGCACACCCCATGTCCCTGCCTGTGTGGTGGGCTCAGATCTCCTGGGAGAGCCTTATTGACCTCTAAATAAACACAAGGATGGAGCACAAAGCACAGAGGATTGAGGGTGATGGGCCTGCAGCTCCAGCTCTTCAGAGTTCATGTTGTTTCTCCCTGTATGGGTGAGGTTTCTGCTGTTATCAAAGTGGAAATCCAGGTATGCCTCAGTCCTGTGGGGGGAAAAGCAGTGAGCAGTTTATTTTTCCTCTGACAGATCACGTATGATCTACAGCCATCTGGCAAAGCAATTCTTAACTTTTTTTCTCTTTAGTTATGAGAGCCAAGGGAGCCAGAGTTATTTGCAGCTGGGATGCCAATTGCTGCTGGCAGCTGCTGCTCATTTGGGGTCCTGCTCCCCTCTGCAGCCCTGGGAGGGGAGAGAGGCAGCAGGCAGGGGGTTCAATGATGTTTAAATTCCTAAATCATGGTGTTCAACACTAGAGCTGTGTCTCAAAAATAATGTAACGCTTATGTTGGGCTAGGGGAGAAGAAAAATGAGGCGGGAATGTGGTGTTCTGTGTTGGATGTGGCTGCACGTGGCTCTGTTGGATGGAAGTGGTGCATAATGGGCAGAGAATATAATTGTCTGCAGCTAAAGGATGTGGATGGTGCACATGAGGATGGGGCTGGTGCCCCAAAGCTGCCCTGTCCCAGCAGCTGGTGTGAGCAGCAGAGCAGCTTTTGGCAGCCCTGGGTGTGCTGGGCTCCCTGCTGGCTCTGGGGAATGATGAGTTCTGGTTTCTTTCTGCTCATAAAATGCTCTGCTAGCCTGGAAAGGAAGCATTAGGGATGTGCAAATCATTAATTACTAATTAGCTGGTAGATTGTTCACAGGATACAGCCAGCACAGAGTGCTGGAATCTGTGCACTCTGAGGGGGCAGGAGGTGCAGCAGTGGGAAATACCTGGGAGAAAAAAAAAAACCAACATTTTGGGAGTGTAAAGGGGGAGCAGATGGTGCTGGGGGCAATGACAATAAGGTGCTCTTCAGAACAACAGCAGTGAGAAATGGGATCAAAGCCCTTGTCAGGGGCATTCTGGCTGCTGTAGGGAAGGTCAGAGAACATTTACAGAGACCCCAGGGCTGCAGCAGAGCCTGTGGGGTGATTAGAGGGGAATTGCCCCAAGCTGAGCTGGGGTTTGGGTTTCCCAGGTGTTCTGGGTGCTCCCAGTGAGCTGTGTCCCAGCTGTTGCCAGAGTGGGGTTTCCTGGTGGTTTTGCTGTCAAACTGGGGTGGAGCTGCTGTGACTGCACTGGTGCCAGTGTGCCCTCACCCAGAAGGAAGGGGTTAATGGAGAGCTCAGGCTCACAGGCCCTGCTGGGGACAGGGGCAGCCCATGGATGGAGCACTCTCCTGCCCAGCTGAGGGATTTGCTGCAGATTTGTGGGGTGTTTGTTTGTCCAGCCCTGTTTCCCTCTCTGAGCCTGTGTCAGTGGTTTCTGGTGCCACTGAGGGTGTGGCTTCTCTGTCACCTTCACTGCTCTGCTGTCACTGACATGCAAAGCTTCCCTAGTTTGCTTTATTGATAAAAATCCTTGCTGCTAAAAAACTGTCAGACAATAAGCTGAATCATCACTAAATTAGTGGTGAAAATATAAGGTTTAGGCATTCCCAAACTTCTTTCTCCCCTTGGCTGCGCTGGCAGAGGGGCTGCCTGGTGAGAGGCTTTACCAACACTAATTATGAGCCCCCTAGCACCTGGCTGGTTGTTGGTAAGGGACAACGAAGAGTCCCAGACAGCAGTGGCATGGCTCCAGTGTGACACTAATCACCTTTCGGGTGGAGTTTTGGCTCTGATTAAACTCTGTAAGTCCTGAAAATTTGTACAAGTGAAACATGAAACATAGCCAGCTACTGCTTTAAGTCACTTGGCTGCCCTCTGAGGGGCTGAAACAGCAGTGAAAGGTGCAGAAAGGGTTAATGCCCTTGGGTTGAGGCTCACCTGACCTGAGCCAGCAGAGCCTCCAGTCTGTAGCAGTGATGCAGCTCCTTTGGTGTGAGTGTGGGACAGTGATCAGGGGAGGCTGTCCCTGCCCAGCTGGTGATCTGCACTAATGAGAACTTGGCCTCCCTCTGCTCCAGGCTGGGTGGCCCTGCCCCAGCAGGGAGCGGTGCCAGGAGCTCTGAGCATCCTCCTGGCTCTGTGTGAGCGTGGATGGGGGGGACTGGGGGTTTGGGAGTGCTTTCGGGGTCCTGGTGGGTGAGCTGAGCCCTTGGGTCACACAGTGACACTTGGGGGGAGCTGGTGGCCCATGCAGCTGGTGAGAAGCTCATCCCACCACTCCTGAGGCTGGCAGGGCCCAGCAGCCCTACCTGCACTTGTTTGGGTTGTTTTCCTTGTGGAATGCCAGTTTTCTGTTTTTCCAGTAAGATTCTGACTCTGCAGTGGGTGCAGATCTTGCAGAGCAGGGAGCCAGGAGAAATAAATCCCTCCATCACTGCCTTCCTGTGCTGCAGCACCAACCCAGCCTGGGGTGGTGGCAGTGCCCAAAAGCTGCCCCGTCCCTGGCAGGGGATGCAATGAACCAATTAGTGCTGCTGGGCTGTGTCACTTGTGCCCAGCTCAGTGCCAGGGTGTGAAGAGCCCTGCCCTGTCTCCTGCTGGGGTGAGAGAGCACCGAGCCTGGGTGGTGCCCAGGGCACCCTGGAGCCCCCTGAATGAGCTCAGTGAGGCTTGGAGGGCACAGCTCCAGCCTGAATGTGTGCTGGGGCTTGTGTTTGCTGATTGGTGTTTGGGTGATGCTCACAAAAGAACCACTTGTGTGTGGTGGGATCTCTGTGCCTGTGAGGTTGCGGCATCTCACAAGCATCCCTGGAGGCCAATCACCTCTCCTCCTGCATGGTCACAGGGACAGTGCTCAGATCTGGGAAGCAGAAAATGCTCCAAGGGGATCAGACCAAATTTCCCAGATGTGGCAGAAGGAGATGATTTTTAGGCAGGTCATTTTAAGCAAGTCTCATGTGAGCTCACCTTCACCCCTAGCAAGTGGCCCCTGGGTTTCTCTAACTTGCAAAATGTGAGCAGCATCCATCACCAGGCAGTGTCAGTGCAATACAAGGCAGGTTTCTCCCTTGCACTGGAGATGGCAGCAGAGCACTCCTGGCTGCCACCTCCTGAAATTCCAAACTGTGCAGGGTCTCCCCCTGTGCATCTCTCCTTTAAATCTGCTTTTTCTCCCTTAGGCTGTTTGCAAGCAGGAGCAATAATGGCTTTTTTAAGTGCTTGGTGTGCTCGTGATGGGCTGGTCAAAATATGGACTGGCTCTTATGTCTTCACCATTCAGCAAATTGCTTTTCCATTGATTTTCTTGGGATTGTTGTTTTTCTGAAATCCAGATTCTGAGAGCAGATCACAAAAGAGCTATTAAATCATCTGGCCTTGCTTGAACAGAACATGCAGCTCCATCCTCTGGGCTCTGTCCTGAGGGGTTCAATGAAAGCAGATTTCTCTTTCTTTGCCTGGGGGCTGGGTGGTTGTGGGGAATGGTGACCCCAAACCCTTGCAGGGTTTGCTTGTCAGAGTGTCTTACACTAAACTGTGACTGTAAATCATAGAACCTAGAGTGGTTTGGGTTAGAAGGGACCTTAAAGAGCTTGTTACAATCCCCTGCAAAAGGCAGGGACAGCTGCACTAGACCATGTTCTTCTGTGCCACCTTCTTCTATGCCACCTTCTGTACCAACTGCTAACACCTCCAGGAATGGACTCAAATGAAATGTGGGATGTCCTTTGGTTTTAATCCAGTGTTTCTTGCTCGGAGCTCACAGCACATGCCTGAGTGAAAAATCTTGTGGATCCCAGTGGTACCAGTGAAGGGCATGAAGGGAGGGACCAGGTGTGCGACGTGCAGGATCTTTCTGAATGTTGTCCAGCAATACCAAACACATCCTTGTGTCCTTGGGGCAGCAGAGCAAGTGTAGGTTTATAGAGAGAGTTGGAGGTGAGGCTGAGTTCAGGAGACCCAGCACTGCAAGGTCCTCTGTGGAGATGTATTTAACTCACTTCAGGCAGTCTCTGAATTTAGAAACCTTCCTAAATGACAGGGGCAGTCTAACCAGTGTTACTGATCTCCCACCCTGGTGTGCTTTCACCACTGAGGGAAGGGAATAATATTTCTATTTAAAAACAAATTTTAATTTAAACCACGAGCTAGTTCAATAAAAGATGAAGTGTCTTTGTAATGGAAATGATAGAAGTGAAAACAAGTAATCTCTATTTATGGTACAGCTTTTGTTGTTGCTTTGAAAGGATCCAGTGTTCCACGGGACTTTATTTGTGGAGGGACAAGAATAACTTTCTGGTTCAGTTCTTGGCTAAAGCTGAGTTTGTTTTGATTTGTTTAAAGAAAACAAACAAACACAAACTTTCAAATGGTTTTTGGCTGGGGTTTTTACTGGAAATCCAATCCTCTTACGCATAGAAATTTTTTCTTTAATGCTTCTATGAAAACCAGCATTGAGTGGAAAGATGAAGCTGTGAGCTGCAGAGATGGGCAGCTCGGCAGTGCTGCTGCTTTCGAGAGGTCTGGAAAGGTCCATGGGGATGCTGTGGTGATTTCCAGGTGTGGTGTGGACATCTGAGCTTGCAGCTCCACCGAGGAGGTAAATAATGAAAATAACTGCAGTGCCTGAATGGAGCTGCACCACAAGAGGGCAAGCGGAGGCCACAAATCCTCTGCTCTCCTCTGGGAGGAGATGTGAGAAGGGTGAGATGTGGGAAAAGGTCCCCAGCGCCCACGGGCAGCGAGTTCTGCTCTGCTGTGCTGGTTACAGGTGGCTTTTCAACAGGGAGAAACTCGGTGGTGTGTTTGAAATGCTGTGTTAAATTTAAATGTTGTGCTTTGAGGGAAGGGTCTGGAGCACAAGTGTCACTATAGGACATGAAATAACACAACACAGACACGCTGTTCTTAAGGTAAAAAAAAAGAGTTTTTAATTTCTGACTCCACCATTTACAGATTTCTAGAAGTGACAGTGCCACCTCTCCAGTGACACTGGACAGTCCATCAAATTGCTTTTCTTCCATAAAAGAATGCAAAACAAGAAGATATTTACATAAAGTGTCTAAAAAAGTTCATTACAAGAATGTAAATATCAAAAGGCTTAAAAAGTCTTAAAAAATCAAAGCAACACACAAGCCTTGAGAGAAGAGGCTGAGACAACTGGGTTTTTAGCTGGGAGAAAAGGAGGCTGAGAGTGACCTTGCAGCTCCAACCTCCTTTCAGGGCTGAGGAGAGCAAGGTGGGGGCCAGTCCCTTCTCCCAAATAACAAGCAATTAGACAAAATTAAATGTTCTGAAATTGTGCTGGGGGAGTTTAGATTGGGATATTAGGGGAAATTGTTTCACTGATAGGGTGGTCAGGCACTGGACAGGCTGAAGGGGTGCAATTGCCATCTTTGGGAGTATTCCAAAAACCTGGCTCTTAGGGCCATGATTTTCTGGTGGTTGTGGTGCTGCTGGGCTAACAGTTGGAACTGATGAACTAAAGGTCTTTGCCAACCTAAATGGAAATATATGGAATACCTGCTGGGTGCTTCTCTGCTTTGTGGCTCAAGGCAGAGGTTGCTGCTCTCAGCACAGGTTAGAGCTATGGGACTCTGATAATTGTCTGCAGCCCAGCTTGCCCAGATCCCATCCCAGTAATGGAAAACAGAGGGGTTTGATCAGAGCCCTCCTTGGGAAGGGTGGCAAAACACTGAAGGGAGGCCTGGAGACATGGCTGGAGCATCCCAAGCTGCTCGATGCCATTCCTTGCTGTCCTGGTGGCATCTGCTGCTCCTTGGCACCCTGCTCCTGCACTTGGAGGGCAGGGGATACAACATGGATGCAGCTGAAACTGAGCAGGGAAAGGAATCATTCCCAGCTCACCAGTGGCAACCTGAGTGGAAATGACCCTGTGGAACCAGACAATGGTTTTAAACTCTTCTGCCATCACTCTGGAAATGGGTAGAATAGGCTGAAAAATGCCTTAAAACTTGAAATAGTTGGATTTTGTTGGGGGGTTGGAGGGATGAGCAATCCCTGCACAGCAGCTCCAATCCTGCTGGGACAGGATGGCTGCTCTGTGCTCATGGCCTGACTCAGAGCAAGGGCTTCTCTAAACAGTAGCAGGAGCTCTTTAACTGAGCAGAGACACTCTCCATTTAATAGTACCTATGGCAGGAAAAACAACCCATGATGAGTTAAAGGACTGAGTCAAGCCAGCAAAGGCCAGTCCTGAAATAGACCTCGAGCAGGGCTGGTTGAAAATGCTTCCATCAGAACAGTTTCCTGATGGAGAATTTGGCATTTCTGCTCAAAGAAATCTTTCAAGAAAAGCATCTGCTTTCTGTGGAAAAATTCATGTTGTTGGGTTGGAAAAATGGAGCATGTGAGAGCTGAAACCCTTCAGTGCAGGGATGTGCTGTGCCAGTTTTCAGGCAGGCTCCACCTCTGTGCTGGGTTTCATTCCTCACTCCTGTGGTGCCCACTCATCCTCACAGGAGGGAACCCCCCCAGATTGTCACCTCTGCCCCTTCCCATCTGCCTGCTTTTCTGAGCTCTGGTTAAAGCTTCCCCCTTGTTGTGGAAGCTCAGATTTGGAGCAGTGTGTGGCTGCTCCCCTGGGACACCAAACTTTCCCTGCTGCCTCCACTCCTGCTCCCTTCCTCCATGGACCTCTGGGAAACTCATCTCCATCCCATGCTGATGTTTCAGACACCCTGGGAGGTGGCTGGGACTGGACAGCCAGGAAAGACAACTCATTCTACTGGGCTTTACAGAATGGTTTTGCAGCCAGGGGTTTGTTTTCCAGGTGTTTCTGTATCTCATTGTTGTCTTCTTGCTCATTTCTGCACCAGTCCTAAATTCTGATGGAAATTAAGACAGGAGATGGGCAAGTTGTCTGGCCAGGCCCACACAGCAGGGTCAGGGTGAGTCCCAGGACCTGTTTGTTGAGTCAGGGTGAGTCACCCTGTAAAGCTCTGTTGGATTTTATTGTGCCTTCCTCCAGCAGTGAGAACTTGCCCTTCAAAAAATAATAGTGTCTGAAACATGTATCTGACACAGAAGTGCTTCTGCCCATTTTTTTAAACGTTGCCTTCCACACTTTAAGGTTGGAAAAACTACAGGACACTTGCAAAAACAGATACTTATATTCACACTTAGGTGCCCAGACTTGAAAATGGGGAGGTAAGATGTCTTAAATACTGTGTTTTCCCATGTCAGCAGCAGGCAGCTGAGGGAGAGCCTTGGGTTGGTGTCCCCTACCTGGAGTGAGAGAATTGCTGTAAATCCCTGCAGCTCCAGGGGTGCAAAAACCTTCTAAGAAATGGATTTTTGTGCATGGATGTGGTTCTTCAAGGCCAGGACATTGTCATGAGATGGGCTCACTGTTGATGTGAGTGAGGGGCTGAGCTGAAATCCTGCTTGGACCCTGGCATGAATGGGTGTTTTCCTCAAGTGAACTTTATGAAAGGAGTTCTCAGTCCATTTAAGAAAACAAAAAAGTGTTAGGAGCAGAGGCTTGGCCAAAGCTTGGGGTCCCGGTGTGGAGACTGGAGGGAACAGAAAAGCCTCAGTGGAGAACATTTTCTAAAAAAAACAACCCAGGGACAGGCCAGGCTTGTGTTTCTGTGCTAGCATGGGCTCTATTTACCAACCTTCCTCTGCCTCAGGAGAAGCAGGGAGGCATTTAAAGAGAAAATGGGAAAGAGCCCACTGTGCTGAGAGCAGTGTTTGCTGCAGGGCTGGGGGAGCACAGGCTGAGGCTGCAGATGGGGTTTAACACCAAGGCAGGGGCACAGGGATGGAGAGCCCTGTGTGATCTCCCCTCTTGTCAGGGCTTTAGCTGGTCAGAGTGACCCCCAGATGTGTCAGAAAATCTCTTTTCCCAGCCTGGTGGTTGAAGAAGGAGTCAGAACTCTTCAGTTCTCGCTCTCAAGGTTGTTTATCGTTTCTTATCTATAAAATTCTTTCTCCTGCCCTGCTGAGGTCCATCCAGCAGGACAGACAGAGGCACTCAGGTGTTATCTTTTTATACTAAAACTACGTGTACAATATTTACCATAACTTCCCAATACCCATCACCTATATTAGACAGTGAGCTTCTACTCTAAACCAATCTAAAAGTGCCACCATCACAGCAGAAGATGGAGCCCAAGAAGAAGAAGGAGAAAGGCTGGACATGCCCAAATCCCTCCATCTTGCCCCCTGAACCTCCATTCTAAAAAACCCCAAAATCTACTTTTCCACCCTGTGATAAATTTCCTATCATTTTAACTTAATTTGTTGTGGCTTGCAGATCTTCATCTAAGGTTGGTAATTTGCTCCATGGGTCATAATCAAACCCACAGGTGTTTTGGGCTCTGTGCCAGGGTCTCTGAGCCCCCTGGCAGGGTTTTGGCTGCTCAGGACAGCCAGAGGGATGTCCTGGGTCCTGACACCCTCTGGGGTCCCCACAGGCTGCTCTGGCCCTCTGAGGAGACAAGGTCTCCCTGCAGGTTTCCCTCTCCTCCCCCCAGTGTGACCCCAGGTCTGGTTTATGACAAAGCCACTCAATCAATTGCATTTATGTGCCAAATGTCCCTGCAGCTCTTGGGAATGGGTGTGCTCTGGGTAAAAGCAGCCTGTTCTCCTCCCAGGCATCCTCCAGCACTGGGGAAATATTGATTCTTCCTGCATTGCCAGCACTTCTGAGAAATGAAGCAGACACAGGTACAGGCTTAACAAACTGTCATGTCCCAGTGGGGTTTATCCACATCTGCTTCCTGCAGGCTCAGAGCACCAATTCCCTCATCCCACAGCCCAGGGAGGCAGCCCTGAGGTCAGGCTCTGTCCTGCTGGGGGCCATGCTCCCCCCTGGCAGCCTGCAGCACACAAAGGGCTGAGGAGAAAGGGATTCAGCCCAGTGTATTGGCATCTGTGTGTGGTGGCTGTGTTAAAAGTGCTCACTGTCAGCCCAGCCATCACTTATAATTGCCTTCTATTTTTCCATGAGCTGCTCCTGGCAACAGCAGCTCTTCCCAGGCTCTTGCTGGGGTGCTGGGTCTGGGAAGGCTGCTCTGGGCAGGAGAGGTGTGTGAGAATGGCCAGGATGGGCTCAGGAAGGGAAATGTGGCCCCTTCCTGCCCGAGCATCCCACCAAAGCACTCCCTCTGCAGATCTGCTGCCAAGCCCTGGCAATGCCATCTCTGAGGGCTGAGGGTGCACTGCAGTGAGTGCATCACCTTTGGGTTGAGCAAATCCCCTGGTTTTGGTGCAATAACCCAGTTATTGTGCCATGGCCTGGCTGTTTGGGGGGACAGAGGCTGGGTTTGGTTGTGGCCACGCTCAGCAGAGGAGCAGAGTGCTCAGTGTGAGGTGTCACCCTGCAATGGGATCCTTTGGTTATGGTCCTGTGCACCCCAGCCACACAAAAAGCAGCAGAAGGAGAGGAGAATATGTGAGTTTAGAGCACATCTGTCATCAGGGCCCTGTACGATGCATACAGGCCCTGGAAGAACCTCCTGCAGCTGCATACCCAAATGCTGAAAGCCCATGTTCTGTTTTCATGGGATATCCTGAGAGGGAAGGGACCCATAGGGATCACCCAGTGCAGCTCCTGTCCCTGCACAGACCCCCCAACAACCCCACCCTGTCCATCCCTGGCAGTGCTGTCCAACTCTCCTGGAGCTCTGGCAGCCGTGCCCATTCCCTGGGCAGTGCCAGCACCTCTGGGGGAAGAACCTTTCCCTAAATCCAACCTAACCCTGCCCTGACACAGCTCCAGCTGTTCCCTTGGGTCCTGTCCCTGTCACAGAGATCAGTGTCTGCCCCTGCTGACAACATGCACCGCTCTTTGGGGATATAATAAGATACAAATTTCTGAGGTGCTGCAAATCACCCCCCTTTCCCTTTTTTTTTTCTTTCCCTTTTTTTTCCCTCTCCCTTTTATTTCCTCTCCCTTTTTTTTTCTTTCCCTCTTTCCCTTTTTTCCTTTGCTTTTCTTTTCCTTTTTTTTTCTTTTCCTTTTTTTTCCTTTTCCTTTTTTTTTCCTTTTCCTTTTTTTTCCTTTTCCTTTTTTTTCCTTTTCCTTTCCCCTTTCCCCTTTCCCCTTTTCCCTCTTTTTTTAATCTTACCCCAATACTGGAGCACCCAAACCTGCAAACACTTGAAAGTCAGACCAAGATTTCCTTGAAATAATCCCCCTAAGTTTTGAGATGTCACAACAGCCTCATCAATATATCCTGGATATTACCAGTTCCATCTGATCCAGTTTTTATGTTTGCAAATAGAATAATCTAATGACCTAATTTCTGAAGGAGGCCTGTTATTTATTAACCATGATGTAAATTCTACCAGCATTAGAATAAAGAACATTGGGCTTTTGAATTTCTGCTATTTTTAAAGATCCAAATCTCTGGGGCAATTAATCATTTTCCTGACATATTGAATTCAGCCATGTGTTATAGCAACAAAACTTGCAGTTTATGATGCAACATTAACTTGTCAGCAAGAGGGACAATTCATGACTGTCTATGGGTAGCAAGTGGCAGGAAAATTTGGACAACTATCCTGTAGTTTTTGCAAGCATCAGCAAATTTTGTTGGCAAAGCCAATGTAGGCAGTGCATAATATACGCTTTTGCTTGTATATATTAAAAAAATTTAAAAAAAACCCCAAAGAATATAATCCCCTGCCAGGAGTTTCCACTTATTTTCCATAACGAGAGCTGGAGGGTCTGTAAAAGCTGGTCTCATAAAAAGAAATTGCAAAGGATGAATTTTTCCTTTAGGAGGGAGATGGAAGGAATTGGAGTTTGGATTGTTTGGATGCACGAGTCTCCCTGACAGGCAGAGTTTATCAGCTCTGCTGCTGCACAGGGTGCCAGGTGGGGACAGTGAGAGGGCACGCTGAGCTTGGGAGCGCCCAGAGCAAAATGCAGCTTTCAGGAGCATTGGCACAGCAGCAGCCTGGCTGTTTGGGGCATTTTCTTTGAGGTATCAGAGGGGAAAGAGCTGGAAAAGCTCCAAGGGAGGAGAGGGATGCACTTTGCTGCTGTTTGTGGTGGGGCTCTGAAGGGTCCTGGAGAGTGCGGGGAAGTGGCTTTGCCTGGAGTGCCAAAGAGGAAATCAAAAGATAAAAGAAAAGGGAGAATTATTGGGGGGAAGCAAAGAGATTTAAAACAAAATCATCCCAGTGCTGCTCCAGGCAAAACCTCAGCCAAGGCCAGAGCAGAGGCAGCCATGGAGGATGAGCCAACACGTGGGACCTGAGAGGGGCTTTGGCGGGGTGGGGATTGAGAGGCCACGTTCTGGAAATGGCAAACCCCCCAGAGTTACTGCACTTGGGTCAGGTCCTGTAGCAGGGAGAGAGCTGATTGAGCTGCAGCCATGGCTGGGGGGCTGCAGGAGGGTGGGAGGCTCCAGAATGGGTAAATCCCTTGGTTTTGGTGCAATAACCCTGTTATTGTGCAATGGCCTGGCTGTTTTGGGGGACAGAGGCTGAGTTTGGTTGTGGCCATGCTCAGCAGAGGAGCAGAGTGCTCAATAAGAGGAATGAGATCACCCTGCAATGAGATCCTTTGGTTATGGTCTCATGCATCCCAGCTACAGCAATCACAGACCTATGGGGAGGCTTTAAGGGAGAGAGGTGAAGAGTTTTAACTGGAGTAAGGCTGGGTAGAAGACTCTGTCCCAGAGAATATAAATGAGAAATCAGCAGCAGGTGAAGAAAGCTGAAATTGCTCGATGTGTTGCACAGTCTGATAAGATGGTAAAGATTAAATGCTGATGGAAGTGATTACGGGCTCATGATTATACCCTCATGTGGGTTTGGCCTCAAACTCCCTAGAGGATGATCTGGGAGCAGAGTGGCTGCAGTGCTGGCCACCCCCAGGCACAGGGACCAGGTTTGGATCCCTCAGTGTCCATCTGCAGGGCACTGGCACTCCGTGGAACAGCAGGGTGACACCAGCCTGGTGTGGCTGTCAGGGCTTTCCAAAACACAGCTGGGAGAGCACAAATGCAGGGGTGGAGGCTGTGTGAGGCAGACACACAGTGCCACATGCACAGCCCCATGGCACGAGTCCCCAAGTGTGACAGTGTTCACAGGGGTCTTAGGATGAGGGAAGAGACGAGGATCTGACTCCATGTTTCAGAAGGCTTGATTTATTATTTTATTATATATATTACATTAAAACTATACTAAAAGAATAGAAGAAAAGGCTCTCCTCAGAAGGCCAGCTAAGAATAGAATAGAAAGGAAATAATGATAACAAAGGTTTGTGTCTCAGACTCTGTCCGAGCCTGCTGACTGTGATTGGCCATTAATTACAAACATCCAACATGAGCCAATCACAGATGCTCCTGTTGCATTCCCCAGCAGCAGATAATCAATGTTTACATTTTGTTCCTGAGGCCTCTCAGCTTCTCAGGAGGAAAAAATCCTAAATAAAGGATTTTCATGAAAAGATGTCTGCGACACCCAAGTGTCACTATAGGACACGAAACAACACGAGCGCACACACCACTCTTCTTGAGGTGAAGAAAAAGGGCAGTTTATTTTCTGCCCAACAACAAATGTTGTTGACTTCAACATTTATAGATTTTTAAAAGTGACAGTGGATTGGAGGGTGTCAGTGCCACCTCTTCAATGACACTGGACAAACTCTGCATGAGGGGCTGTGGTTTGAGCTGGCTCTGTGGGTTGTGGGGATGGCATGTCCTGGCTGCTCCTCCCTGACCACAGACCCTTTTCCCAGCTGAGGGATGCTGGTTTCCTAGCTGGGAGCTGAGAGACTTCACCAGCTTAGGTTTAAGCTGGATAAAAGAGGCTTCTATAGCAGCAAGTAATGATGGAAAGTATAAGTTCCATTCCATTTGGGGATGGGAACATCTGGCCCCCAGTATCTTCACAAGCCTCCCAGAACACAGTGATTTTTGTCTTGTTTCCCTCAGATCAGTTGATTGCTGTAATGTGGGAAAGACTGACTGATGAGGGACATTAGCACAAATTATCCTGATGAAAGGAAACAGAGGGAGTGTAAAAAGAGATCAGCTCAGCTGAGCTGGGAGTGCTCAGTGCCTTGAGAATCAAAAGGGTAGAAACTAGATCAAATAAATAGGCATACCTACAAAAAAAAAAAACCAAAAAAAACAAAAAAAAAAAAAAAACCAAAAAAAAAAAACAGTAGAAAAAAGAATCATTGTGAATGAGACTGATCAGGCAGCCTTCCTCTGCCCAGCTGTGTGGTAAAGGAGGCCAGAACATTCCATGTCTTCAGAACCTCCATCCAAACCTGTGTGATTGCAGCTTGATATTGCAGTTACTGCTCTGCAGGCATTGATGGTGTGGGCTCACACTTGGATAGGATAAAATTCACCCTCAAGTGCCCAAAATGGTGCCAAAGAGGTTTCTGAGCACCAGTTTGCTCCTGGCTCCCTTCAGAGGCTCTGGGGATGAGGGATGTCACTGAGAACTGAAAGAGCAAACTCTGCTTTAAGAAGGGGGGAAGGAATCAGGAAAATCAGGAGCTGCAGAGCAGAATTTCTCCTCTCTGGCTCCTGGAGTCAGGGAATGGCTGATGGCTGCCTGAGGGTCACGGGGCTCTGTCAGAAATGGAACCTGTGAAATCCAGCAGGTTAGTAGCAGTGATATGGCAGGAGGGTGTGTGCATGGGGAGGAGCAGCAGATGATGATGTAGGTAAGGTTTTTGACATTTTTAGTGCTTGATGTCCTTGCAATCTATCTAGGATGATATAGATTTTGGTAATGTGCACAACAGCAGTTCATTTTTCCAAATTACTCATTACTCTCAGAATATTTCCCAACTGGAGGTAAGAAGTTTCCAGGCTCCAAGGAGGTCAGGAGCAGTGCAGTGCTGCTTTGTCTGGATTTTAGGGCCCCTTTATATGTACAATGAATAACTGTATGGTCAAATTCTCACTGGAGGGACCAAAATGCCTGATTCTGTTTCTGCTCCTGCTTTGTGGCAACTTTTTGGATTTCTCCATGCAGCAGTTGGTGCAGAGCCCTCCCTGCTTTGGTGTCAGAGTTTCTCCTGTCCCTGTGGTGGCAGGTGGCTGCTGCTGCAGCACACATCTGGCTGCTGGCATGGATCACCAGGGCTTTGGGTTGTTCTGCTCTTCTCCTGGAGTGTCTCAGTCTCAGGGAGCTCGCATTTGCTCACCAACAGCCAATTATTTCACAGTGACCTTCTCGTAGCAAGCCAAGTGCCAAACCCACAGCAGGCACAGAGAAAGTGTTTTGAAGTGACAATTACTGCAAGCCACTCCTTTGCCCATGAGTGTTCTCCTGGTGGATGTCTTCCCTTGAACCTGCCTTTTTGGTTTTTGTCTCTGATGGATGGTGTCAGAGCATTCCTTGGCTGTATCATCTGAATCCCACAAAATCCCTTGATCCCCCCTGTCTAGTTCCAGACTTGTTTATGGAACAGAGTCTGTGTAGGTATTAGTGTCTGAATTAGAAATGGAGGAGCAAAAATGCAGCACAGTGTCAGGCTGGCTTTTCAGCAGCACTTGGCACAGGTCAAAGAAATCATGTCCTCATGATTGCTCTGAGGATGTTCCAGCCTGGATCACTCTGGAGGCAGAATGGGGCTGAGCTGGGTAGCCTTAAATATGAAAATTCAAACCTCAGCTTGGTGTTTTGGCCAGTGATGCACATTGCCTTGGCTGTGGGAGATGACAGCACAGCCATCCCTTCAGCCTCTTGGCTTCTGCTGCCTGACAAGACATCAGTGAAAGCTTTCCTCTCTCCTTGCACCCTTTCCTCTCAGTGTGTGTGGAAATGCAGTGTTCACTGCTACACTGATGCTTACAGGGCTGTTTTCCTTTGATTTAATCCAGACTTTTGAGGCTCCCTGTGTCAAGGAGCAGCATGTGCCCATGCACAGCCTGTGCCTGTGGAATAGCTCACTAAACCTTTAAAACCCAGTGTAAGTGATGTGTGATGGAGTGCACTCTAAACTCATGTCTGATGTCCTGACTGCACCTGTTTATCCTTACCAATCTCAGTTTGTAGTCCCTTATCCATCAAGGCAAAGGGATGGTGATCAGTAAGGGAACTTATTCAAATGTTTGAGGTGGGAAGAAAAATTTTGTAAGCTTATTAGGGGGAATCAAAGGCAGTAAGGAACAAGAAAGAAGGAATAAGGCAATAGCTTTTTCTTTCTAAAATGAGTGGAGCAGGAACAGATGTTTCCCAAGATGTGCTTGGGAACCAGAGAGTTTCTGCCTCATCTGCCATGGGCTGCTGGCACAGGATTGCTGATGCATCCTGCTGATGGATCCCGTGCTTTTCCAGCCAGACTGTGCACAGCTCCACATTTCACAGCTGCCAATGCAATTACTGGGAGACAAACAGGGAAAACCTCCTGTGATCTGGTGACAGCACATCCCAAAGCTGTGCTGCTGCTTGAGGGAGCTGTGATGGTCTCTGCAATGTCAGAGCTGCTGTGGTGTCTTAGGAGAGCTGTTGTTTGATTTGGTTGAACCTCCTGATTCAGCAGAAAGGTCTGAAATGCTCTCCTGAGAGCAGAGGTGCCAAGTTTAATAATTTTCTGCTCAGAACTCCCCACTGTTGTGATTCTGCTTTAATTATCCTGAATCTTGATGCTGCATGTGAGTTTTTTGAGTTTGCAGTGCTCAAGAGAAGAGCCCAGCACTTCCCTGTAGGTTCTCACTTCATTCAGGTACCATCAGTCTGTAACAGTTCACTCCCGGGTGCTAAAGTGGCTCCAAGGCCAGGGTTAAGCTCTTTGTGGATGCCACAAGAGCCCATGGGCACCTTCCTGCTGAGCAAATACCAGATCAGAGATGATCTCTGCAGACCTTTCCTCCTGTTTAACAGAATGTTGTGACTCTTTGGACAGAGGAGTTCCTGCCCACCCTTCTCCTGTGTGTGTGATGCTTTCATGCAGTTCATCCCAGCCTGGTGCATTTTGGGTTTCTGGGTCAGAAGCAGAAAAGGCCCCAGCTCCACCACCACAGCCCTGTCACATTCACATTCTCTGAAAAATTCCTTCACCCAGGATTTTTCTCCTGGGAAGCTGGGAAGCCTCAGAGAAAAGGAAAACAATTCTTATCTCATTTGCTTCTCCTGTGTTGTGCTCATGTGGAATGTGTTTGGAGATTGTTTACCCACAGGTGATTGTTCCATTGCATTCTGCTGGGAGTTGTTTTCACTCTTTGGCCAATCAGGGCCAAGCTGTGTCAGGGCTCTGGAAAGTCATAAGTTTTCATTATTATCTTTTTAGCATTCTGTGAGTATCCTTTCTGTATTCTTTAGTATAGTATTCTTTAGTATAATACAATATTATAAAATAATAAATTAGAGAGAGAACATGGAGTTAGATTAATCATTCCTGCCTTCATCTGGGGGCCTGGCAAATACAATAAAGAACCCACATTTTTTCATTTCTTCTGCACAAATCTTCTTTTCTTCCCAAACTAAAAGAGCTGCCTGGGCAGTGCTGCTGGGGGGGCTCTCAGGATCTGGGTGATATTTTGAGCAGGGGCAGTGAGGGCTGGGAGTGGAGCTGGGTTTGCTGGGAGATGCATCCAGCCTGTGGAACCTGGGAAGGACCTTGCCATGTTACACAGCAGCTTTGTGGCTGAGCAAAAATAAATGAGGGACTTATCCCCCTGCCAAGGGCCGTCAGTGGGAGGTCAGTGTTTGATATTTCCACACCCAAAAAAGCAGCCCCAAGCTAGAATTACAGTACAAAATACCCATTCAGACCTCTCCAGCCTCCTGTTTTCATTGACTTCCAACCCTGCTTGTACACACAGAGCCCCTTCCTTTCCAAAAGAAAACAGCACTGCTGATAAGGGACACTTATCTCAGCAAGTCATTACAAAACAAGTGAGCTTTTGTGTTTGCATCTGATTCCTGTCTCAATGTTAACAAACTCCTGCTACAGAAGCTTTATTTCCACTCCAAAGATGGCCCTTAGGGTACTATGTGAGGTGCATTCTATGTCTCATGAATACTTCCCACAGACGTGTTTGTTCCTTAAAAATAGGAAAAAAAGAAAACAAACAGCCTCAAAGTTCTTCAAGTTCCAACCTTTCCTTTGTTCTGTAAAGGATTTTTTAGACAACAATCCTTGGCTTTGCTGCTGATGGATATTTACCCTTCCCATACTCTCTGCTGAGATATTGCTGGCCTTTGTTCCTTTCAAAGAACCAGCCAGTGCTGGAGTTTTCTCTCCCCTCACAGTGGGTTCCCATTAAAACTGAACTCTTACCCACAGCTGCAGTAGTTCCAATTTAATGTGTCATTTCCAGTTGGAAATGTTGGGTCACAGCACAGGCAGGTGTGGTGGCCCTGTGATACAGGGGCTCCTCCTGATGGAATCTCTGCCCCAGGAAGGGTTTTATTTCCATGGAGTGCTCAGCTCCTTCCAAGGTAATCCCTAAGACAGAGAATTTTATGAGAGAAAAGTTTTTCAGGGCAATTTCCAAATTATTTCGCGGTAATCCTGAGGTTTTCCTATCTTGGAGGGTCAGACTGCCAAGAAAACACCTTCCCACCCCACCTGGGGAAGGAGTGTCCCTGAGAGGCAGGAGGTGTGAGGGATGGAGGTGCCTTTGCCTGGGTTTCTGTGAGGGATGGAGGTGCCTTTGCCTGGGTTTCTGTGAGGTGCCAGCTGTGCCCAGAGCTTCAGCGTGTGCCACCCCTGGGCACAGAGGTGTCCTGGGCACACAGCAGGCTCTGCTCAGCTGGAGGCAGCCTGGTTCAAGCCTTGGGATGTGAGAGGGTGGGAGAAATCTCTCCCAGCCTGGAGCTGAAACAGCCCCCCCATACCTCCCTCCTGCAGCCAAAATCTGATGCAATTCTGATTTGGGTTATTTGTGCCAAACAAACTGGAGTGGGCTGTAACTGTCCCTGACAAATAATTTAAAAAGAGCTGCCTGGAAAGCATTCTCCTTCCAATAGGAATATTTTTTTTAATGGAAAACTCCAATCCAGAGTATTTCAAGTCTTCTGTGACACTTTGTGCTCTCAGTGCTGTCCAGCAGAGCTCCATGTCTGCTCCCCAGGCACTTCCCTGTGTTTGTGCCATGGGAGCCCCCAGCAGTGGGGTTGGGGGATGTTTTGTGCTGGGAATATTGCCTCAGGAGGAGCAGAGGGATTGTGAATAACTGATCCAACTTCCTGTGAGATATTTTGAGTTTTGTTCAGAATTTTCTGGTGTTCCTTTGGAAGGGAAGGTCACACAACCCTTAATCAGAAATTTAATTTTCAACTGAAGGAGTTCAAACGGATTTTCTTTCTTATTTTATTTTCCTTTGCTTGCTGCATTTTACTTTTAAAAGCCCAGTTTAAAACAAACTACTTGTGTTAACAAGGACAACAAGTCCTACTGGGATACCCAAAGATCTCCCCCATTTAGTCCTGTTTGAAGGTCAGGTCTGTGATCCTTTTTCTGATACCTGGCCAGTAATGAGCCTTGCTCAAGGATTCAAACATTTGGGTATTTTGTTTAAAAGGAGAATTTCTAAAGCCATCAGTCAAAGCCTGGCCAGAGGAAATGACACCATTAAGTCACTTGGAGGAGGTTTGGTGCCCAGTTTGGTCCCTTCCTTGAATTCTGCTGCCTCTAATGCTGTCCAGAGGGAGGTCTGGAATTGCTGTGTGTCCTTGGTGTGTGCACTCTTGGCTGCCAGCCCCACAGAGCACCTCACACTGAGGGAATGGGAACCTCTGAAACATTTCCCAGTCCCTCTCCTACCCCTGTGCCTGGTCTGAGATCTGTTTACAGGCATGAATAATTTTAAACATTTAAGTAGTCTTCAGAGGGATTACTTGCATGTCATGGCATGTAGGCTGTAGCTTTTCAAGAAGAGTTACGTGTCTTTTGGCCTTTAGTGGGAAAATGGAAATTGAAAAAGTGGAGGGGGAGAGAAGTGGGGCTGTCCCAGTTCTGCTCCTGCCCATCTTACCCAGCCTCTTGTCCTTTGCTGCTACCCAAATTTTAATAATGCACCTGGAAGAAGCTGGCTTCTAAAAACAGGAATACCATGAGCTGTTGGATTCCTGTTGCCTTCTGGCATTGTTTCACCCCAAACTCTGCATCCCAGTTGTTGCCAGCCCTGTTTCAGCTGGGGTCCTGCACTCTCTAAAGTGGGAGCAGGATTTGTTTGAGGGCCACAGTTCCTTGAGGGAATGGTTGGATCTGGATGGATGAAGCAGAATAGTTTGGGGGACTTGGGGGTGTTTGTGGTTTGGGATTTTTTTTTAAAAAGCCACAACCAACCAAAATTTTTAAAAAAGAAGCCACAAAAATAAAAGTATTTGCTACTTTTGAAACAACTCCTTTACTAATTTGGACTAGTTTGGCAAAAGCAGCTTTTACACCCTTCTACACACTGTACTGCATGAGCTGCAATGACTCTTTACTGACTCTTTAACAGCAAAAATGGGCCAAATTCTGCCAAAGACACAGAGCCAGGGCACAGGAGTCCAGAGCCCTGATCTCCCCAGCTTTATGTCCTCCCCTCTTGCATCTACTTTTTTCATCTCCAATGAATAGAAGGCTTCATCTCTTTAAACTCCAGCAGGACAAGGCACATGTGGCCTGACTGTACCACAAACTCCTCAGTAACACTCTCACTGTTTGGGGGAAGTAAATATGCGAATTTCAAAAGTCTTTCTGTGTGGAGAATCTATTTGGATTTGTGCAGGAAGTGGGGAGCAGGCATATAGGTAGCAATATTAATGAAGTTTTTTATAAAGGCTTCATTCAAGGCTTTCAAAGCAAATATAACTCTTATGGGACCCATAGTTTATCTGCCAAGTCCCAGAATCTGGTTGGAATTTAAAATATATCTTTAAACGTTTCTGAGAAGTAGAGGATTAGAAAGAACAGGCCAGGAAGGGCACTTGGGAAATTACTGCTTGAGGAGGAGATTGGTCCTTGGGGTTTGAGCTCTGCACTGGGGTGCAGAGACGCCAGAGGGCAAATCCAACTTTTGGCTGTACAGGAGCAGGACAAGGGGGTGACAGGGACAAATCCAAACTCTTGTGCCACGGAAAAGTGTGAAACACATCCAAAAGTCCTTCACCTACTGATGGGCTCAGTCTTCTTGAAAGACCTTGAATTCAAACCCTTTCCCTTTTTGATCCTGTGCTGGCTCACTTGCTGCCTTAAAAATGCTGTTTAATAATTTGTGTGTAAATCCTTCAGTTCCTTGAGTGTCCCAAGGTTGTTTGTTGGAAGAGCTTGCACCATGCAGAGAAATGCTTGGAAAGAGCACACTGGGGAGGCAGGGGTGTCAAGGCAGGCAGAGACAGCAGCTTGGCATTTGTTACAGGCCTTTTTCATCCCTAAAATCCCTGATGTGCCTAAATCCTTACTCTGGGGAGAGGAGAATCAATCTGAGAATCTTTTTGCTTATTTTTGGGAGAAAATGGGTGCCCAGATTGTGGGATCTCAGCACCTCAGGACTGATGTGCAGAGTGACCGAGACCACCCTTGGGGAGCTCGGGAGTCCTGGAATGTTGCCAGAAGTGTCTGGTGGCTGGACTTTGATCCTACAAGGGAGACGACACCTGTATGAGGATGGGAGGATTTCACTGGGTGAATGGTGAAGGGATAAGTTAATTAGAGTGTAAGACACAGGGTTTAGGATTTTGGTACAGGGGGGTCTAAAGAAGTAAGATGGAGGAATTGGGGCGTGTCCTGTCCTTCTTCTTCTTCTTCTTGGCCTCCATCTTCTGTGGTGATGTTGGCACTTTGGGATTGGTTATTACTAAAAGTGCACTGGTTAATAAGGGTAAAAGGCATTGGGGAAAAATGATAAATATTGTATACGTAACTTTGAGTATAAAGATAGGTGACCGCCCCGGGGGCTCGCAGTGTGCTCATGGCTGGCTGCTGTGCAGACCTCTGTCAGGCCAAGAGAAAATCTTTTAGATAAACAACTAATAAACACCGAGACCGAGAAAAGATCTGAAGCCTCTTCTCGTCTTTTGAAGCGCGGGCTGCCCAAGGCCACCCCGGGCCTTTCCAGGTCATTTAAACAGCCGGGAAACCAGCACAGATGGGAGCACAGAGCTGCCCAGTCTCCTTGCCCAGGATTTAGTGACATGTTTTGTGATCCAGGAGGATCACAGCTCAGGGGGTTTGTTCCTTCCCAGTCCTGGTTTTTCCTGGGGACAGCAATCTGCTCTTAACCTGCTGCAGCAGAGCTGAGTTCCCTTTCCTCAGGTGCCAAACAGGTGTAACACTCCTGTGTCCTCTGCATCCTGCGCTTTTCTTGGACTCTCTATGAACCCTTTCAAGGCTTTGTCTGTGTGCTCACATTACATAACAAGAGATTTAATTTTTCATTCTTTAGGGACAGATCTTGTTAGCTTGGACAAGAAGAAGGCAAGTGCAGGCCTGTGGGGAAAAAAAGGCAAAAAACCAAAACAAAACCAAAACTTCTAGACTTGTCTGCTTACAATCAGAGCACACACACGTTTCCCTGTGCCAGCAGGAGGGTCCCTGCCCAGAAAGCTCTCACAGATGATGTGCAAACCCCCTGTTTATGATGATTCTGCTCCTACCTGGCCCTGCTCCCTCTCCGTTCCCCTGAGCTTTGCACTCCCCATGCAGGCAAAGCCCTGCTCTCAAAGACAGGAGCAGGAGCACAACGCTGTGCATTGGCCTTGATCCTGTTCAAAAAATCAGCAGTGATGGTGTGGAGTGAAGGCTGTGCCTGTCCCTGCCCAGAGAGCCCGAGCATGAAGGAGCTCAGGGTGAAAATCTGTCCAGATTCATGGCCCTGTCCCCAGTGAGAGGGTGAAAACCAGGACAGAGATTCCCTACATGTTTGGGTTTTTTCCAGTGACTTTAGCCTGGGTTTTTATGGGGGTTTCTTGGTTTTTTGGTGGTTTGGTTTGGTTTTTTTGTTGTTGTTGTTTTTTGGGCTTTTTTTTGGTAGTTTTGGGTTTGGTTTGTATTTTGGATTTTTTGTTTTGGGGTGTTTTTATTTTGTTTTGGGGTTTTTTATTGGTTTGGTTTTGGGTTTTTTTGGTTTTTTTGGGTTTTTTTTTTGATAGTGCCATTTTTATTTAACACCCATGCACAAGTTTTTTCCAGTTGTTTTCCAAGATATCAATGACTTGCACAGTTTAACTGGGGCTGCCCCCTGCTCCCTGTGACTGCATTTTGCCAGGGATACATCTGATTTTCACACCTGTATTGATGCTATCAGGCTCTGGTCAGTCTGTGCACTGGATCTGACACTCCAGTTGCATCAATAGCAGTTTAATGTGGTGGAAAGGATCCTGTGAATGTTACCTGCATTGAGCTCACAGCATTTCTTTCACATATTCTCTCCATTCTACCTATTCTGCCACCTTTTCCCCTTTGCTGGGTCCTGGCCAGGTGTCACAGTTTAATGCAGTGCCTTTGTTGACATGTTACTGATAATCCTCTTTTCTTCTACCAGCTCAAGCCTCAGTGTTAGCAGAACAAATCTGTATTTCTACTACTGAGGGATTTGCAGGAAAATTCTGGCTCTGACAACAAAACTCTTGGGGAGGGCTGAGTGAGACCTCTGTGCCATGTTTCCATAAAATCACAAAACTCAGTGTCAGTGGCAGCAGGAATAAGTGCCTGGAGAGCAGGATCAGGTTTACACAAAGAGTTTGACTTTAAATAAAATAACAAAATGAGGCTCCTGTTCTGCTGGGTTTGGGAGGAGATCTTAGCACAATCTGAAGTCTATCTCAAGTTCCCATCCTTCCTTTTCACTGAAGAGCATCCTTACTCTTTAGGTCACTGAAAGAGCAAATATTGGTGTTTACAGAATAAAAATAACCCAAAGGTTTTTTGCTTCAGCATCAAATGAACAGAAAAGACTTCCAAAGGAGCAGAACTTAGAAATGAATAATAAAATTAGTGTGAGGAGGCTGCTCTCAGGAGCAAGCTGTCAGGGAGAAGTCAGGATTATTTTCTTTAAGGGCTAAAATAAACCTTGAAAACACCCACCCTGTTGAAGAAGAGGATTTTTTTTTTTGGTGGCTCTGGTGGCTGAAATGCCCAGGAAAAGGGTGGATATTTTGGCATGTGGGACAAACAGTGGCTAACAGGAGCAGCAAGCTTGTGACTCTCCCCATGTATAAACTGGAGGTGATTCATCCTGGGTTTTTATTTTAATAGCAAGGCCACCAAGCCAGCTGAAATCCATCTGAGGTGAGTGCCATGGAATAGAAGGATCAGCTCAGGACAGCAGAGCTGCAGGAGGGTGCCAGGGGCTGTGGTGGCACCAGGAGCAGGCACGAAGGGAAGAGCAGGGGAGGGAACACAAACAACCCCAAACCCTGCAGCCCTTTGCACTTCCATCACTTCTGTGTGTGTGTTCTCTTAAGTTTTAAGGCCTAAAAACTGGGAAAAAAAACCTGGAGGCCCTTTCCTCCTCCACATCCCCAAACCCAACTGCTTTTAGTGTTTGGCTGGGCAGAAAAGAGGCTGTTTCAGTGGGAAATGATTGTTTTAATGCAATCTGGAGAAGGTGATGGCTTTTAGCCCAATTAATAACATAATGCAGCTGAAATGATGCTGTTCCTGTCCTGCCTGCAGTGAGTTTGGGGGCACTACTCTGGGTGTAAGTTACTCCCTGCTCTGCTCCATCCCTCCTGCTCCCCTCACTCCCTCTCGTGGCTCAGGGTGTCAGGCTGGAGCAGTTTTTGTTTCTTCATTACCTTTAATTCTAGCAAAGACAAGTGGATTTATAATTGAAGGGTTGAGGTTTTGGAGATGCTGAAAACCAGCAGCTCCCCCCTGGAAAACTGAGTGTGACCAAGAGTCTCAGGCAGGGAAAATAATTCCTGATTTCTTAAAAAGAATAGTTTAAAAATGGTTTTTATTTTAGTGGACACATCTGTGCCGCCACACAGCAGCATGAATAGTTTAAATGAAGAATAGTTTAAAACTGGTTTTTATTTTAGTGGACAGATCACTGTTGCTAGCAATGCCCAGGCCATGTGGCATATGGAGGAAAGAGTGATACCAGGGGCTCTGGATGGCAAATGAGCTCTGACAGCTGTGCTGATCCAAACTCCAACCAGTTTTTGAGGGATCTCTTTTTCCTACTTTTTTTATGAAACCAAAACACGCAAGAATTTTTAGATAAAATTAATATTAAAGAGCAGAGCTTGAAGCCGGGATCTACCCAACTGCTCTGCCTTAGCTCTGGCTGATTTTTGCATAGAGCTAAATGAGATTTAAACTGCACTTCACTGGCATTTTTGTTTGCTTTTTTAAAAATATACATAAATGAAGGTGTTTATGGCTGAAGGAAATGCAGTGCGAAGAGCACAATTTTGCTTGGCTTTCTGTCTGGTCTCCACAACAGAGCAACACTGTGAAGAACACAAACAAATCTTTATTTCTGGACTAACTGCTCAAAGCCAGGAGCTTACAAGGAGCAGAGAATAATTTCATGCAAAATGCAGTTCTTTTCACACTCCTCATTGCCCCATACACCTCCATTCCTTCTTTCCTATTACTTCTTCCTGTCCAGGCTATTGAAACCTGCAGGCTCATCCAAAATCCAGAGAAATACACAAAGCTTTCCTTTGACTTAATGAGTTTCAGGTACTTAAGGCCTAAACTAACACAGTTTTGCTCCCAGCCCATCTGTGGAAACAAACTGACAAAAATTCAAATGCTGATTTGGAAGCACTTTTGACCATTTATAGAACACTGTGAAATCCTCAGGATTTTGGTTTCATCCTTACTGCTACAGAAAGGTCTTCAGTAACAGAAGAAGATAGCGAGGAACTTGATTTGTTTTGGAAATCAATTTTTGCCTGGTTTTTCATAGGCTGGAATTGCAGATGGGGCTGTTCCTGATGCAGGTGGAGCCTTCAAGGGGGTGCCACAACAATTCCCAAGCTCCTGCTGTTGGTTACACTGGATTGGGGATAAAAAAAGTGATTTTCCTCCCTGCCAGAATATTCCCTGCTGTATTTGACCTCTATTTCTTCAGACTTCTTCAGCTGAGCACAGCTTTTGCAAATGCTCCCACAGCCTGACCCATTCCATGGGGGAGACAGGGAATGTCCCTGCTTAACCCAGGGAAAGTGGTGGGATTAATAACCAGTTTGCTTTAAAATGCATCTGGTTTGAGTCATTTGTACATTAAGGCTTTCATCACGAGTTTAACAGCAGAGGTGGAGACCCACATAAAATTTCAGATACAGATCAAGGGTGAGGACAGATGGGAATTTTCCAAACAACCCCTGTTAATTTTCTGCTTGGATTCATGGCACAGAAGCAATCCTAAAGGAGGAGGAAAATCCTAATATTGGGTGTTATTTTGGGACACATTTAGGCACCACAGGAGATAACAGAAATACCCCACTGTGATTCCGTTCCCTCCAGCCTCCTCCCAATCCATCCAGGAGCACTGGGAGCACCAAATGGGAGTTGGGGATTGAAAATGAGATCTATGAAAATGAGATCTATGGCTTTTTGTTTTTCCTCTTTCTAAAGTCTGATTCTCTTCCAAATAATATTGATCTCATTGAGTGCAGAGACTCGAGGCTGGAAATTGCTTTGCTTTAGAACCATTTTTCTAAATGATGCTTGAAGAGATTTTTTGGTGTTTTTTAAATTTTATTTCTGCTCTATTAGTTTAATAGATTAATTTGCCACTGAGGAGGTGGAGCCCACAGCACCCTGCTCCTGAGGAAGGAGGGCTGGGTAACGCTGAGCCACTGTTCCAAGTACAGGCTTATTTACTTTAATTAGAAAGTGCACTTGTTAAGTACTCAATTAATTACGTAGAGCAGCACCTATTGAGAGCAGATGAAAGAGCCACTGTGTGAGGAGGGAGGGGGAGGATGAAAAGGGAAAGATAAAACCAGTGCTGGAAAGTAAATGCTGCTAGAGAAGCCAGAGGGAGATCACAGGTACAGCTCTGTTGGGCCCTAAATTATGGTCACTGTTCATAAATTGGCCTCAGGTGTGGTGGCTGGGGCAGAGTTTGTGGGATTATTTGGAGTCAGTCTGCAGCTTTAAAGCAGATCATTGACTAGGAGTTTATGATTTACTCCAAGCTCCTGCTTAACTTATCACATTCTAGCGGCTGCAGGTCAGTCAGGAATATCTCAACCCACAGCAAAATAAGTGCAGGAGTTGGTTTTAGAGAGGAAATAGTTCATTCTGCTTTTAAAAATATTTGAATGTTTGCCGCTGTTTCATTTCCCTTTCTCTCCTTTTGCATTTTCCTGTGCATTAATATATCCAGAATTTCAAAGTAAACAAAGTTAAAGTCAGGGTTTTGAAAGAAAATTTTCATGTAATGATTCCAGAAGCACCACTATTAATACCAGATGTTTAATAAAGTCATCAATACATTTCCCAAAACCAAGGACACTTAAATGATACATCATGCATCATTCTTTCCTCTGACTTCTGGAGGATAATTCTGGAATCATCTCAGGCCTGCAGGACACTTACATACAAAGAGAGGGTTTGGGGGTTTTAAGCAGAAGTCAAATTTCTTGCACAAGATCCCAAGAGCTGGGGTTTTCAGCAATATTCCAGCATCATGAGACCTTTGGTAAAATCAGGCAGGGTTGCCAATTCTAAGCTGAAACCCATCTCCCCATCTAGAGATTCACTTGAACTTCAGCCCAAAACCAGGGAGGAATTTGGTGACGTTGGGCTGAGCCTTGGGACTGACCCTTTGCCCAGGCTTTGCTCTAAAGGTTTGTGCTTGCTTTGAACAACAGGCTAATCAAAAATCCATTTAGTGGGTGGCTACAAGCAAGAGGTTGTGTGTTGCCAATGCACACTCTGGTGCTGTAGATGGACAAGGGGTTTGTTATGATTCTCTGGGCATATGAAGCTTTTTTAAAACTTCTCCTGGAATCCATATGCAGGAATGTTTCAGAGGCTTCTGATGAAATTTTATGCTCTAGTGATGACTACACAGCAATTTCCAGGGAATTGTAATAACATAATAAACCAGTCTTTTCAGAGTTTGAAGGCATTTTTCCTCAACATTTCTGAGGTTCACTGTAATTCCCTGTTTTTTCCATGTAGGAGTGCAAATGTGGTTCCACCATGGATACAGGCAGTGTTCGTGGTGGGCACAGGAACACTGCAAACTGTTGTAAGCCTTTTCCCAAAACCTTGGAATATTCCTAGCAAATCCATTTGTGTAATGGTACAAGATTAGGTAATGGCAATCTTTGGAGCCTGACTCTGCTCAGGATTCATTTCACTCTGCTGGGAGCAGGAGCCTGGTGAGAAGCAGAAGCTTTTGGCAACAGAGGCAGGGAAATGATTGCTGTGAAAATATGATCATATGAGGGGGAGGAATGGAGCTTGTGTGTGTGTAAAATACGAGGTTAATAGAAATCTTAGGGGATGCTCTTTGTGTGCCTGAGTGTGAGAGAGGCTGGCTGCACTGCTCCTGCTGCTGTTTCTTTTCCTTTTTGGCTCTGTGAACTTTAAAACAGAATCTGAGCACTGAGGAGTCCCTGCTGCCTCTGCTGTGCTCAGTCCAGCTGGTTTTGTGCTCTTTGCTTTCCTAACCCACGTGCTGTTGGTGCCTCAGCCCCTAAAACACTGCACTCCCCTTTAGTGATTCTGTCCATCTGTCTGTCCTGAAGCCTTTCCTTCCTCTTTCCCCCTCTCCCCAATATGTAATTTAACCTTAGGTAATAATTGTGACTTGACATACAACTAACTCATGCACAACTTTCTAAATCATCCTGAGAGTTTTGTATGACAGAGGCAACTTCTGAGCCATAATGAGTGAGGTTTCTGAGGGAGCACTGGCATTTGAATACAAACCTTTCATTAATTTTAATGAGGACCAGAGATCCATGTGTACATCTCTGAAATGGCTTCAGAGTACTCAGCTGTTCATGGGTGAACAATCCTGTCACCCCTTTGATGCCCCTGAGCTGATGTTGCTCTTCTGGGGAACAAGAGCAAATATCAGAAAATGGTTTGCTCCTTTGTGGATTTATTGAGTGGCTTTGATGTCCTCACCAAAGAGGAGAGATGCAAATAAATGTGAATTTTGGGCGCTTCAGGTATCAGCTTGCCAATTGACCTCAACTGGGGCCAAAGCACCAGGGACATGATCCTGCTCTGGATGATGCAGGTCCAGAGTCCTGTGTGTGGGCAGTAAATAATAACCCCCCACAGGTGCTGCTTGTCCACCTGCACTGTGAAATTCACCCTGGAGATTTGTGATTTCAGAGCTGGGCAAGGAGTCCTAGATGAATTATGTACATGCTAAAAGTTTTTCACTTTAGGTCAACCAAAGGTATTTGTGAGTCATGCCCAGCTCTGAGTGCATTTCAGCTGGAGAAGGAAAAGCTGAAGCAAACCCAGGACTTTTTCCACAGCCTTTGAATACTGAAGCATTACCTTTTCCCATTTCATATTTTTTCTGAAAATATGAAATTTTCTTTTTTTTCTTTGAAAACTGATCAGAAAGTTTTGGTGCAACATTAAATACTTGAGCCTTTATGGTATCCAGAGTACCATTGTCTGCTCTCAGCACTGGTGCTGGCTACAAGAACAGCCTGGCTCTGCCATAAACCACTTGGAATCTTTACCATTGGCATATCCATGTTTCTAAAGGGATGCTGGTATTTACTGATAGGATCTTGAACTAGAATCCCAAAATTTCTCGTTGCACCTTCTGCGCTGAAGCAATGAATCCTGGTCAGGTTCTGCCAAGTCCTAAAGCATCCAAAGCCATGTAAACATGCAGTAACTTTGGCAATGAGAGAGAAATAACTACATTTTAATATCTGTATTCAACAGAGTTAACCTTTGTAGGTGACTCTTGAAAAAATACTAATTGTTTTAGCAATAGCTTAAAATAAGCCTGTTTAGTTAATATTGAATAAATTATAAAAACAACCAAAAATTCCCTGACATATGTACTTGGGATTCAAACATGAGGAGAATAGTTTTGTGGGATTTAGAGTGTTTCTATATTTTTATTTTATTTATTTCTATAAATAAATAAAATATTTACATATTATAAAAATTGATATAATTAAATATTATATTTATATTATATAATAATATAATATATTTAATATTTTATTATATATATTTATATTATTTTTATATCTTATAATAAATTATCTATTTTTGTATTCTTTTAAAGTCCCAAAGCCAGACACTTTGACTTTGTAATTGTTCACAACTAAATTTAGCTTGGACTTCAGATGTCGAATCTGCATGCTGGGGGGAGGCTCCAGAGACAAAATATCCATTCATCTCCTTAAAGTTGAAGAAACTGCCTTGCCTTCCCAAAAAAGATAATAATCAAATTGAGGGGCTGGGAGCCATTTCACATCCAGCTTTGCTCATTTCTCATGTACCAGCATAACCAAAATGAGGTTGCGTAGATTCAGCTATAGATGGTAGGGAGAGAAGCCTCACAAAGGTTATCTTGTTCTTCCTGCTTATTTTGGAATGCCAGAGGCAGCATCTGAAGATGTGCTGCTCTGAAGGCATTTTGATCAAAAGCTGGGAAATGAGGCCCATTACAGTATTGATTGAGGCTCAGCAGTGAAGTGGCTGCTGTTGGATGCAGAGTGACCCTGCCCCTGTCTGAGATCCAGGGCAGGGCACATGGGGAGGGACAGGAACAGCAGGGCACAGACACGCAGCCCCCAGCAGTGGGAGAGGAAAAATCCATCTTTAGCTGTGCCAAAATGCCAGAGAGCTTGAAGGATGCTGAGGTAGAAAGGCACAGCCTCCGTGTGCCCCTGCCTCTGGCTGAGGGTGGACACGGCTCATCCCCACCCCAGGGTGTGCAGCAGCCAGGGAGCAGCTGGAACACAGAATTGTGGAGTGGTTTGGGCTGGGAGAGCCTTAAAACTCATCTGTCACTATAGGACATGGAGGAACACAAGCTCACACCGCTGTTCTCAAGGTGAAGGAGAAAGGGAAGTTTATTTTCTGACTCCAACATTTATAGATTTCCAAAAGTGGCAGTGGGTTGGAGGGTGACAGTGCCACCTCTCCAATGACACTGGTCAAACCAACAGTCCATCAAATTTCTCCTCCTCCATAAAGGAATGCAAAACAATGAGTTATTTACAGAAAGTGTGTGAGAAAGCTCACTACAAGACTGTCAACATCAGAAGGCTTAGAAAATCTTAAAAAACCAGGGTGACACTCATCCAGATCCATGGATGAGGATCCTCATCCTGTTGCTGGGCAGGAACACCTTGGAGCAGGGTGCTCCAAGCCCCATACAACCTGGCCTTGCTCATGAAATCCAACCCTGTGGAAATTCAGTTTTCTCTCTGAAGGAGTTCTTTTCCTTCTTTAAGGTCGTTTTTAACCCAAACCACTCCAGGGTTCTGTTCGAGTCCCTCGCTGTGCTGAGTTACTCACAGAGCACAAGGGGGCACCCATGGCTAAAGCTTTCATTATCCAGGAGGACCTGGGAGCCTTTGTGTCCCTCTGGTGTCCCCTTGTCCCCAGCAGGGCCCCGGCTGTCCCTTCATGGAGATGGGAGAAAAGTCAGAAAATCAGATATTGGCAAAGTGAGAGTCCCACTTCCAGTTTGCTTTCATAGGGAATATGAAAACACTTCCCTGTGTCTGAAGATTTAAGTCTGCTAAAGTAATGAAATATTAAGTCCATAAAATAATCCTTTGGGCCATTATGCCTTTTTTTTTTTTTTTTTTTTTTTTTTTTTTTTATCTGGACAATGTTTTAATCCTTTCTAGTTCATGGCAAGTTTAGGACCAACTGCTAACAAGAGACAGTCCTTTATAATTAAAGACAGGTTCATGTTTTTGCAGTTTAAGGATGGAAATAGATTTCTGGGATAAGAATGAAGCTTTCTAGTGATTTTCTTAAGAAGCTTGCAGGGGAACCTAGATCTGCACAGAGATTTTAGAGCTCACACCTTTGCTAGCAATGGAAGTTGGATGCCTGGAAGTTCCTCTGCCTCTCTTCTTTCTGCTCTTGTTCTTACCTGGCACACAAGAAGAAAAGCAGAGGTTAATAATTGCCTTTTTTTTTTTTTTTTTTTTTTTTTTTTAAAGCAAACCAGTCTAATTTCTGCTGAGTGAGCAGAAACTCCCTAATTTGGAGCAGGGAGGGAGGAATGTGCAAAGGGGCAGGATCCATGGATGAGCTCTGTGCTTCTCCACAATCAGTGAACCTGTGGGGAAGCCATGAGCTCCATCACAAGCTCTGCAGAAGGTCCAGTGAGTGTCTGTAGCTTTGTGGCATCCCTGCTGTCCCCACACCAGAACTTCTGTGATGCTGGAATGAATTCTGGTTTTATATTTTAGTGATTTTGTTTTCTTCTTTGTTGGTGTTCTTCAAACTTCTGCTGTCTGTGCTTGAGGTTTTCCCCAGGAGAATGGGACAAAGATAGAAGCTGATAGTCCTGTCAGGCCCTTTCCAAAAATAAAAAAGCAGATTTGTGGGAACTTTTTCCCTTCAGCACATGGTTGGTGTGTGCAAAGCCTGCCATGCTGATGTGAAAACAGAATAATCCCTGTGATGTGATGGCCTGAAGAGGCTGTAATGAGAGTTTCCTTTAGTGCTCAGTGCTCTAAAAACCTGCTGTGCAAAAAATCCTCAGCTTGTCCAAGTCTTTGGCTGCTCCTAAGATTGCTTCAGGAAAGAATCAAGAATCAAGAATCAAGAAATCAGAATGTTTCTTTTGATACTATTTAAATTTCAGTCATTTTAAGCATTTTTGGTGATATTTAACCTAACGTAGAAATTCTGCAGGAGCAGGGATGTTCCAAACCCAGCCCAGACATTTTCAAGGCAGTTTCTCTTGTGGTGCCCCCTCCTCCCTGACACCAGTCAAACCAGGAGAGCATCCAATTGTGCTGGGGGTGATTTGTCAGGAGGGAAGAGAGCATCACCTTGGCAACAATCTTGGAAATGACAGTGACCTGAGCTTGTGCTGAAGCACTGTGCTTTTGTGCCTGTAAGAGAAAAAGGAGGAATCTCAAATTGGAAGATTAATTGACAAACACTGAGCATCATTTTATCAATGTTGTACAATGAAGGAAAAAGTAAGGGATAAATAGAGAAGATTGGCAACATTTTAGTGTATCTAATTATTAATTTTTGGTGTAGGAAACCCTTTGCTATCAATAGAATAATTTCTGGATGCACATGAGGAGTGCTTTTGCAAACAGGGGGTTTTTCCCTGGGATCACAAATAGAGTTACAAAAGTGGAAGCATCTTGTCCCAGTCATTTTTGAAGTCTTTGACATTTGTGTGCCTGCCTCTGTCCGTGTTTACAAACTGAGATTAAGAGTTTAATTTCCACTCTGTTACTGACAGCTGGGGTTTAAGTGCCTTAAAGCTAACCAAGGACCCTAAATCCCTTTGGCAAATGCAGGTCTGAGTTCAACAAGACTTTAGAGTGGGCTGCTGCTCCCCTTTCCCCTCCTGGCTTCCATCCCAGTGCAAAATGGGGGTCTAGTGATCCAATGCCTTGCACCTAATTTTTCTTTCTCATTTTCCTTAATATTTAAAATCAAGTTGGGCAGGGTTTAATGTGTTCCACCCCCTTGGTTTATTTAAAGCCCATCTTGCTCACCTTCCAGTCAAGTTTAGCAGGAACTCCCCCCTTGGAAATGGGATTGTGACGTGCCAGCCTTGGGAGTTTCAGCTGAGCTTTGCTTGTTTGACTTTTCCCTGATTCAGTGACCCAGTTCCTCTGTGCTCCCTCTCTGATGTGAGGAGAGTCAAGGCCACTTGAAAGGGAAAGCTTTGAACCCTGCCTGATTTCCAGAGGGTCCCTCCCAACCTGTTTGCATTGGCTTCTCCTTGTTTCTCACCTTCCTGTGCTCCTTGTGAGCCCACTCTGAGAGCAGCCTGTGCAAACACCAAAATAATAATATTAATTAATTAATTTTTTTTTAAAAGCATCTTTTTTATCGTTGAGCTGGAAGGATTAATGGCAAGTTCCTGTAGAGTCAGCACTGTAGCAGCTCTGGTTACTGAGCAACAAGCCTTGAGCAGGTCAGGCTCCTTTTCCTTGTCTGCCCTGGACACTGCAAAAGGCTCATCCAAATTCACCCTTCATTTCATGTCACAGGGCAGCCTGTGGTACTCTAGAAACACAAAAACCTCTAGGAGCCTAAATTTTACAAATTATTGCCAAGATCCCAATGTAACCTGGAGCATTAAATCATTTTGAAGAAGGTGTTCAAGGCAGTGAGCACAGCAAGGCTCTCAAACTTTGCTTTTTCATTTTTCCTTCTAGAAATAGAAATTATTGCCAACACCTTTTTTTCCTGTGAATGAGAAAATGTTACACACATTCCTGAGCTCTGGGAAACCTCTATTCTTGCACACAGCTAAGAATTACTAACAGAGAACAGATCCTGCACCCTGGTTGAGAAAATGCAAGGACTAAACCAAGCTGCTGATGCTCTGCATCACCACAGGCTGTTCCCAAACCCTGCATCCTGCTGGCTTTGGCACTTTGGGACAGGTGACACTGTCAGGAATCTCCGTTTTCTTTTGTGCAGCTCCTTGGAGGCTCTCAGGTCCCACCTGCAGCCTTTAGAGACCTGTGGGGACACCTGGGACTGTTTCTCACCAGCATTTCACACACCTGGGGAGCTTTGCTTAGAGCCTCTCTTGGGGCCTTACAGGTACAGGAAACCTCAGTTCTGGGCACATCTGTGTTCAAACAACTGCAGCAACCACAGCAGGCTGGATTTGCTTTCCCAGACTCCTCTTCCTTGCTTTTCTCCTCTGTCTGATGCCTGGAAATCCTGCTGTGCCTCCCTGAGCCTGCACGGGGAAATGTGAGCTGCAGGGAGGGCAGGCAGAGCTGGCAGAACTGGTTGGTTGTGGTTCCTGCAGCCCCTGCTCTGGGGGGTGTTGCCAGCAGCACGCTCTCCTTGCCATATTATTTACATTTGTGCTCAGCATGTTCTTCCCTGGCTCCAAGAACAAAAGGCTGCTGGTATGGATGGGTGACAATGCATAGCTTTGTTATTAAAATTGGGACTTGTCCTGCTAGCATTGGAAATAGCATCCAGTGATTAATCTCCTGCTGGCTTTGTTCTTTTTATGACCAAGGGGTTGGCTCATGGAGGACTTCCTGCTTTTTTGGAGGGGCTTTGCAGGGTTGATTAATCTGTAGTAATGGTGGCTGGAGTGACCAGAGTTTCTATAGTGACCAGCTGGAGATAAGAAAGTAGTGTCAAGTGGTGGTTGCTGAAGATGCTGGGTGCCAAAATTGCAAACTGTGTTTTGAAACAGACCAGCCAAGCAAAAGAGATCTGTGGCTCCACAGTCAGCTTGGACCTGAACGTCCTCTTTGTTTGGCTGAACAAAACCCAGATAAACAAAACACTGAAGGCAATTAGCTTTGTTTGCTTGCCTTTGTCTCCTCTTCTTCCAAATCATTGTAAAATTAGGAATAATGCCAGTGAATTCTGTAGCTATTCAGTGGACAAAAGCTGGTGCACAGGAGAGGAGAAACAAATAAGTATAATACTGCTGTTTTCAATAACCAGCCTGCTCAATTTTAGCTTTTACTCCATTTACTTTCTCTCTTCTGGATTTAAGGAGATTTATTTGATCACTCTTGTGAATGGCAGCACCAAGCATTTGCTGTAACCATGGGATCTGTGTTGGTACCACACTTCTCCTGGGATGTCTCTGCTTCCCAGTGTCCTTTCCTCAGCAGTTTTCCATCATTCTCTAGGTTGTGTCTGGGGCTGCAGGTGCCACCTGTGCCTCAGAGGGTCAGGGAGGGCACGGACGGGCACAGGGCCATGCTGCTGAGTGACCAATCTCCTGGGTGCACATGCCCTGCAGGTCAGAAAAGGGTTAATCCCGACCTTCCCCTTGTCACAAAAGCTTTTTGTCTGCCCTGAGGGGGGCTGGGGAGCTGCTCCCATCCAGGCTGGTGACAGGAGCAGGGGTGGAATCCCACTGGCTGCTGGCTGGGGGCACTGCCCTGAGCTGCAGGTACCAGTGCCAGGGCAAAGGCAGCATCTCTTGATGGCAAAAACACAAGGGGAGGGAATTCAGCCGGTCTGAACTTGCTTTCCTCATGGCCATGACCCTGATGCCCCACACAGCCCATGGAGTGCACCCAGCCTTGGTTCTCTCCACCTTCCCTTGGACCTTCTGATCCATGGAGAGGGGCAGGGAATGGGTGTGAAACACCTTCCTGCACTCAGCACTTTATTCCTACAGCTCCTCAAGCTTCCCTGAGGGTTTTGCCTGAACCCCTTGCTCTGGTCTGAGTGGGGATTGTGGTGGAGCCGTTGTTCCCTGCAGTGCTGGTGGTGAGGGGATGGGGAGCAAAGGCAGCCCAGGGGGAAAACCTTCCCCAGCCCTGAGCAAACAGCCTGGCCTTGTGGGGACAGCAGCAGGGACTGACCCTGATGGGGCAGTGGCAGTGCAAGAGGAGCTGGGCTGGGGCTTTAGCTGCTCACAGTGACCCCGAGATGTGTCAAAGTCTCTTTTCCCAAGATGTGTTAGAAAATCTCTTTTCCCAGCCCAGCAGTTGAAGAAGGAGTCAGAGCTCTTCAGTTCTCACTCTCAAGGTTGTTTATTGTGTCTTATCTATAAAAGTTTTTCTCCTGTCCAGCCAAGGTCTGCTCAGCAGGACAGACAGAGGCACTCTGCCTGCCCCTAGGGTGGTGTTACCTTTTATACTAAAAACTACGTGTACAATATTCGCAATTTATTCCCAATACTCATCACCTATGTTAGACAGTGAGCTTCTACTCTAAACCAATCCAAAAGTGCCGCCATCACAGCAGAAGATGGAGGCCAAGGAGAAAGGCTGGACACACTCAGATTCCTCCATCTTGCCCCCTGAACCCCCATTCTAAAAACCCCAAAAATCTATTTTTCACCCTGTGATAAATTTACGATCATTCTACTTAAACTTTTGTGGCTTGTAATCCTTCATATAAGATTGGTAATTGTTTTTCCAAGGGCTAAATCAAAGGCACAGGGATCTGGGGCTCTGTGCCAAGGTCTCTGAGCCCCCTAGGCAGGGGCTGGAGCCCTCCAGGGCAGCCAGAGGAATCCCCTGGGTTCTGACATGCTGGGTTCTGCAGGGGGCTCTGCTTTGTCTCCCAAGCTCTGGCTCAGTCTCTGCCTGTGGCGATGACCCAGGTCCTTGCTGCTGCCTCCCCCTGGGCTCCTCCTGCCTCTGCCAGGCTGTCACAAGCTCATGCTGTGGGTTTGAGGGGGCTCTGTGTGAGCAGTGCAGCCCCCAAACCACCAGAGCCCTGCTCTCAGTGTGCTCAGCCTCACCACGGGGGCACACCCAGGATCCCTCAGAGGGAAATGATGCTCAGGAGGCTCCCTGGGATGCTGCACCTTCTCTAACCCCTTCAGCATCTCTGTGGGCACTCAGCCTTTGATGTGGCTGCAGCTGTTGGGGTGTGGAGTCTGCTGCACCCTTCCTTGGGGGTCTGCCAGCACAGCCTGGGACTGAAGGGATGGGGGACAGCAGTCAAGGCATTTGCTAATCCCAAGGAGTCTCTAATCCCAAAGAGTCTCTAATCCCAAGGAGTTTCTAATCCCAAGGAGTTTCTAATCCCAAGGAGTTTCTAATCCCAAGGAGTTTCTAATCCCAAGGAGTTTCTCATTCCAAGGAGTTTCTAATCCCAAGGAGTTTCTCATTCCAAGGAGTTTCTAATCCCAAGGAGTTTCTAATTCCTAGGAGTGAGTTTCTCATTCCAAGGAGTGTCACACCTCTCTCTGAAAAGCCTTCCTCCCACCCAGCACCTTTGCCACAGGTCCCCAGGGGGATGGGGTGCACCCATGTGGTCTGGGAGCCGCACAAATGCATTAAAAATGCAGAACACGGGGATTGAATCCCACAGCAGAGACAGGAGATCCTCCAGGTCCTTCCTTGGAGAAAGGGGCACCTTGTGCATCCGTGATTAATGGGGGATAAATCCTCCCAAGGAAACCAGCCCATCAGTGTCCCCTGCAGGAGACACTGTCCCCTCTCTGTCCCCACTGCAGTATCCAGCTCTTGATGTTAATTTTCTACCTTCACTTTTTGTGGTTATTTCTGGCCAAGGGAAGATTGGGCCTTCAGTGGGTGTTTGGAATGTCAATAACTATAATTAAGCCTTTGTGGTTCTCTTGCAAACTCTGGAATCTATAATTTTCAGCAGAGTCCCCTCCTAGCATCGCTATGGGGAAAGGGGGTCTTTGTTGGGCTGAAAAAATAGAAATATTTTTTTAAAATCAAAGCTATAAAATAAAATGCTAATCAGTGGCATTTACAAATATTTAAATTTAATGTTATTTTCCCCTTTAAAGAAGGAGGGAAATAGAAATCTTGGCATTTCTTGCTGTCTTTCAACTACTTTGGGGGAAGTTTTACCCAGAAGCTAGTTTGTTTAATAATTGCATGTCAGGGAAAAATAAGTAAAAGCCAGCTGAGGATGGAGGGGTGAAGGATACAGAGAAACTTTATTTTCTGCACAAGGTCCCTTTGCTGGGTGTGTGCACAGGACAGGAGTTTTGCTGTAACTCCCAGTGGTCAAGGACAGGGATTCCTGGGCTCTCCTTGCTTTGCTTCCCCCTGGGATGGCAATGGGACCATCACAAAGGGTCTGGGTTCACTTTCTGGAGTTGAGGTGGTGAATGCAGCTCCCAGAGAGTCAGAATTAACCCTTTCTGCACCTGCAGTTCTCTGTACATCCAACTGGGAGCTGGGGAAAGCTGCTTGGGGGGGTGATGAATCAAGGATCATCAAGAGCAATGTTGCAAAGTGCTTTTGGGATGTGATGAAAGGCACTTTAGGGACATCAAAGTTTTTTGTGATGGCTGTTTGGGATGTTGCTTTGAGGAAGGCAGAGGGGAAAGCCTCATTTCCCACATCAGTTAATGACTGTTGGCCTTTTAATAACGAGGGTCAGGTGCAAATCCTGAACCTGCTCCCTGCCTGGGGCACAGCCACTGGCAAGGAAATCAGCAGAACGTTGTTGCTTATTCAAGGCTTTTGGAGATGGGAAATATAAATAGTCTCATTTCTCCCATTTTGCTGATTAATGCAAGTTTTGCAGTGAGTTTGTGTGTTAAATGAGGGGTTTGGTGGGAAAAGAGGTAGAGCTGTTCAGAGAGGAGCATCTCAAGATGCACTGAGCAGTAGAATGAGATTGAAAGTTGCCTTTTTTAAGCTAAACAAGAAATGGCTTAAAAATTAGCTCATAATGAAGAAAATCAGAGAAAAGTAACATAACAGCAGCAGGGCAGGTGTCCAGGCTGGCTCTGAAGGGAGATTACACTGATAAAACATAAACTTTGTTTACCTGTGCTGAGTTTGAGAAGTTCCATGTGAAGAGGGATTTGACCGTTTTCTAAGACTCTGGAGAGTAAACAGCATTTTTTCCTTTTTTTTGCAGTGTAGAACTTGACCCTGAGCTAACTCTGGTTGGTGACAAAGTTCTTCAATCCCACAGATTCTGGGAGAATGGGAAATGGGAATTAAAATGTCCTGATCTGGTCTGTACAAAGGCTCCTCTGGATGCTGCAAATGAGGACTAGGCTACATTTCTGAAATATCACAGAATGGTCTGGGTTGGACATTTAAGGATCACCTCCCTGCATCCCCTTTTTTTTTTGCTCCTCAGTGACAGGTCCCACTGTGAAGCTGCTCTGATGGGCTCTGTACAGTACAATTGCTTTCAAATTACAATAATTTTTTTTAAAATCCTAAACTCTGAAAACAAATAAGGAAACAAAGTCCCCTTCCATGAAATCCTGATTCAATCACTTCATTTTATTTCCCTCTTCTTGGGGAGGGCAGGATTTATTTCACCAGTGGGTGTATAAATATTGACTTATTGACTTGATTTTTTTTTTTTTTTTTTTTTTAAGGAACAGAGACACAACCAGGTCTCTCATTAGTTCTTACCCAAACATCAGTAAATACAGCCTTTCTGCAGTTTGGAGAGCTTTACCAAATACTATTGCTGTTGAAGTAGAGAGAGTGAGAGTGTGCAGATGTGGAGAAGTGTGTTTGCAGGAAGGAAAAAAAGCCTACTAGCTTTGAAGCAGGTTTGTATACCCTGGGTTAACACACTGAGTGTGTCAGAAGAGACCTTCTCTGTGGAAATGGGCTGTGCTTCTGCTTTATGTGTTAACAATTTGAGTGAAGTATGAAGAAATCCAGCATTGTTCTGCTCTAAGTGGCACAGATTGCATTTCAGCCAGTGCAGATAAAGCACCAGGAACTGTCTGCTCTGCTCCAGGATTTGAATTGCATGTTTAATCAGCAGAGCTTTATTTTATTATTTATTTTTTACACAGGGCTTTACAGCCAGAAAAACCCAAGCAGTCTCTAATGAACTGTGCTGAATGTAGAACTGGAAATAGATTTACACTTGCTCCTGCACAAGGGTCTGCTGCCAGCTCACAGTGCAGCAATAACAGCCAGTGCTTGCTGTCTGAGGGTCTTGCACCTCTTTACACATGAGGTGATCTATATCACAAGCTTCACTTCAGAGACAAGAAAATAATGGCACAAAAGCAGTGGTTTGAGTCGCTTCAGGTCACCCTGCAGGTCACTGGAGCAGTGAAAGGCAAACCTGAGCCCTGCTGGGATCTGGGTTAGTGTGTGAGCCCCAGCAAGGTGAGGCAGGGCAGAGCTGCCTGGCCCTGCCCCAGCACCAAGGAAGGGACAGACAGACAGACAGACAGACCCCTGTGCAGCCTCAGCTCCTCTCATCTCTCATCACAGCAGCTGCTCACAGAAGTAGCTCAGCACCCTGCACAAGGAGGTGCTGGTGTAGCAGTGCTGTGGCTCAGGTTGGCTTCAGCAATTCCTGGATATGGCTGGGTCATATCTTAAAACTTGATTACACAAACCCAGTTTCAGTTGCTTTTTGGTGTTGATACCTCAGGATGTAGCAGAGTACAGGCTTTTTCTTAATATATACATGTGTGTTTGTGCAAGGGCTGCCTCATCCTTGTCACTGCTGAAGGAGCTCCTCTGTTTTCATTAGTGCAGGGTAGAGCCCAAGAAATTCCCATGTCAAATCTGTCCAGTCTCACCGTCTCACCCTTCCTTCACTTTGCCTGGACTTTCATTTCCACTTCAGCTTCCTCCTGCAGGTCTGATTTCCCTGAACTGCTCCCACAGGCCTGCCCAGCAACAGGACACAGAATTATCTTCCCACAGCAGTGGGAAACAAGGAATATATCTTGCTTAGACAGTAGAAAAACTACCTTTGGATTTAAATAGTATTACCCTAACGTTTTGTCATGACCAACATTTGCTTTGATGTTTTCTAAGCTCTTTTCCCTCTCCCTTTCCCACTGAAACTACTCAGAATCTGACTCAGGCTTAGTTTCTGTCTTGCACAAAACCTTTGTCCCAGGCACTTGGGCTGTAGCACACAGGGCCAAGATCTTGTGCTGATTTCCATCTCCCTTTGAACTCTGCCTTGGGGCTGCCTGGGTGTGCTCATGAGCTCCAGCTGCCACCAGCACTGTGTTCTCACCCTCAGGCTTGTTCCTCATCCCCAGAGCAAACAGCATCCCTGCTCCAGAAGGGCCTGGAGTGCCTCCACAGCCTGTACCTCCCCTGTTTGCTGCCTGTAGCTCCCAAATCCTTGTCCAGAGTGTTCAGAGCAGGTCAGGCTCATCTCTCCTGCATCAGTTGGGTGTTGAGGGTGCAGGGCTGTGGCACAGGCACTGAGCCACATCTGCCCCAGTGTCACTGGGACATCCAGAGCTCTGTCAGACCACACCAGGGCTGGGCACTGCTGCCTAAAATCATAAGGGTTGTGTGACCTGCAGAATTCAGGCTGCAACATGACACACTGCTGTGTGCTCCCTGCCATGGTAAATTGCTGTCATAGCAGCAGCAGCCGCAGGGGCAGTTGTCCTTTTGTCCTGAATGTGCAGGGAATTATTGAGATAAGCAGGCACTTTAATGTGCTGGTGTGATTCCTCTGCTGAGGGGGAAGGCACTCTCAGGGTGGTTCTGTTTCATGAAAGACAGACAGGCTGTGTCTTTAGAGAGCTCATGTTACCTGCACTCATCCAGGACAGCTCTCAGCATCTCCATGAGCCCGTGGCATGAACAAACTCCTGTGCACACTGGTGGGAAAAGTGCTTTGTGCTTGCTGATGCATTTCTGCACTTAACCAGCAAACCCCAGGCAGGGAGAGCTGCTCCTCCTGTGAAGCAGCCCACAGGGCATTTCATGGTGAATTATTTTTTCCCTGCATGGTAAAAGGGGGAAACAGGTCTTGGTATTTTCTGTTCAAATGTAGGATCTCCACACTGTGCCACAGGCCCTGGGCTGGTGTTTAAGCTGGAGAACACAGCTCCAAACCGGCTGGTGATATTGATTCTCCTGTGTTTTCCACCAGCACCAGTGACTGAATAGGTCCTAAACCAGTCAGAGAGCACATGGACAAACAGGGAAATTAAGGGATGTCACAAAACCACGCAGTCTTTGCCTGATACCTTAAAGGCAGCCAGGGTTTAGGAGCTGTAATATCTCCCTGTCAGAGCCTGGTGATGCATTACCCTGTCGGGACTGACCTGAACAATCACCTCACAGCCATCCTGTGAAACTGCAGCTCCCCAAACACCTCCATGGAGGGTAGGACAGAGCTGTAATCAGCAGAGCTGTAATCTCTTGCCATGGGAAGGGTGGGTTTGGCTGCTTTGTGTTCCCTTTCATTCCCATGGAAAAGGGCTCCATTTAATGATTAACAGCCTTTCCCACCTCCCGGCTGGCTGGGCAGCCCCGTGTGACATGGTGCACTTGGAAAGCACAGAAAGATCAGTCTCTGCCACACGTGGCATCCCCACAGCACAGGCCAGGACACAAAAGCCTTTAATGTTCCCAAAAAGAATTTAAAACATTTTACATCAAAAGGCTGCAGGAGTTCAAACGTGTCACCGGCAGCGGTGGCACAGGACAGGAATGTCTTTGTCAGGAGGGCTGTGGAGAAGGGGGGATAACACTGAGCAGCAATTCTCTTACATCCGTGATTTTCAAGCTTTCTGTGCACCTTCCTGAGTGCACTGGGAATGAGAAACACAACCCACAGCAGCTTTTGGATCGTGAATAGCTGTCAAACAGCAAACCCCAAAACCAGGAGTGCTGCATGCTCTGCTCCTCTGCAGAAACCTCCCAACTTGCAGTGATGGCTGAGGCCAGAGAGGCCAAATTATGAGCATCCATTGACCAGATCCCAGCTGGGCCAGCTTCTGCCATGGATGGTGAGACTTCTCAGCAGGCAAACGAAGCTCTTCAGCATGTTTCTGCCCATGGTCATGTCCCTACAGGGTAGAGAAGACTTTAATCCAGGGCTTGAACTAGTGCCAGTCATTTGAGTAGAGCCCATGGATGTGAAAAGTGCCATGTTATCTGAATAGAAAACCCATGTTGGGATTAGGAAATCCTACACAGAGAATTACACACCTGAGAGAGCCCTGCAGCCAAGTGTGGGGGTAAAAAGGGATAGAAACGGCCTCTCTGGCAGAAACAGCTCCGTGCCAGCCCGGCAGGCAGGGATCAGCCCTAGCCCGGAGCTCTGCTGCCGAGGCTGCGGGTGCTGAGTCAGCAGGGCTCGTTCCTGGGCACTGCCAGGGCTGCTGTGCCCGGGATGCTGTGCCAGGGGTGCTGTGCCCCTGCCAAGGATGCTGTGCCCGTGTGCGGGCTGGGATCAGCCCTGCTGTGCTCCTGCTGGATGCTGTGCCTAGGTAGGGGCTGGGATGAGCTTTGCTCTGCCCTGCCAGAGCTGCTGTGCCCGTGTGCGGCTGGGATGAGCCCTGCTGGGCCTTGCCGGGAGCTGTGCCCAGGGTGCTGTGCCCCTGTCCGGGGCGCTGTGCCCGTGTCTGGGCTGTGATCAGCCCTGTTTTGCCCTTGTTGGATGCTGTGCCTGGGTACGGGCTGGGATGAGCTTTACTGTGCCCCTGCAGGGTGCTGTGCCCGGGGTGCTGTGCCCTGCACGGTGCTGTGCCCATGTGCAGGCTGGGATGAGCCCTGCTGTACCTTCCCGGGGTGCTGTGCCCTGCCAGGGATGCTGTGCCCGGGGTGCTGGGCCCGTGTCTGGACTGGGATGAGCCCTCCTGTACCCTGCTGGGTGCTGTGCCCGTGTCTGGACTGGGATGAGCCCTGCTCTGCCTTCCTGGGGTGCTGTGCCCCTGCCGGATGCTGTGCCATGCTGTGCCTTGCTGGGATGCTGTGCCATCCTGGGATGCTGTGCCTTGCCAGGTGCTGTGCTCAGGGTGCCGTGCCCATGTCTGGGCTGGGATCAGCCCCTCTCTCCTGTGCCAGGTGAATCCCCTGTCCCTGCCGGCTCCCAGGGGTGCCCACAGCCCTGCTCTCCCTGCACAGCTCTCCCACCCCGGCTGGCACCACCACCCTGCTCCCTTTGCGCCAAGTTCAGACACTCCTGCTCCAGGCTGGGCGTGGATCCCCAGCCCAGCAGGGAGTGAAAGGCTCTTTATCCCACCTTTCCTTCGCCTGTTTGTTTGATCCCTCCCACAAGTTTTTCCGGTGCCGTGGTTTTCAGTTCTGCCTGGTTATGCCACGGGTTTGAAACCTGAATGGGGTATTTATCTAAATATATCCAAACACATCCCTGTAATTCCTTGTGAGTTCTGGGGGCAGTGAGTGATCCAGGATGCTTTTTGGGCTTGGGCAGAGGTGCAAATGACTGCAGTGTAATTCAGCTTGTGCTCCAGGCCAAGCCAAAGAGGGCTGGTAGGTCCAGGTTAGGCTGGGATTTCTCTGTTTTGTGGAGCTGGGCTCAGTGTGTCACACAGGGCACTGTGACACCGCCTGCCCTGGCTCCGGCTGCCTCCACACTTTTCTGAGAGGAGCAAAGAGACAAAACTACATTAATGAGAGCCTTGATGCTTAACCCAGCTGCAGCTCCTGAGCAGAGGTGGGTACTGGTTCTTCTGGCAAGAAGAGGGGAATGTTTAAGGTGCTGTATTTGTTCAGGCTGTAATGACATGCTGCTTTTTTTGAATGTGTTTCATCAAAAGCAAGAGTTCTGTTCCCTGTCCCCCATGTTGTGTGGTGGCATTTCTTCCTCCCCTGTACTTTTTATTTTTTGGCTAATTAAACTAGTCAATTCCAATTCCTTTTTTTCTTTTTTTTCCTTTTTCTCATTTCACTGCTATGCTGTTTTATTTCAGTTTATTCAGTGTTTTAAAATGGCTTCTATTTAAATTTGGAAGGGAAGAAAAATAAATCTGCTAAATATATTTCTATTCAGATCATATGTTGTGGCTTTTCTCTTTTTGAAGAATGAGGTCTAATTTTTGAACCTGAATTCACTTGGCACAAGTCTTGGCTTCAGCAATGTTGGGTTTCCTTTTGTTTTAAAGTAATTCCCTTTTTCCTACTGCTGGGATACATTTATGTCTTCATGCTAGCAAAGCTTTCAGGCATGTGTTTGGTCTGAAAATGTTCATGGGAGCAAATGTGGGCAGAGGATTTGAGGATGAGGCTGTCAGTGAGTTTTATGGTGGTCCTTGATGAGATGCTGTGGACCTGAAGCATCATCAGTCTTTTCCCACTACCCACTTTGGATTAATCTATGCAAAAAGATGCAGCACATCATTTTCCTTTCCTTTTTGTCCCTCTCTCTAAAAAGCCAGGCCTTGTTCCTTTCAAGTAGGGTGGGGTTTGGTTTTGTTTGAGGGAAAGGGAGTTTACTAAATATGTGCTGCATTCAGAAGAGAGAAAAGGTAGAAATAAGCAGGAGAGGGATTAACCAACAATTATGTGAACTTGGAGGTTTTTTTAATTGATTAAAGCTTTATCTTAAACACTTCAGCATGGCTAGAATATGTTTCTCAGCGAGGAATGTGTGACTGAGAAACATGGAAAGAACAGCTGGGGGAAAAAATAGCTAAGAAAAATAGAGGTTTTATGGTGTTTCTGACAAGCTGTGTCACTGCCTGTTGTCCCTAAAGTCACAGTCCTCAAAGCTGCACTGTTTGGGTCATCTGAGTTCCTGGGCTTTCAGAGGGGTTTGAGACACATTTTTCTGTGAATAGGAATTTCTGACAGGGATGTGTAACTTAGCTGCACCCTTCTGAGAAGGTTTTGTAGAGGACAGAGGAACTGTGAGGCTGTTAGTTAACCCCAGTCCCAACACTGCTTGTTTCAAATATTTTGCTGTCTCTGCTTAAAACTTCATCTGCTATAGTGAGAAAGGAAGCAAAATGCAGATGCTTCAGAGCAAAGGTATGAATAAAATCTTCTTTCTATAGAAACTGGGAGATGGAAAACCACAGCTCCAGCAAGCAAGCACAACTAAACCAAATATATGCATTAAGGGAGAGAAGCCCTTGGCATGCATGGGAGCAGAAGATGTCATATAGGAGATCTGATTTATGGGGGAAACCTCAACATTTGGCCACGCTCTGAGGTCAGGTTTTTGAGTAAAGCCTGCATTGCTGACTCAGGCCAGTGCGTCCTTGAATTTTCTGGTCTGAACATGATGTAACATCACTCTCCTCTAGCCTCAAATTCAAGTACTTGGTGGGTCAATGTGGGGTCCTGCTTGTGCCTGTGTTTTGTGTATTTTTTGTGTATTTTTCTTGGGGAGTGGGTAAGTTCAGTGTCCATGCCCAGCTGTCCTTCAGCTCTTCCCCATCTCAGGGGATGGATAATGCAGTAAGACACAGAGCACCTTTGTGGCGGGAGCCCCTGGGGTGCCTCAGCCTCAATGGCAGAGCCATGCTGGGCTCTGGGGGCTGTGCTGGGTGCTCAGCACCTCACAGGGCCTGCCCTGTGCCCTGCAGCCCTGACCCTTTACCCTGAGGATCCTATAGCCCCTGCACCCTGTCCCCTTGTCCTGGGGGTCCTATAGCCCCTGCAGCCCTGTCCCCTTGTCCTGGGGGTCCTATAGCCCCTGTACCCTGTCCCCTTGTCCTGGGGGTCCTATAGCCCCTGTACCCTGTCCCCTTGTCCTGGGGGTCCTATAGCCCCTGTACCCTGTCCCCTTGTGCTGGGGGTCCTATAGCCCCTGCAGCCCTGTCCCCTTACCCTGCAGCCCCTGTCCCCTTGCTCTGGTGGTCTTGAAGCTCCTGCAGCCCTGTCCCCTTACCCTTCAGTCCTGTCCCCTTTGTCCTGGGGGATCCTGTAACCCCTTCAGCCCTGTCCCCATACCTTGTAGCCCCATCCACTTGTCCTGTGGTCCTGTAGCCCCTGCAGCCCTTTCCCCTTACCTTGCACCCCATCCCCTTTTCCTGGGGTATCCTGTAATCCCTTCAGCCCTGGAGATCCTATAGTCCCTTCAGCCCTATCCCCTTGTCATGGGGGTCCTGTAGCCCCTTCAGGCCTGTCCCCTTCTCGTGGGGGTCCTGTAGCTCTGTCCCCTTACCGTGCAGCCTCATCCCCTTCCCTTGGGGGTCCTGTGGCCCCTTCAGCCCTGTCCCTTACGCCTTGCCCTGTCCGCTGCCCTGTCCTGCAGACCCTGCCCCTCAGCGCTGCCCTGCCCTGCTCTGGGGTGCCCGGGGTGCCCCCCTGCCCGGCGGCAGCGCTGATCCTGCCCCTCTGGAGGCTGGATCTGTGCTCATTAGCTGCTGTTTGCTGAAACCGGATACCTGGGGCACCCCCGCCAGCGCGGAGTCCCCGGGCCGCAGCTATTTAAAAGGACAAGGGCGGCCTCAGAGCTCCCACCTCTCTCACATCCATGTCCCTCCGCCCTTCTCTCCCGGATCCCCGCAGCATCCATGACCCACGAGTGCCTCCACGGCCCGAGGGGGACGCGCCAGCCCCGGGGAAGGATTATCTGCTGAATCTGGGGAGAGCCCAGAGAGCCCCGGCTGGCCCCGGGCCCCTCAGCTCGGCCGCCTCTCCCGGGCTGGCGGCGCCGGAGACACCTTGAAGGGCAAGGAGGGAGGAAGGGGCTTTGTTTCAATTTTCTTTTTTTCCCTCCTTTTTTTTTTTTTTTTTTATTATTTTTAGCTGTTGTTATTGTTTTTAAAGAAGCAGCAATTGCCGTGAGCTGCTGGGATAATGAATGCCCAGGGCCGTGGGGTTGCACGGAGATGCTGCTCGGCCTCTCAGCTCGCTGCAGAGTAAGTGCCCGAGGCAGAGGGGCTGGCAGGGGAGGGAGCAGGGCAGGGACACCCGGGGGTACAGGGACACCCAAGGGTGCCGGGACACCCAGGGGTTCAGGGGACACCCAGGGGTGCAAGGACACCCAGGGGTTCAGGGGACACCCAGGGGTGCAGGGACACCCAGGGGTACAGGGACACTCAGGGGTACAGGGACACCCAGGAGTAGCAGGGACACTCAGGGGTACAGGGACACCCAGGAGTAGCAGGGACACCCAGGGGTTCAGGGGACACCCAGGAGTAGCAGGGACACCCAGGGCTGTAGAGACACCCAGGGGTTCAGGGACAGCCAGGAGCAGCAGGGACACCCAGGGGTGTGGGGACACCCAGGGGTGTGGGGGCACCCAGGGGTGCAGGGACACCCAGGGGTTCGGGGGCACCCAGGGGTGCAGGGACACCCAGGGGTTTGGGGGACACCCAGGGGTTCAGGGACACTCCGGGCTGCAGGGACACCCGGGGGTGCAGGCAGAAGTGTCACCGCTGTCCCCACCTGCTTCAGGGACCTGCTGGTGGCTCCACAGCTGGCTGGGTGGGACTTTGGATGAGGAGGGGAAGCAGGGATGAAGGTTTTATCCACATGTGAAAGTCCCCTCTCCTGGCAGAGCTGGCCAAGAGGATTTGGGATCCAGCTTGTTCTGGTGGAGCTCACACAGGGAAACTCTGTGCCCCGTTCCTGCCCTTTGGGCTGCAGATGCCACCCCTCGGGGCTGGGATGAGAAGGGCTCTGGGGATGCTCTGCGGAAGCAGAGCAGGGCATGGGGGACTTTTCAAGGAGGGGAACGGGAGCATGGGGGACTTTTGTCCTCCAAGCCTGAGTCCCATCCACAGGCTCCCAGTTTGGTGCTCACCTGCACCAAGCGCTGATCCCAAGGGAAAAGCCATAGCAGGAACTTTATAAGGTGGGTCCAGGCCAGTTTGGGGCTCCTGGACAGGTGAGTGCAGGGGGCTGCAATTTCCATCAGCAGAAGGGTCTGTGCTTCCCTCTCTGGAGCCTGACAGGGTCTTCAATTCTTTCCCTGCAGTTCTGGCCAAAAGAGATTCTTTTTTTTCTTTCTTTCTTCTTCTTCTCTTCTCTTTTTTTTTTTTTTTTTTCAAATTATTTATTTATTTTGTATAATTTCTCGTAAATGCTTCGCTATTACAGAGGAGGGCAGCAGAGAGAGGCAGTAAGGACATCCTTAAATAATTTTCATTTCTCAAAATCTGCCTTTTCCTCTTCTCTCTAAGTCCAGAGGAGAGATCCTTGGGGGGTGGGAGGCACATCTGCATTGCAAATAAAAATAATAATTACAACCACCAACCAACAACAAAAAATGTAACAGCTAAGAGAAAACACTTGAAATCACGGACTTTGGGAATCAGAGATCACAGAAATTGCACTATTTATAAGGAGAGGAGAAAAAAAGGCAAGAAATCCAGCGACCATGGGCCAGCCCGGCTTCCTAGAGTGTACTTTGTGTTCTCTCTCCTTTTTCCAAGGTAATTGCAGTCTGCCGAGAGGGAGTTAAATGGGATTAAAAGATCTGTGTAAGCAAAAGGACCCAGAAGAGAAGGAGGAAGGAGTGAGCCGTCCGGGCCAGGGGTGTCTGTGACACAGCCGAACCCCTTAGCGAGGCACAGAGCCGAGCTCCTGGGAAGGATGTACCCACAAACCGCCTCACCCCCCGATTTCTGATGGATTGCCGCAAAAATTGCCCGAAAGAGACAATGCACTAAAACGTGATGGAGCCGGAATCAGAGCCGGTCTCCAGACTCAGAGCTACAGCGGCAGGCAGGGGGTGAGTACAAACTCCGCTACTCCGCGCTGGGGAAGGGAATCCCGGGCGGGCTGGGGGTGCCGGGGAGCCGCAGGGATTTGGGAACGGGCTGCGGGAAGACATTCCTGTGCCAGGGGATGATGTGAAAACTCCCGCTCTGGAGAGGAGAACGGGCTGTGCGGGCAGGGAGGCCACGCTGCGGAGCGGGGCACGGGGAATGGGGCTGCGCTGTGTGCGGGGATGGACGGGCAGGAGGAGCCCCCCGGCACCCCCAAACCCAGCACAGGGACAGACAGCGGCTCCCAGCCCCGGGGGCTGCTCCGGGAGGCCCCTGCAGCCCCCAGGCTGATGCAGGAGCGGATCTGCTGTCCCTATCAGCCTCACCCTGCACGGAGGGGTCCCAGCCCCTCCTGGGAGCATCCTGGGGATGCTGCTGCCACCCTGTCCTTTGGGGACACGGGACACGGGTGGTGCTGCGGGAGCTGCGAGAGCCCGGGGGGCTGAGGCTGGGCGCTCTTCATGTGCTCGGCACGCACAAAACGCGGCTCCCTCTCCATCCGTGCATGGAAGGATCCCGGCGCACACCCTGCCCGTCCCCCTCCTGCCACAGCCGGGACCGGATTTTACTGTTTTCATTGTTAAACGCGTTGTTGGTGGCGGTTTTGTTGTTGTTGTTGTTATTTTTCCCGGGATCCCGCAAAGGGTTAATCGCGCTGGCTGCGTTGTCGGATGTACTGATGATTTACCGACACTCCCTTGGAAAGGCTGGGATTCTTCTGCCTGGCAGTTTGAAAAAGTTGTGTACAGGATCCCTGTGCCCGGCTGGGCTGGGAGATGGGGGAAAGAGGGGCACCGGGGCCGGAGGATTTGGGGGCAGCCCCCCTCCAGGGCCGGGGTCACCCTGCTGCACCCACCCCATTCCAGAGCCGGGGGTGGATGGGGAATGTGCAGCTCCCTTTGGAGGCTCAGCCTCTGTGTGTGGAGCCACACGGAGAGCCCAGAGCCCTTCCCAGGGGCTGCAACTGCTCTCCTTGACAAGTTTTCTGTGTGTTTATATACTCACAAGGGATGAATCTCAGCGCTTTGGGGTTCTTGCGGTGTGGGGGTTTTGTTTGGGATTTAAAAAATAATTATTTATTTATTTATGGCTATGGCTGTGGCGTGTCTGGTAGCTGCAGCATCTCGCATTTACACCTCTGTAGTGCTGGGCATGGTCTGGGAGAACCGCCTGGGACCGTGCAAGGGTGGCTGGCGTCAGAAAGGGAGCAGCCCCAAGGAGGGGACAGACACAGAAAGGTTCCTTTGAGCGAGCAGGAGCAGCGTGTCACACACAGCGAGGGGACGGGCTGCGCTCTGCAGCGACACTCGGCACCAGCACAGCCGCTGACAGGGCACCGGGCATCACCTACCCATGGGGACAGCGAGATGCTGCCCAGGTGCCAGGTCGTGCCCGGGGACAGCCCGTGTGAGCGCGGTTCGGACCCAGGAGCGGGCAGAGCAGGGGATGCGTGCCCGCTCTGCCCCGTGTGTGCCCGGCTGGCACAGCCCTGGAGCCGTGCAGTGCCCTGGGCAGTGTGCCCTGGTGTGTCCCGGTGCCTCGGAACCAGCGCTCTTTGTCCCGGGTGCTCCCTGGGCTGTCCCCGCCGTGTGCTGCTCCAGTCCCTCCTCAGCAGAGGTCGCTTGCTGCCCTTCGCATCCTCTCCCGGAGGGAATTTCGGTGCTGGGTTTGATTCCCTTGGCTGAGCGCCATGCATCCCACGGCTCCAGGGTCCCCTTGAGGTCACTGCTCCTGGGGACGGTGCCCTGAGCCCGTGGCTGGCATGTCCTTGGGGTCACCAGGCCACCCTTGCTGCCTGGGGACAGCTGGTGATGGAGTGATCCCCGTGTGGCACTGGGGGTTCCTCTTGTTCCAGCACTCCTGCGGCTTCTTCTGGAGCAGGGCTGGTGGCACTGGGATCCCTCTTGTTCCAGCACTCCTGCAGCTGCCTCTGGAGCAGGGCTGGTGGCACTGAGGGAGTTGGTGGCCCCACAGGACACCTGCAGGTGACAGTGGCAGGGCTGGCTCCTCAGGGGAGGAGCGGCAGTGGCAGAGTGTGCTGGAAGACTTGAGCTGCCAAAGTTTGTAAAAGCAGAAGAACACAAAGTTGTACAGGCTCTTCAAGCTTAGAGTGGCACTCTTGGCGATTTTTGGTGAGCACAGGCCCCCCAAAACTGAGAGGAGGGTTTGCATTGCATGCACATGGAGCACATGTCCAGGTGCTGTTCCACTGCAGTGATTTTGGCCCATTCAGCCCCAGTGCCACTTGGTGGCCATGGAGGAGGCCTGATGCTCCTGGAGACCTCAGATGGTGACAGCCTGCTGTCCCAGCTCTGGGCTGGTGGCACAATGCTGCCCTGGGGCTGCCCCGCCCATCTGTGTGCTGGATGAGAAATGCACACGTGGTACCACAGCATCCACTGGGCACCATCAGGGTGGGTCAGCCTGGGAAAGCCTAAGAGGGCTGCAGGAAGCCATGGATCCTTTTAAGAGGAAAAAAACATTGCTTGCAAGCTGGGCAAGTGGTCTGGGGACAGATTATGGCACTGCTGGACAAATCCAGCAATAGGGTGGAAAATGATGTGTGTGCTGCGTGCTTGGGGTAGAGAGGAGGCAATTGCACCTGGAGATGTGTCCCATGAGGGATAGACAGTGTCATAGTCCAGGACCACCCTCCTGCTACTTCCATGTGTCTGAGTGTGTGCTTTATTAAAATAAAGCTCCAGTTTCATCCCCTTTCTGCACTGGGTTGAGGGGTCAAAATCTGCCCTGCTTAATATCTCTGTTCATGGAGATTGTTACTGACTGAAGGCTGCCCAGGTTTGTGGTGAGATTGGTGTTGGAAATCTCTGCCCAGGGACAAACACAGGGTTTGTGGGCTTTATTTTTCCCCTCTTGCCTTTCTTTGCCAATTTGTTGGGGACATGAGTAGAAATGATGGACGCTTTTACTGAAGCAAAGGGAAACAATGGGGAATTCTATATGGCTCTGCTGAACCCCATTCACAAAATGAAGGAATGCAAAGGCGTTTGTTGGAGGGACAAAAAAGGAGTTAGATGACAGATCAGGCTTAGCACTTCTGTTTGTGGAGAGGGCTCCAGTTACTGGAGAACACAAAGGCCAGGGCCAGCGCTGAGTGTTGTCACTTCACACAGCAGCAAAGCCAGTATCACAGACAGACAGACAGACAGAGGGATGGGAAGGAAGGGCAGAGGAGTGGTGGGTTCCCAGGAAGGATCCCCCACTGTGGAGAGCTGCTGGGAGCTGCCTGCAGGGTGTTTGAGCCTTATCAGTCAGGCATCTCCCATGTGGGGAAGCAGGTTGGCCCCAGGAGCAGCCCAGCTCTGGGCAGGGACACCTTCCTGTAGACCAGGATGATCTAAGCCCTACCAAACCTGGCCTTGAACACTTCCAGGGATAGGGATTTCATTTTTCCTTACTTAATATTGACATTTTCTAGACCACTCTGGTTTTTTAGTATTTTTAATGACCTTAAGAATGGATTTCTAGGGGCCATATCTCTTTGCCTGCTCAATACTTTTCCTTAAAAATGGAGCTGCTGAATGAGTATTGAAAAGTAATAGTATTTCAGTTGTTTCAGAAACTTTGCCCTTATCACCCTGGGGCTTTGCAGCAGTGCCTGTGTACAAAATCATTGCCTGGAGGTGTAAGTCAATACCTCATTTATACTGCAGGAGAGGTGCAGCAAAGGAGTGAGCAGGGTCAATATGGGAACATCCACATAGTTGTGTGTTTCCATTGCTCTTGCCAGAAATTTGAGGGGGAGTGGAGAAATACCATCATTTCCAGAAGCCCCAGAAGCTCCACAGAGGAGGCTGCTGGTACAAAATAAGATTTCTACTCCAAAAAGCTGGGATGGAATCGATGCACAGTACAATTTAGAGCCTCAGTTTGTAGGTTGTGATTTCCTTCCTGTTTGTCAAAACTTACAGAATTATCACCTCCAGTCGTGTGCAAAGGATCTTAAGCCACACGTGCATTTTCTCCTTTTTAAGATACAGTCTGATTTACAGCTAGAAATGCAGGTTTGCCTTTCTTGAAAAGCAATTTTCAGCCTCCAGCTGGCTTTGTGGTCTTTTGAACAGGAAGAATATACACCTGAGTGGAGAAAAGTGGTGCGGGAATTGTTTTTCCACCTTGCAGTAATGTTTGCAATCTCAAAGCCATTTCCCCACTGTAAATGAGGGAGAAAACAAAATAAAAAATTAAATGCTGCCATGGGCCCTTGAAATATTTCCTTCAGCTTCAACCCATCATATAAACAAACAAGATGTCAAAATCAGTTGGATTTCTTATTTTAAGTCAGGGCAAACCTTTTATTTAAAAAAAGCTGAAATTGTTCCAAACCAATTCCAGAAATAGTGGAGAATTAGCTGATCACAATTATTTTACAGGTTGCCTCAGCTTTGTCAAATTGTCACTTCCTCAAGGATAATTTGTGACCAAGTTTACCCTGAAGGCTGTTGTGTTCCTGCTGTCCTTAATTCAGTGCAGGGCTCCATCCCAGCCCTGGTCTGGTGAGAAGGGAATGAGGGTGTTTGTGCCTCTCTGTCCCTCTCAGTTGTGCTTTTCCTTGGACTCCTGGCACTGGGCAGTTCCCTGATCCACAGGAGTTTGCCAAAAGCAGGGAAGTAAAATTGAGCTGTAGTCAGTCAGTAACTTCAGTTTGCTATAAAGGGAGTTGGTGTCTGCATTGGAAAACTGTAAAGGCTCATGTGAGCTTACATCATGTGTGCTCTGGGGCATCCCTACACCCAGGGGCTGCAGCAGAGCTTTGGGTTGGAAGGAACCATGAAAATTCATCTCATTCCATCCCCTGCCATGGGCAGGGACACCTTTCACTGTCCCAGGCTGCTCCAAGCCCTGTCCAGCCTGGCCTTGGGCACTGCCACTGATGGGGCAGCCACAGCTGCTCTGGCCAACCTGTGTCTCACCACCCTCACAGGGTATTTCTTCCTAATATCAAGAAATCTAAATCTGCCCATCTTCAGTTTAAAGCCTTCCTCTTTACCCCTGTCCAAAGTCATTCTCCATCTCTCTTGGAGCCCCTTTAGGCACTGGAAGGTGCTCTAAGTTCTCTCTTGAGCATTCTTCTCTCCAGGATCCTCATCGTGGTACTCACAGAGCGTGTGAATAAAAGAAATAAATGCCTTCAGTGGTGTCTCTTGATAGAGTGGAAATGACTGTTCATGGGAGGAAGCTGAGATAAAGGCAAGGTGGGTTTGATAGCTCTATATAAGGAGAAAAATCTTCTTTACTCTTGCTACTCGAGCTGCTTGTGCAGCTCTGTGGAAAAAGAGCCTGCATTAAAAACCCTGGGATAATTAACAGCCCCATCACTCACACAGCTGCCATTTGGAAGCTGCTTTTGCTTTTTCCATTAAGTTGGTGGATTTTGCCAAAGTGTTTTTCTGCAGTGTTTTGGCACCCGGCCCCGCTCTCAGCTCTGATGGGGTTGGCCATGTGAGGGGTCCAGGAGCAGGGCTGGGGCCAGCTGGATCCCACACTCTGCATCGTCTCCTTTACAGCCCAGGAGTGTCACTGGAATGAAATTACGTGCTGGATTTTCCCCCAAGACTTGTTCTCCTCATTGTGTCAATCAACAGGAGTTTGGTTTGTGAAGGTACCGCTCAAAAAAACCCAAAAATTGTACTTCAGAATGTTGTGAGTGGCAGTGGTTGTACAAATTGATCCTCACCAGATCAGGTCCTCACCTCACCAGGTTCTCAATACCTGGGAGTGCTGCTGGTGATGATCCCCTTCCCTGTCCTCCTGTGTTCTCTTCAGGCAGTCAAGCTGGTGATAACCAGTCAGGTCTTTGCTCCATGGAATTGTGTCCACATCTTGAACTCTGTTGGAGACCAGCACAGACATTCAGGCTGTCTTGTGAAGTGGATTTTAGCCTCTCTCACGCCTAACAAAATACTGCCAGAGGTGGCCATGAGGAATCATCCTGTTCTGCTTCCCTTCCTCCACTGTCTGCCCCAGCAGCTCTCCTTGGGTTGGCAGTGTCTCCATCCCAACAGCATCCCAAGGGATGGAGCAGTCAGAAAAGAGCCAGGGCTCCCTAGATGGAGATCTCTGGAGCATGGTGAGGGTCTCCTGGTCAGGACATGGCAAAAGAGCACCAGGATTGGGCTATTCTTGGATGTTCTTCCATAAATTGAAGCACTCCCAGAGCTCTTGAAATGTGCAGCCTGGTGTCAGGGTGATGGAAACAGCAAAGGAGGACATGGATTGCTTCAGCTCACTTCTTTCCCAGTTGATGTGGAGCACTCCAGGATTTTATCTCTTTAAGCCTTAAAATATTAGTTAATGGCTGGATTCCTAGATGGATTTTTACATTCAAGGCCAGGTTTCCCCACTGATGTAAATCACTGTGGCTTTGTTTTAGCTCTGGGAAGGGTCTGCTGCACTGGGTGAGGACTGGCCACGGTAATACATTGTCTCAGAGGATGATTTCTCGGGCTAAAGCTGAGGCTTGATGGCAGGAGAAGAGTGGTTTGATTCATGGCTTGTGCCTCAGATGTGGAGAGAGGAGCAAGCTGCACTTTGGTATGGCTTTGCACAGTCCAGTGCTCACCCTGGCTGGGCTGAAGTGACAAACAACCTGTGGATGTCCCACACTGCTGCCTCCTGCCTGAGCACTTTCTGTAGTTCACATTTCTGTCTGTTCTTCCAGCAGCCTCTGCTGATGAAGCTGTTAAATATCCTCTCTAGAAGATGAGGGAATTCAATCTTCAAACTTTCCACTGACAGCTTTAAGTGAGCCTAACCATGTGAGGAGTTTCCCATGTTCTTTAGCTGGCTACAAATCAAGGAAGCTGATGGGGGAAAGGGGGGTTTTTAGCTACCTTTCTGGTAATAGGTTTTTTTCCCTGAGCTGCTGTTTTCAATGGCACTTGAAGGCTTAAAGCTGAGCTAACAGAGAGGTTTGTCAAATTCCCTCTCAGCCATGGAAGGGTCTGTGAGAGCACAGGGTTGGAAGTCTGTGGATCTCCCATTTTCTAAACTTTCCTGCCACACCAGGCTTGCGAGGAGGCTCTCAGTGGGTGCTGAGTGGTGAGAAGCTGCCCCCACCTTTGCACCTGGGTGTAAAATGAGGAACAGACCCATGTAGGGGTTTGCATGCTTAGGATATGGTTAAGCAGGAGCACTCAGGATGTGTTTGCTGAGGTGACAGGGCACTGAGTGCCAGCCCGTTTCCTCCCCATGTCCCCACAGTGCACTCCTGGCAGGGCTTTGGGGCCTCCCAGCTCTGAATGATTTCTCCATTCCCCTGCATTTCTGGTGGTCTGTCCTGGGTGGGCTGAGTGCCAAGGTGCAGCTGCAGCAAAGACCCAGCAGTGATGGCCCTGCCCCTCAAAACACAGGGCTGCTCCTTGTTCAAGGCTCCTAATTCCCCTGGGAAACCTTTCCACTAAGTTCAGTGGGATTTGGATGGCTTTAAATCAGAAAAAAGAAGGTCTCAGCCCGAATCTACTTCCTGCCACTGCATTTGCTGGACTTGGGATCAAGGAGAAGACCTTTAACAATGGAATTGGTTTTGTTACTGTTGTTGTAGAAATGCATTAATTTTTTTTCCTTCTCTTCCATTTTTAGGGGATTCTGCTATCTCTGGACAATATTTTGTTTTACTTGGTTCCTGGGATTCACACAGGGAAATTCTGAAGGTAAACTACACTTCTTATTTTCTCCCTTCCTTCAACATAAGTAAAAGCCAAGTGCTTTGGTACCAGTGTAGGATTATAACTTAACAATCACTGTCTAAGCCCAGTGCACAGTTAGATGCATTTATTGCTGATGGTTGCAGTAGAGATGATATAGATGGTGCAGTTAAGAGCTGGCAAAAGAACCATGTTTTGTACAGGTGATTACGTGTCCCACAGGATTTTCAGAGCCTGTCTGTCTGGTGGAAGTGGTGGGAGTGAAGCACTTTGTGTCTAAAATGTCACTGGCATCCACCTGTACTTGCCAGGACTTAACTGCTCTTAAAAAGTGCCCCTTGAGACTGGGGCTTTATGGAATTAAATGTCTCTGGCAGATTTTTCTGTGACTTTGGTGCACCCCAGGCACCTCTGCCAGCACAGGGGATGTCACATATAGAAATAATGTGAGTTCTAAAGGTAAGAGCACATTTAAGGGAGGAAAATCGTGCAGAGTTGGTTGACAATAACATGGCTATAGCTGGCTCAGTCTCTGTGCTGTAAGGGAATATTCTATAGGGGAGTGACAGGTTCAGCCTGTCCTCACCCCTTCTCCAGACATCACCTCCCTGGTGCTGCCAGGAACAGGACTAGGCTGAGGTACAATAACCAACAACCCTACAAAAGAGATTAAAACTTGAAACCCAACAAAAACACACAAAAAATATTAATCTTTAGCAGTTGATAGTGGGTGCTGATCATCTCTGCAACATCTGTTTGAAAAGGAGCCTTCTCCTCTCAAAATAGCAACACCTTTCCCACATGGTTGCTTTACATGGGTATTTGCTGGAAGTGAACAGCTTCCCCTGCCATCAGCAGACAGCACTAAGTGGACTAGCAGGCTCCAGGGCTCTCCTCTCAGTCTCTAAAACATGAAGGAAAAATAGAAATTTGGTCAGCACTCAGCTGTCAGCCAGCCCATGGACCACTTTTTACTGGAGGGAGGGAATAGATCCCTGCCATCAGCATTTTTGAAAAATGTAATATTTTCCAAATTCTGCCTCCATGCAAAGGAGGTGAACATCTGGCTGAATTACTTAGTCAAGCAGTTTTCAGAGCAAGTTTTATGTCAGCTCGTAAAGAGGCAGAACAAATACTGTGTCTTGGCATCTTGCTTTTCAAGTAGATTATAATGTGCTGTTTAGAGTCACATCCATCCATCATTTTACTCCTAAGATAATTATGGGATGGGGCTGTGTCTTTTGTTGCCTTCAATCTAAAGCAAACTCTTTCATTTCATTCTCATTGTGTTTACCTTGGTGTAGTTGATAGCTCCCCTCTCAGATACTTTGTCTGTGATAAAAGAATTTTGAAAAACTTGCCTGGTTTCCACACAATGAGAGAGAGCATTTCCTTCTGGGTGCCAGAAAACAAAACCTTGCAGGGAAGTAAAGGCTGCAAGAAAACATGGGTGACTTGGGGCTGTGTTATCACCCAGGATTTCCAAACATGAGACTCAGCAGCTGTAAGAACTTGTTCACAGGGCAGTGTGAGGATGAAATTCAGCCAATGCTGTGGGATTTTGAAAACATTCTGGCTGTTACTCTAAGGATTAGGAGTCTTCCTGTATGCTGGAAAATCAGGGAACACAGAGGATGATCTTTCCATAAGTGTAACAAAGCCCAAAGATTGTGAGGTGAGTTCATTTGTTGTGTGCTGACTAAAGGTCTGGGCAGTAACTTTTGGAACTGCTGCACTTATTCAACCCAGTTTTAGCTGTGGGCATCACATCTTGGCTGTTGGAATCTGGGAAGCTGCAGTTATTCCTCTCCTGCCTTTTGGCTTCTTTTTCTTATACAGCTTTTTGTGTGGTGAAAGGGGGAGGGAAAGAAAGAGATGGGAAGGAGAACAATAAAATATTTTTTCCCCCTTTTTCAGAGATGATCATGGGATTGTTCAGGAATCTCTGTGTATCTCACTTCATGCACAGAGTCTGATAAAAGAGTTTTTCCCAGTTGCTCAAATGTTGCTACTAGCTTTGAGGCACCTGGGATCAGGCAGCTCTAAGTGAATGTCCTTTTTAAATAATGTGTTTTGATGGAAAAATCCACAGAGGGAAAAAGTTTGAAGGGGAAAAAATTCTCTGCTAAAATTGGAGCTGCTTCAGGAAGTCAGAATTACCTTGCATTTCACATTGGTTGATGACATCCATATCCCAGGAGATGTGACCCAACAGCCCAGGACAGTTGGATGGAGTGGAGAGGAGAGGAGATGGGCTGGGTGCACAGGAGCCCTGAGCTCTGTGCTGGACCTGGTGCTGGAAAGTTCACATGTGTGTCCTGCAGGAGGATGCTTTATTGGGATTTTGCGTGGGCATTCAGAGTGTGGCTCCACCTTAGCGGCTTTTGAGGGAGAGCAGTGTTTGGGTTGTGCTTTTTTCCCTTAAACACTCCTGGATGCTGTTGCTAATGAGGCATTGGGATTGCAAACAGCAGCAGAAGCATCCTTTGAGCATGGAAACATCCTCAGGTCTTTGCAGAGTAGCTACCAAATAAATAACTCCTAGAGCATGCAGCATCTCCAGCAGAGACAGCCCCATCTGCCTCTGAGGGAGAACCTAAAAATACACATAGAAATTGGAAGCTGGAGAAGAGCTGCTTGCTTAAGTGGTAAATTTATTTTCTTAAGGGATAAATCCTGATGCCTTTGAAGTCTGTGGCAAAGGTCCCACTTCGCTTCACTAAAGCCAGGCTTTGGCCTTTGGTGTTTCATGAGCCCTGGAGATTATCCAGAATGAAGACACTGTCATGATTCCTCTGCTCAGAGCAGAGGGGAAGGCTACTGAGAGACAGCCCTGTTGGACAATATGGAATAAAAACAGTGGGGGACCAAGGATTTCAGAGTATGGGAGAGATGCTGTCATTAACACTAGGACATGCTGTGCATAAATTACCCCTCTGCACAGAGTGGGAACGTTTCCATCCTTTTCTACATCTGACACACCTTCTCCAGGGTAGTGTCTGCTAGAAAATGAGTCAAGCTGCTTTCAAAAAGGAAGGTGGGAATAAAGCTAAAGTCAGGCAAAGTAAATACTGATTGAATCATTCTTAATACACAAAAATGGCTGAGGGTTTTGCCAAAGTCAAGGAACAGAGGTTTTCTCATCATTCTCCTCCCTTCTTGGCTCAAGCAGCATCACAGGTCTCAGACTGCTTGAGTCTACAACCCTTCTGGCCAACACCAAGGGGCTCTTTGTGTGCCAGTTCTCCAAATATTGTGTTCTGTGCAGAATATTTAATAGTTAAGGGTGAAAGCAGCTGAATACCAAGGCCCCTTTAGAAAATGGGCTAGGTTGTTTTTTTCTTTGGAGGATTGTTGATTTACTTTTAATCTAGGAAAGATGCAATCCCATGGTGTTAGCCATGATTTGCACCAGCAGCTTCCTGAGTGTTAAATTCTTGCCTTGCAACATTAGCATTTGGGTTGTTCACCCAGACTGGCTTCCCCAAGGAGCACTGAGATGGGAGAGTTGGCTGGTCCAGGAGTGGTGGGGATGGCATTTGGGCAGGAAGAGGAGAGGCAGTGCAGTTATCCTAGCTCACTGTCACAGTGCTGGTGTCACAGGAGTCATGAACACCTTAACAGGGTCATTTGGGTTGGAAAATCCTTACAATCATCAAATCCAGCTGTTAATCCAGGGCTGCCAAGCCCACCACTAAACCATTAGATGTCCCCAAGTGCCACATCTGATGTCTTTTGAGCACTTCCACAGATGGTGACTCCACCACTTCACTGGGCAGCTCTTTCCAATGCTTTACAAACCTTTTGGTAAAGAAGCCTTTCCTACTCTCCATTCCAACACCCTCCACTCCCAGCACAACTTCAGGGCTTTTTCTCTCATCCTATTGCATGTTACCTGGGAGCAGAACCTGGCTACAACCTCCTGTCAGGGAGTAGTAGAGAGTGAGAAGTTCTCCCCTGAGCCTCCTTTTACTCTAGGCTGAGCTCCTTTAGCTGCTCAACAAGGACCTTTTTCAGGTCTGGACACATTTACCTTTGCAGCTTTGCTCACGTAGACCTCGGCATCTTCTCCTGAATAATTCAGCTGAGGCTGCTGCCAGCTGGCCCCAGTTTGTGCTGCTGGTGCCTGCTAATCTGAGCTGTGAATGACTCCTGATAGACCTCAGGGGCAGAGGCAGGGGGTTCTGCTTGTCTGTCCATTGCAAATTCCTCCTGGAGTTGGGGAAGAAAGGTCCCCTGGGCATCAATCCCAATCCTGGCTGGAGCAAGGCACCTGGCTCCTAGGTGACATTATACAGGAGGCAAATCTCACCTCCACTACTCAGTGACAGCCCTAACCAATTTCTGAGCTCTTCACAAACCAGGTCTGGTTCCAACCTATTAAAATAATTCATTGCTGTAAGATGATCTGCTGGAAAAAAAAAAACGTACTGTTGAGAACCTTGAGCAGTTCACTGAAATCTGGGTGTAATGTTTTTCATGCTGGGAGGCACCTGCACTTCCCTAAACTCTCCAAAGATCAAAAGCTGCTGCTTGCTAGCTTGGAGAGAGACAGATACAAGGCTTTTGCTTCCTCTGGAAGTTTTGTTACTTGCCCTCTGGGGATACAAAATTTTGCAATCCCACCTCAATCTGTTGCTCAAATTCCTTTCCAGCTATGTGGTCAGTACTCAGAATTAAATCCCAGGAAGAGGACTAGGGGTGCTCAGTGGGAAATTTCCTCGTAGTGAGGTCAGCTCCCTCCAGAACATCTGAGCTGGTCCCTGGTGTGACAGGAGAACTCACCAGATGCACCATGGAGCTGATGCATTTTGGCAATTCTTGGAAATCACATTGAGCTTGCTCCTCACACAATGTGAGAAGAGCTGTGAGTTCTCCATGGTGGTTATAGGATTATATATGTGAGAGGGTGGGATTAGATATGCAAATTGGGATTTCCTGTAATTGGAAATTTGTGCACGGATTGGTTTGACTTCCCTCCACAACCATCCAGCGCCTCACGTAATCTTTGTGCTTCCCTTTCAGATGTGGATGTTCTTCAAAGACTGGGCCTGTCAGGGAAAAGGCCATTGAGTGGATGGTCCTCCTCACGTGCAGCTCCTCAAGGAGTCATTCCTTTCAAATCAGGGGTCATCTTCACGCAGCGGGCCCGTGTGGAAGCCCCACTCAGCACCCTGCTCCCCGCGGGCTCCAGCTCCGACCTGCTCCTGGTGCTGAGCCTCTGCTCCCACCGCATCAACAACGCCTTCCTCTTTGCTGTCAGGAGCAAAAAGAAAAAACTGCAGCTGGGGGTCCAGTTTGTGCCCGGGAAGATCATCGTGTACGTGGGCCACAAGCGCTCTGTATATTTTGATTACAATGTCCACGATGGCCGGTGGCACAACATGGCCATCAACATCCGTGGCCAGACTGTCACTTTATTTACTTCTTGTGGGAAGCGCAGAGTACATGCGGATTTGCATTTTAAAAAGGACGAGGTGTTGGATCCACAAGGATCTTTCCTCTTTGGGAAGATAAGCCAGCACTCTGTGCAGTTTGAAGGAGCCATCTGCCAGTTTGATATTTATCCTTCCGCCAAGGCAGCTCATCATTACTGTAAATACCTGAAAAAACAGTGCAGGCAAGCAGATACCTACCGGCCAAACCTGCCCCCTCTCATCCCCCTCCTGCCCAGGGATCCCAGTGCCTCCCCCAGCACCCCACAGCACACAGAGCCCTCGCTGCAGGGTCTGAAAAACCTGACCACTGCTGCCCCAAACTTGGAGTTTGGCAGGGTCACTGCACCCCTCAAGACGAGGGGTTCAGGTACAACAACAATCCCCACGTTGCTGTCAACCCCACCATCACGGCCAAGGCTGACCACCAAAGCCACCAAGGTCACGGTGGCCCCACCTGTTGTGTCAAGTACCAAACCACAGGTACCCACCCAGTCCCCTCGGGGCGTGGGGACAACCCTCAGGGTGTCTCAGCCCACTCCCAGCACACGCAGGGAGAAAACTCCTCTTCCCACCGCCAAAAGGGCCCCACCAACGAGCCAGAGCCTGGTCACAGCCAGCCGGAAGGAGTCTGAGCAAGAGACCAAAAGGAAGACCAACCAAAAACCAACCACTGAGCCCCCTGAAGTGCTCAGTACTGCAAAGCCGCTGAGGAGAGTGACTGATAACACCACGAGCAGTGTCCACCTGGTTACCCTGAAGCAAACCCCGCAGAACCCGAGCCGTGGGTCCACCCCAAAGAAGCCGTCCCCCACCAGGAGAGTGGATCCCAGCACCATCCCTCTGGTGTTCACCAAGCCACCCCTGGGCTCTGCCCGGCCCAGGGCCAGGGCCTCCAACCTCACCACCCCAGCTGCCACAGATGGCTATCAAATCTTTGACCCCTTGGGACCCACCCCGTTTCCATTTTTACTGGGATTTCCAGGAGTGAAAGGGGAGAGAGGACCTCAGGTAGGTTCAGGCTCTTCGTGGTGGCTGTTCCCAGTCACAGCTCGGCTCAAGGGCTGGCAGACCACGAGTTCCAAGGGTTTCTGTGAAGCTCATCCAAGTGTGGCAGCCAAGCCCTGCTGCATTCCTGATCATCACGATTTTAGCATAAATCTCAGTTTGAACCTGAGTGTTCAGTGATGGTGGATGCCATGAAACATTTGTGGTTTAAGTTGCTCCTTTACATCAGATTTTTAAAAAGAAAGGAAAAAAAAGAGAAATCCTACCTTCTTTTCCTTTAAATTGCTGGCTAAAACTTTGATGACCAGGTTGGCGCTATCTTCCACACCCTTGGTTTATCTCTGGTCATCTTCCATAGAAAACCCAGATGCCTTGAAAACATGCCTCAAGTTAACTATTTCTTGGCACTTGTTATTAATTTGTTTTGTATCTGATATTCACAAATCTAGAAAAGCACCCTGTTCCAGCAAATGCAAGTGCAGAGATGGCTTCAGAATTTACTTTTTTAAACAAAGTCTCATTTGTTTTTATGGTATAAGTTTTTCTTGGGTGTTTTGTTCTGGTTTTTATTTCTCATAGCCTGCACTTAAAACATGCAAAAAGTTTCCTTTATAAATTTAACTACTGCATTCCACATAAAAAATAACTCCTTTCAGGTTGTATATATTGGCCATTATAAAAGCATACACACATTTTGTAATGCTGAAAGCACTCAGGCCCCACTAATTATCTCCTGGCTGTTCTTCTCTTTTTATTCCAAATTTGAGAATGCAAACATGATCTTTAAACTGGCCAACTTTTAGGAGGATTTGGTGTTCCAACCCAAATTGTCAATAGGAGAGGGGGGTTGTACATGTAAAATAAGTTTCTCCCAGACAGAGCCTTTGGTTGCCAAGATCCAGCCTAGAGGGAATTTTTATAGCTGACTTCTTAAAATAGTGAAAGAAGAGTTTGCAATGGAAATATTGAGGCTGGTGTAAGGAATGACCAGCACTTGTCTCTGCAGAGCTGCTCCTTGGTGCAAGTAACACCTAAAGTGGAATGGTTGGGTCTCCCCAGGTCCTCAGTGGGAGATGAGCAGTTTGTGTTTCCTCCTGTCCCATCTCAAAGCTGGGTGGTGATTTCTGCCCTGTTCTTTGGCTATGGAGTCACACAGGGTGGTGTTTTGTTCCCAGGTTGGTGTTTTGTTCTCTGGGAGAGGTGAAGGTGATCCTGGGCAGGGGTTGAGAGTGGGCAGCAGGCACCCATCCCTGATGGAGTCTTGCTGCTTGGAGGAGTTTTGCTAGATCCCTGAGTAGACAGAACAAGCTCCAGCAATTTGATCTTTGTGCAGGCTTCTGTGTTTTGTGGAGAGTCATTTCAGGCGTATTTCCAAGAGAAGAAATCCAGCAGTTGTGCATTTCCCTTAAAACACCACTTAGCTTTAAGGGGTGAATCTGGATGCTTGCTCCAAGCCCACCACAATCCTGACCTCTGCCACCTCCTTGCTCTTCAAGTGTCATGAGGGTGACCAAGCTCTAAGCCCCTGCAATGTAAAGAGCTTATTATTGAACTGGAGTGGAAAATCTCTCTCAGGCTTGTGAATCATAGCAAAGAAATGGATTCAGGCTGTGAAGGGCTGAGGGAAGGGATGGCAGGGTTTTTCCATCCTGTCTGAGAACAACTGGAGTCCTGAACCGAGGGAAAGGAGAACTTTCTGAGGCTCTGTCTGGCCTTATTCTCTTTGACTGCTGGAAACAAAATCAGGGCTTGGGGAGGGAAAGGTTATGGCTTGGCTGGAGCTGGCTGCCGCACGGAGCTCAGCAGCTCCTGTGAGTCACTCAGAGATCTCTGTACCACGCTTCCTTGGATGTCTCTGACGTGGGAAGGAAAAGAGGAAAAAATATCAGAATGGGGATGACATGTTGAGAAATTAATGCAGCACGTCCATGGCCAGATGAGCATGTTTGAGGGCAAAGTGCTGATAAATGTTCTGTGCCTGAGTAATTACCTGGCGCCATCCTCGTGCTGCCGTTCCTGATGAGGTCAGTGATATCCCAGCCTGGCCAGACCAGGGAATGGGCTGGGAATGTCATCTGCTGTCTGCACAGAGGGAAGGACAAGGTGATTAATTAGTTTTCCCAGTTGCTGCCTGATACAAGGTCTCTTCAAGAAGATTGTCACCCTGAGGAGGGAGGTGTGGGGGAAACTGTTTTCTGCCTGTTCAGCAAGAATTGGGGCCACCTTGGCTGTGGTTTCTGGGCAGAGTGGCAGCCACAGAACCCTTCCACCTAGAGAAAAAGAACTGTTGTTCATCCTGATCATCCCAATGGCAGCCATGGTGTGAGGTTGTGAGGTACTAATGACTCAGGCCCTTAAGGCTTTGTGAATTCTACTAAAATAACCAATGAAATATTCTTAGCTGTGCAGAAAGGCCCCATCCAACAATAGAGGAAGGGTTTGATGGTAAGAGGAGTGTGAGCAAAGGACTGAAAGGATTTATTTAGGAATAAAATTCAGCACCCTCCATGTATTAATCTGTCTTGAAGGACCACTAGGATACTGTGCAAAATGGAGACACTGCATCCCACATGCAACTCAGGCAGAGCATTAATTCTTCAGGAGAATTGGGTTTGCTAGCAGCTAGAGGAGGGAGGGCAATATGTTCTTAAAAAAGAAAAACTTCTTGGGAACCATTAATAACCACAAGCATTTGGGATCTCAGCTCTATGGTTTCTTTGGAGGGGAGGAATAACAAAAGGAACACCCAGATATCGTGCGAAGTTAGTAACGCAGCACTGACTCAGCAGCTGGCAAAAGTCCCTCTGGATCATCCCCACTGCCCAAAGCATCCCAGCCAGCCTTGCTCCAGAGCTCCAGGCCCTGCAGCATGACCCCAGCACGTGGCTGGAAGTAGCCTAAAACCCCCCTCCAAACAAAAATTCTTACTGGAAAATAGTATCTGTTGTGAGCATGTCAAACTCTTGCACTGTGATGTGGTGGGTATTTGAATCCTCCAGTGGATGGGGTGTCATTTGCTTGCCTAGACCAGCAGCAAGTTTGGCAGGGAGATTTTGGGGGGTTGCTGTAGCCTCTCCCCTACCACCAGCACCACCTGCCAGGTGAAGCTGTGCTAAACCCCTTCTCTGGCATGGTTGGGGTCTAGCACAGTGTACCCCAAGTCAGATCTTTCTCCTCCTATACAAAGCTGCAATTCTGTCCCTACAGCCAAGCCTCTTGACAAGCCCTAAGGGTTATTTTTAGAGCCAGAAAACCACCCCTGATGCTGAATGTGCAGGCTGTGGAAGTGCTGAGTAACAGAAGAGGAGCAGGGAGTGCTTTTGAAGGACACCCCAAAACCCCAGCCAGAGGCCAGGGGGGCTCACCCCCTCAGTTCCAGCTGCATGGCCAGGCTGGAGGCAGTGGGGGTGCCTGGCAGGCTGCTCCCTCTCCCTCCCCTTCTGTCTCCCTCTCTGCAAGGCACATGTGTTTCCAAGGTCCCCAGTCTAGACTGCTCCAGCTGCCATCCTCTGCACGAGCAGTTTGTCTTGGAGCACAGCTCCTTCCCTAAAGAAACAATCCCAGCCAATTCAATCAGTGGACAGGGGAGAGAGGTGACTGGAAACACAGATAAAATATATGAAGTGCCTATTTCCAGTCCTCCTCACACCAGAAAAGGATGTTTGAGCTGCCAGCCCGTGATAAATTAAGGAACACACAACGTGTTTCAATATCTATTAATGAATGAGTCATATTAATAATAAAAAAAGAGATACTGCATGCTTTGTATAATGCATGAGGAAAGTTTTATCCTTGCTCACATAACTGGATCAAATTTTTTTGGTGATTTAACCGGAAATATCCCAGAAGGGAAATCTTGCAGGCAAATGACCAAGCATCAGAGAGGTCTGTTTGTGTAAAATAAAGTTAATTTTGAAGAGAGATAGTTGATAGTGGGTTTGAGATAAATGTGCTGCAAAGGATCTAGGACTGTACAAATATATACAAGTATTTTTATAAATTTTTAAAAATAGAAAGTGAGTAGTAGAGTAGGTGATCCCTGTATTCCTTCCCAGCCTTTCAGGCTGCCTTCCAAGGTCTGGGATCACTCCAGTGCCCTGCAGAGCCTGTTCCTGAAATGTCTCCATAGAAAAGTGCCTTTCATCAAGCTGGAACTCTCATATTTTGTTGTGCATTGTGCTGCTGCCCTGTGAGGAGCCCAGTTGTGGACAAGGACCTTTGTGTGATAGGTGTTGCACAGACCCAGAGCAAACATCTGTGCCTGGTGAGGAAATCGTGTTACAAGGCTGGCTCTGCACCAGCAGCCCAGCTCCTGCCAGAATTATGAGGGTTTTTGTTTTTACACTGGTTGAAACCCAGACATGTCCAAATTTTAATACGATAAGCCTGCCTTGGAGAAGAAAGTAACCAAAGTGCTGGGAGTTTTCCCCCCTAAAATTCTAGCTTTGTTTTAGGCAGTTTTTGAAGCCTGGCAATGAGAGAGGTGAGGAGAGGTTGCCAGGCTGTTGAAAATGAGGGGTTTTCTCCTCCTCTTCTCCTAAGCTGGGAATTTTGAATTCCAGTGCTTGTCTGTGCTGGTGCTTCCCAGACATACAGGGCTAAAGGGTAGGTTTGTGGCTGTGGCCATCTTTCCTGTAGGAATATTTCTTTTCTTCTTGGAAGAAAACAGTTCAGGTCCTTTATCTGCAGGGGGAATGTCACTCCCTGCTCAGAACATGGTGCCAATGTGGGGAGAAGCTTTTGGTGTGTTTTCTGAACTCCTTTTTAAGTTGACTTTTACTACAGCTGAGAAAGAGGAATGTTCTCTCTTCTCTCCTCAGTCCCAGCAGCGTTTTGCACTTCTGAAACTGAATTTTCTGGGACACAGGAGAACTGTGCCACCAGCGGCTGGACAGAAATACATTGGGAATACCCTAAAGTAAATTTGTCCATCTGTCAGTGTGCACTGGAGTATGAGCTGTAATAGTTTCCTGGGAAATCTCAGCTCTTTGCTGCCAGGCTGAGAACTCACCCCTGGGGAAACCATTACAGGAATCCTTTGCTATCTGACCAAGTTGATTCAGCAGTCATTTCCCAATTTCCAGCACTAATTCTTGTACTCAGTGGGCTCTAATTCAACAGCAGGTTTGGCCTTGCTGAGTTTGGAGCTCAGAAGGCACCTTGCTCCCTGCAGCACTGCTGTGGGCAGAGGAAGCAGTGAGGGGGCTCACACTGTGGGAGAGGCAGAGGTATAAATTAACAGCAAGAGGAAATGGCAAGATTTCCCTTATCCTCAGGGTCCCATGTATTTTCCTTTCAGACAAGCATGTTTAATTTTCCATTTGCAATTTGAAGCTCAGAGAGCTAAGATTAAAAAAAAAAAAAAAAAAAAAAAAAAAAAAAAAAAAAGTCCCTTTTGCAGCAGCAAGTTTCCCAGCAGCGGCTTAGAATAAATCCCGTAATCATTTGGTAGGGTCGCTCGTCACTGCTAATGCTACTGTGGGAAACTGAGAAGGGTTAAACTTTATTGTGGCTGCCCTGAGCTGCTTCAGGAGCTGTTCAGGCTGGTTAACAGCTCAGCTGTTTGGCTTGAGAAGAGAGAGAGAATCTGTTGCTGCTGCTGAGTTTCCCCTTGATCTCTGCTTTGCTTTGTGTGATAACAGGGTGGGTGTTCTCTGGCATCCCTCTGCAGAAGGAGCAGGCAAGGAGCCAGAGAGACAAGAGCTGCAGTGCCAGGGGCAGGAGCTCCCACAGGAGGCTCCATCCCTGTGATGGGAGGGCAGGACAGAGCACTGATACCCTCATCCCACTGCCAACAGCAGAAATCCTGCTGCCCTTGGAGCACTGCCCTCTGCTCCTGATGAAACTCCCCAGGGATGCATTAAAGGGACAGTGCAGAGGTCCCCAAAGGCTCTGATCTGAGCTGGGTCAGGTCAGCTCACTGATATCCTCACCCCACTGCCAGCAGCAGAAATCCTGCTGTCCTTGGAGCACTGCCCTCTGCTCCTGCTGAAATTCCCCAGGGGTGCCCTAAGGGACAGTGCAGAGGTCCCCAAAGGCTCTGTGTGACCTGAGCTGTGTGTGCAGGCTCACTGATAGGCATCTGCTGACTGCATCCATCATTTGTAAGAAGCTGGGCCCTCACCCAGCCCTTCCCCTCTGGATGCACATTTTCCTTGAGTGAATTTCAGCATTCTCTCCCCAGCTGTGACATGTAGGGCTCTTGTCCCTGAGCCTCTTGTCTGAGAGCATGGGCTGGGGGATTGAGAGGCAGAGAGGAAAGGAGGCACCAGCAGGGCACAGCCCATTTCCCATCCAAGCCAGCCACCAAGGAACTGAGAAATGTGACAAATAAATACAAAGTGGCCTCACAGGGTGTCACTTCTCAGCACTGCCTGTGCCCATCCTGCCCCACTCCTTTTCCACCTGCACTGGCTTCAATTTAAGTGGTCACATCCTTTCCTTCTGCAGTCACTGTAGTGCCTGGCACCTTTGAGCCACCCATCCCACCTTCCCCTTATCCCTCTTACTCCTCAGCAAGGAAAAAATGAGTCTGGAGGGATGGCAGATCAAAGCACCATGGCAGGGACTCCTGAGCTGTGTGGTGTCTGCACTTCAGGCTTTGTGAATTCTACTAAAATAACCAATGAAATATTCTTAGCTGTGCAGAAAGGCCCCATCCAGCAGCAGAGGAAGGGTTTGATGGTTGGATGCTCTGTGCAGTGTCTGCTCTGTGCTTTTCCAGCTTTTCCAGCCTTTCTCTTACCTCTGTATTCCCACTCCAGTGCTGGTGTTAACTCTCTCCTTATTTTTGTGTTAGTTTCAGTCTGTTCTGAGCAGCTCACACTTTGGAGAAGGTTTTTGCTCAAGCAGCCAAGTACAATTGCAGCTATTGTTAGCAGGAAGGTGGAAAAGGTCACCTCAATTCTGGTACAGGGGGAATGCCATGCTCAGACAGTTGCCTCTCCTCTTTTACCTCCTCTAAGGGTGTAAATGGGGATGGGTTTTGGTGGAGGAGAGATCAAGGACTTGGATTAATCTCTGATAAACTCTTATTAAACCTGTTGCTGCCTCAGTTGCACTGGATTCATGGTTTGATAGTTATCATCCCAACTAAAATGGCAGGGGGATATTTTTAATAAAATCTGGGATTCTGGAGCACAATTATACATGAGGCTTAAAAAACCCCCTACAATTACGTGTCTATTTGCACAGCTGTATAATTGCATTATGCACGGGGCCCTGAGCTGGCACAATGGCAGGTTAAAACACTGGGATATTGCTAAAATCAGGGTCAGCTGTATCAATGAGGGTTGTTAATACAAAGAGCACTAATACTGTGTTAGCCAGCAGCTGGCAGAGGGGTCAGATGAAGTGTCCCACACTCCGGAGATGGGACATGTCCAGGGCAGGCAGGGCTGGGCAGCAGCAGGGGCTCACGTGGTGACAGAATTCCATCCCTGTGTCACACTAAAGGACATTACCTGTGGCTCATGTGGTGACAGAATCCATCCCTGTGTCACACTGAGGGACATCAGCTCTTCTGTGCTGTGTAATCTCCTTTAAAACAAACATTTCCTTGTTATCTTCACTACAGGGATAAAAAGTTGCTATTTATTTGTTGTGCTGATAAATTAATAGCACAGAAGACACTGGGTTTTGCTTATGCCTTCATTGAATTTTTTTTTCTACTGTGCCAAGTTTGGCTGTTTAAATAGACAGATAAGACTTTAGATAATGGACTTTTATACAACTTAATGTGCTGTTTATATGTGGGAGGGCTGGTAATATCAGGGGAATATTTATCCATTGGTTACCTGTACGGTTGAGGCAAGTTTTCTCTTTCCAAAATCTTTTCCTGGGCATGAGATTTGGGGTAGGGATCTCCTGGGTTGATTTTTCCTTACTGAATCATGCCCTTGGTGATTCCTGGGTGCTACACTAAAGATCTTGAGCTTTTTGGCTCCTGCTCATGGCAGCACCAGCCTGAGCAGCTCTGAGCAGCAGGGCCAGCCTGGCAGGGAGGAGATCCCACAGGGATGCCCAGTGGGAAGGGAGCAAGGCCAGAATGTGCCCATGGGGATCATCCTGCATTGCTCCATGCCCTGCACCTTCATCCCTGTGGAATGCTGTTCCTGCCATGCAGGCAGGGAGCTCAGGCTTCCCTCCAAACACCCCTCACTGGCTGCTCTGGATGTGTCTCCACTGAATGCAATGGAAACTTGTCTTTTGTAGCAAGCTACCAGAATATAAATCCTCTGGGAGACTCTTTAATTAGCAGTTATTCTTGTCAACATGTTTGGCTTGGGGGAAAAGAAGTTTTGAGAAGTTATTAGGAGTTGCAGATGGCTCTCCAGAAATCTGAATTCTCCAGCCCATTGGAAAATAAAAGAATAAGTAGATGGACAAATTCAAACCTCGTTGGTTAAGTATTTTTTCCTAACCTGTTTCAGATCAGTGCACAGCTGGGCTCCTGATATCTCCACTTTGTTCCTCCCTCTTACAAGAGCCCCCACTACTCTGACGTGTATGCCCTGACCTTTCCTTTGCTACAGAACCATATTTAAGAATTTCCAACATTGACACCAATTTTATTACATTTTATAACCTGCTGCTCTGAAATATGAAGTGTTGGGGTTGCACATGATCACAGATTTTGTTGTAACTCATGTAGGAACCTCCAACACCAAGAGCTACACGTGTCCATCTGACAGAGATCAGAACACACAATGTGTGCTCCCCTTGCCAAGGTGCTAACACAGAGCAGGAAAATCCAAAGCTGGGACACAGCACAGGTCCAGGAGAGGGGAAGCACGAGGCACAGCTGTGATCCTGGGAATGCAGGCTGCAGCAGGAAGATGGGGATGCTCTGTCTCTGCTCTCTGGAAATACGTGCTCCTGCAGATGTTTTTGTGCATTTTTATCCCTTTATAGCAATAGCATAAGTTGAAGGAAGTTTTGGCTGTGATGCTGTAATTGGCCCTTCTCCACAGGTCTTCTCCAAATGGTTGTGTTATGGGTCTCTCTCTTTGTGAAGCACTGTCAGGAGCACCATTCTGTTACAGAACATCACTAATACCTGTTTTTATTTTTTTGTTTTTCTAGGGCCCACCAGGTCTGCCAGGCTTGCCAGGACCCCCTGGCAAGAGAGGTTCTCGAGTAAGTGCTTTAAAATTTCCTTCTATTTGTATTTGAATCTGCCTGTCCTGTTGTACCAAGGGCTGCTGTAGCTCCTGTGGCTGAGTGATGATTTCTTCAGGAGCCTCTCTGTTGAGCTCTGGTCTCCTTCTCTCTCATTCCCTGCTGGAGGTTTCCACACTGGTGATTTGCAGCCTCCTTGAGCTAAGGTTTGGCATCAGCAAAGGCTGAGGATGGATGTTTCCAAATGGCTGTCAGGAGAATGAGATCTGTCTGTCTCATTTTGTTTCCAGTATCTGTTCCTTCTTGCAAGCTGAATATTAGCTGAATATTAGCTTTGGCTGCTTTCTGTGCTCCCCTTCCCTCTCCCCAGCTGCATGAATTGTTTAGTTCAAGGTCCTTCATTGGTGGGACCAAGGTACAGGACCAAGGACTCAGCACACCCAGAGATGAGTGGTTTTTGTTCCCCAGAGCTGCTCTCTGACTCCTTTTCAAGCTCTAAAGCAGAATGCCTTATCAGCTCAGGAATTCGCAATGGCTCTCGCAGAATTTCTTCCTCCCCAAAACGAAATTCTGCTGCAGATCTTTGAACACTGAGTGCTGTGCTGAGGAAACATCTGGAGCTGAGTGCTGCAGCTAGCTGTGAGAAAAGCAGAAAAGCCTCCTGCTCTGGCCCAGCTCTCCCAGGGCTGGGCAGAGTGCCTGACCTGGATACGGAGCAGTGCTGGCGCTGCTCTCCTGGCAGCTTGGGGCTGCTTTCCTGGGAGCACAGGGCTGTCCACAGGGTGCAGCCATGGATCCCCTTCCCTCAGCACTGCTGTGGGCTGGGAATCCAGAGGTGTGAGTGTCTGAGGCTGGACGAAGGGAATATTTGGATCTGCGATGCAGGCAGCATCCTGGCCTGGCAGCAGAGGGAGATTTCCTCACACATCCTTGGCTGAGCCTCAGGCCCCGTGTAATGTCTTTAAAGAGCAGGCAGGAGGCTGAGCTGGGAGGCTCTCAGGCATTCCCCCAGGACACTTGTTACACTCCTGTGAGATCTCACAGTGACCAGCAAAAACAAACTCATCTCCTTTCTCCAGCAGTGAAATGCAGGAGCCCTGAGCCTGGGCCTGTGGGACTCAAAAGCTGATTTGGGCTGTAAGTGAGGGGGTTAGGCAGCACCAGGCTCATGTTTATGGATGGGACAATCTGTTTTTAGTGAAGCATCAGCCCTGATATCTTCTGTCACAAGTGCCCAAGCTGCTCCCACCTCAGTGATTGCCCAAAGTTTGCATTTCTTGGCATCCCCATTAAAGCTGGAAGTTGTTTCCTACCCCAGCTCATTGCTTATGAGGGGAGTTTGCTATTACTCCTGGCAATCCTTTGGTTTTCAAACTAAACTGCAACTCTGGAGCCCCCAGCTGCATCCCCTGCCTGCTGTATGAGTGACCAAATTTCAGCTCCACAGCCCAATTCCACTTGAGCTTCTTCTGAAGGAAATAGCACCATGGAGGCTGTGTCACAGTTGTCTGTTATTCCCCAGCTGTGGCTCCATCCTATATTTAAGATGATCCTCTGGAAGACAATAAGCAACAGAGGTTTCTGAGCCCAGTCCCTGCCAAAGGTGCTGAGAATTGGTCCAGGAAAGAGTTCCCAGTTAGGAAGTGCTCAGCACAGCTGAGCCTGGCTTGGCTCAGGCCCCTTCAGAGAGGCTGTGCTAATTTTGGGAGGGGGCACAAGGGTCACTCTGTGAATGTCTGGCCTGGAGCACTGGAGACAGGACTGCTCTGTGCCTCAATTGTTTGGACTTTGGGAAGTGTTTCTCCTGGTAATTTTTTCTTGTGTCTCTTTGGGATTTAGGGATTTCATTGGAAAGTGAAGCTGCCAGGAACTAAGATAGGCTTAGGGGAATTCTTGCATCTTTTGCTTTTGTTGTGCTTGAAAAACTTAAAAATAAACGTGCAACATTGCAGGGGTCATGTTCTACCTCTCCTAACCTGATCCTCCAAAAAAGCAGCTGCAGAATTCCTGCACCAGCCCATGGATAAGCCATGAGTGTCCCATCAGGCTACAGCCCAAGTTTGGAGCTCCAGAGGAGAGGTGAACATTGCAGGCAGTGCTGGATGCAGAGGAAAGGAGGGATCTTTCTGTCCCCAATGCAATTTTTGGCCTAATACATGATATTATTGCCCTTATGGTAACTTCTGTATAATTTCAGTGTTATTAATGCTTATACAGCTGCCTGGCACATTTGAAAATCCAGTAGCACCATTTGACTTGTTACTTTTGTAGTGTGAATTTGCCTCATGCTGATGTGTAGTGCAGAATTTCCACCCCATATTGTCTCCTCCCTTTGTTCCCCCCACATTGATCAGCGTAAAATGAAATCTCTGGCCAGCCTTTGCCTTGAGACTGAGACTGTGGTGGGTCTGTAAGGAAATCTGGCTGCTCCCATGGATCTGTGTCCTGGTTTCAGCAGATGAGCATCACCAGACCTGCCTGTGCAGTCTGAGGGTGGGTCTTCCATGTAGGTAATGCCACCTGCTTTGCCAAAACACACCCCAGCCTCTGTGACAGCATGGAAAAGGTTCTGATTGGGACATAGCTCAGCATTCAAGAGCAATCCAAGGCAGGGTAGCAGAGTGGATAGTGTGGTAGTCTTGTTGAAAATTAGTTTCTCCATTTTTAAAAGCCAACCCCCATTCCAGGAGCATGGAATTAATTGTACACCCTATGACTCCAGCAGCAGGGGCTCACTGAGACAGATTCAGGCTATTCCTGTGCTTTCTCTCTGCAGCTATGAAAGCAAATTTTCATTTTCATAACAAGTGAAAACTGGGTGTTTCTTCTTCTCATTATTTCCTGAGGGACTCCAGGAGAAATGAGTTAAAAATTGCAATGGGAATGGCTAAGAACACTATCCCAGGAATGGTTAATAACACTATCCCAGGAGTGACTAGCACAATTTCAGGAGCTCTCCAGTCTGTAGAGATATTGCTGTACTGCCATGTGTGCTCTCCAGGAAGGGTTTCTCTGTCTCTATCCAGCTAGGATGAGCTTTCATGTCTGCTTTCATTGAGGAATTTGAGACAAAAGGTCTGTCCACACTGTTTATTCTTGGATAAATGTGCTGTGTGCCTGATCAGGTGTCTGTGTAAGATCTGAGGGAATGGCAGTGTTACCAATGAAGGATTTCCCCAGCTTTATATGATATGAAATGCCAGGCAGGTCACAGGACACCTTTTCCATGGTGGAAAGTTGGAGTGGTGGCACTGAGTGACACCCCCAGTTCTGTGCAAGCCATTAGTGCTGGGCTTTTTGCATTTCTCCAAAAATCAGGGTCTCCCAGGGAGGCAGAGGCTGGGGCTGGGATTTTCTCTTAGGGATGTGCCAGCAAGCTCTGCAAGGAGCTGTCAGCAAAGGGCTCCCACTGGAGCAATCATTCCTTCAGCACTGCAGCTTGTTCCTGCCTCCCTGCAGGCTCTGGGAGCTTCACCCAGCGCTGTCTGCATGAGGGGCTTTGCACAGCACATCTGCATTGAGCAGCACATCTGCATCCACCACAAGCTGGGACTCGTTCCACTGGTGTGGTTTGACCAGCAAAGTACCCACAGTTTGGGCAGGTCTGCAGAAAAGAGCTGTGAGTGACACTTGGTCTCAAACCCTGCCCTCCAGATGAGGCTGTGCAAATCCCACTTACCTGGTTTGCCTCTGCATGAAGGAAACAGCAATTCTGAGGCACATGCCACGCAGGAGTGCAGCTCATGGCATGGTTTGGGCTGAAAGGGACCCTAAAGATAATCTTGTTCCAACCTGACACCATGGGGAGGGAACCTTCAATTAGACCAGGCTGCTCCAAGCCCTGTCCAACCTGGCCTTGGTTGTTTGCTCAGCCCCCAGGACAGCAAGAAAAGAGCAGCAGAGTTTCCAAAACACTTAAATAATTCAGGAATTCACTTTAATAATCCAGGTCCCACTGGTAGTCACTCCCTACTCCAACAGGTGAGCAAACACAGGTACAAGAAGTGTTTCATCCCTGTCCACACTACAGGTCAGAGGCAGAATCAGCAATAGAAAGCCTTGACATGCTTTATTGAGTAATTGCTCTTGGTTTATTTAAACTCTGAGACACAGAAACTCAGAAATTCAAATGGGTTTGGGTGAAGGAAACACACCTGCACTCCCTGATGCTTCAGGATGCATTTGCCATCCTCCTGTGAACCACAGCAGCTTGAAAGACTAAGAGGTCCCAGTGTAGCATGTCCCTGTTACATTTGGTCTGTGCTTGGAAAAAATCTCCCTTTGCTTCAAAATGCAGGGCTTCCCTCCTGAAACAAGCAGCTCAGTCAGCTGGGGAGATTCCCCAGCATCCTCATGCCATTAGGAAGATTTTCCAGTTTCTGAAAAGTGTTTAAAGAAACAGTTTGCTTGGCTTCTCTTCAAATATTTAGCTCTTTTTCAGCAAGCCAGAGGTCACAGTGGGATCTGTAGGTCAGAAGCAGAAAAAGTTGCTTTACACAGTGAAACCCCAAGACTTAATGAGTGGTCATTCCTCTGACTGGAGCTCTTTAGCATTTAGCAGGAGCTGGGAGGATTTTTTTTCCCCTTCCTTGTGAATGCTGGAGGGTTTGGGGGGAGCTATGCACAGTTACACTTTTGTTAATTTTTGTGGGCTGGGAACCACGAGGCATAAAAGGGCTTCTGTGAGCTGGGTCCCATCTCCAGGCACCCCCAAGCCTTGCTGGGTGGCTCAGGGTCCTTCTCAAGCAGCATCATTCACACAGAAGGCATTCCAGGGAGAAGGGAAACCCCTCCTGCCTTGGAGAACACAAATTCAGGGATTGTTCTGTCTCCGTGCCACGGAGCAGCCTGGGGCTGCTGCTGTCCCATGTCACATTTTCCATGCAGCTTCTGGTACAAGGCTTGGAAGCTTCCAGATGCAAGGTTGGATTGTTTCAGCAGATAGAGGAAGCTGAAGTGGCTGGGGAAATGAGCAAATGTGACACATGCATTGATATTTTTTTCATTTAGTGGTCTCAGCACTGTCCTACTCTTGTGTAGATAAGAGGAGCAAAACTGATGTATTGATGATAAATATATTTGGGAGAATCCAAATTTCTAGGTGGGAGTGGTAAATTGAGTTAATTAATGCAATAGAGCAATTAAGTGTTGCTGACAGCTCCTGAGGCAGCTGCTCTCCTGCACCTTTTGTTACCCAGCCCATCTAACTGTGCCACACAGCATCTTCCTCCTCTGCCAAGAATGTGGGTGGAATCCCAAATTCAGGACTCACCATGTTGGAACACATCACGATCAATTATTTTTCACAATTTTTGGGACTGCTGGCAGACTACACCCTTTTCTCTCCACAGCTGCCAGAGCAGTTTCAGATGTCTAACACAAGCCCCAGGACTGGTCACAGCAGTTTTCTTCATGCCAGACTGGATTTCCCAGTATCATCTCATCACCAGGATGTGGCCAATTCCACTAGGAAAAAACCACATCAGTCTTTAGGGACAGGATGAGTCTCTGACCTTCCTTTGCCTGAATTACACTGGATGCACTCTGTCAGACTCATTGAACTCAGTGCTGAGGGCTCTGTTTTATCTCAAGAGTCTCTGTTTTCATAATCACACTTTTAATCACTAGAAACTGTGACTGGATTCTTCCTCCTCTCTCCCCTCCTTCTGCTTGAGGCTTTTTAGGATTTTGTATTTGCAGGGCTTCCAGACGAAGGAAGGAATGATGAATCTGACTCCATGTTCTTAGAAGGCTAATTTATTATTTTATGATCTATATTATATTAAAGAAATATATAGTATATATATATACACTATATATATATACATACTATATATATATACTAATATATACTATACTAATATATACTATACTAAACTATACTAAAGAATACAGAAAGGATACTTACAGAGGGCTAAAAAGATAATAATGAAAACTTGTGACTCTTTCTAGAGCCTTGACACAGCTTGGCCTTGATTGGCCAAAGAGTGAAAACAATTCACATGAAACCAATGAAACCATCACCTGTTGGTAAAAAAACCTCCAAACATATTCTAATGCAGCAAAACATAGGAGAAGCAATCAGATAATTATTGTTTTCCTTTTTCTCTGAGGCTTCTCAGCTTCCCAGGTGAAGAATCCTGGGCAAAGAGATTTTTCTTTGATGGTGACATTAGGATTTTGTTGCTGTGCTTTGTTTGCTCTGAAAGAACCTGCCCCAGATTTTGCTGGGTGTGTGATTATTCTCTTATCCAGCAGCTCTGGATTGGCAGCTGAGCTTCCCCCAATCCAGGTTTCCCTCTGGGATCCATCACTTTCACCTGGGGGTCACAGCACACGGAGCTGCTCCCTGACACTGCTCTGAGCCTGCCCTGGGCTCTGCTGGAGCACAAACTCCAAATGATTGCTCTGCTGTGGGCTCTGGGCCAAGCTGCTCGCTCCAAAGCTGAATTACAGCTGAATTCCCTCCTCAAATCCAGCAGCAGGCTGGATTTATGGGCCCTATTCAGAGCTACCTCGATTATTGCTTGTGTGTAAAAGCTTTTTAGGAACTCATCTTTTATAGAGACTTTGCTGGCCTGATTTCTGTCACTTATTATTCATTATCCTACATATTTGAGACTGGAAAGACTTGAGCTGAGGCATTTTTGCCACCACAGACTTGTTGAATTACCTTAAGCAGCACATTCAGTCTCTGTTTCAGTGTTCCACCCACTAAGGTGGGCAGGTGATTCCACAGTTTTGGGAAGATGAATTTATTTTAGACTCCTCAGTGTCCAGGTACTCTGGCTCCAGCAGCTGTATAGGTTTTCAAATGAGAAGGTGATACTCAAACACTTTAATTTTAATTAAAGCTCTTTCAGTTTCACTGGAAATTCACAGATGTGCTGAACAAGAATTTCAGGTGAAAGTTTAGAAGGAAATTAAGAATGGGGAAATAAATTTATTTGGGTTCAGGCTGAAAATTTGGAAGGAATTTAAGAATGGGATGTTAATTTGGGTAAAAGCTGCCACTTAAAAAGTTCAGTCTCGATCTTTTAATTAAACAGCCTCTTGCAGCAGAGCAGCATGTTGTGAAATAGCACTGAGCATTCAGCAACTGTCTGTTCCACAAGATGCAATTTTAAAAGGCATTATTTTCTATTAAAATGCAGTAAAAATAAAACTGAATAGAGATCAGTGCTCTGATGTGCTCTTAGAGGACAGCAAGGGCACTGAACTTGGCTGCCAGTGAAATGTTTAACTGCAGTGATTTTCCTTAGAAATCAGATCCTCAAGATTTTGGCCCCAAAATGCTCATTGGAAATCCTACAGGTTGCTGAGAAAGTGCCTGAGTGGTTTTTTATCCCCTTCCTGTGCTGCCCTAACTTGAGGGTACGTAAAGACCTCCCCATGGCAGGGCAGAGCTCTCACACGTTCTTGGCAGAATTCTTGGAGCTGAATTTTCAGGTTGTTTCATCTCCCAGGAATGTGTTCAAGAGGACTTAGAATTGTTATTACCCTGCCTGAAAGGTTAGCAGATCTTCTGTGCTGTGTATAACCCAGGCATAAACTATTCTTAGCTGCTTATTCCAGATAACTCCTTAAATAGGCCTTGGAAAATATGCAGGGTGCTTTTAAAATATGATGTAAAAGGAGATACTGGTGTATGTGATTTGAGGTAGATACTCTGGCAGTGTCACTGCCTTGTGAGAACTAAGGAAAAATATAGATTTAACTATGCGAAATGTTGATTTTCAAGAGTTTACATGGATGTACTGCTATTCCTACTGGTTTTCTGTCTGATTATCCATTTTCTTTCCAATCTCCAAAGGCAAAAATCTGGTTGGCTTATAGGGAAAATGAGTTCACCCTAAAGAGCTGAGCTATTTTCCTGTAGTAATTACTTCTGTTCTCTTCAATCTGAGCAAAACCCAAGCTGTTAACACCCCCCCACACTTCCTCTCCCCTCTGCCTGCCTCCATCCCCTTCTGATGTGCTCCTCCCAGAGCCTGGACCCCCCTGACCCGTGGAATGTTTGGTTTACCCAAATTATCTCAGTGTCACGACCTGTCCTGTGGTGACAGACACACATCCACAGAGCCTGCTGGGAGCCCACAGCTGAGTTTCCCTCTGTGTGTGCCAGGGAGGGTCCCAGTGCCACCATCCCCTGCCAGGGCACCCCAGGGCTCTGTAAGCCTGGCACAGCACTGCTCCAGCATCCATGCAGATCCCACCATCTCCTTTTCACTCTGTTTTGTGTTTGTTGTGTGTTTCAGGGTCCCCCAGGCCCCCATGGAAACCCTGGCTCACCTGGCCCCCCAGGACTGAAAGTAAGTATGAACTGGTGTGAGGAGCTTTCACCTTCCCATCCCACAGGACATCCTGGGGAAGGACAGCTTTCTTTTACCGTGCTCTGGACAAACAGACAGCAGCTGAAGCCATTCCTCCCTCCCTGCTGCTGTCCTAGGGCTCTCCAGCTGCACAGCTGAGCCTTTTCCTGTGCCCAGAGAGACCCTGCTCTGTGTCTCCATCCTTGCTGCTCCTCCATTTCAAAAACTGCCAAATTAGGATCCTGCTTAAGCGCTGCCTGTGCCAGGCACAAACTGCTGTGTCAGACAAGGGCAGTGGAATCCTTGCTGCAGAGCTGCAGCAGCTCTGAATTCCTTTGCTTTCTCATTTCTCTCCCCTGGATTTTGCAGTTCCTCTGAGTCTGGGCAGTGGCAGGAATGAGTGGCAGCACCCAGCATCTCCCTCTGCCTTCCTCCTCCTGAAACTCCTCCCTCTGTCCTTCCCTCTCCAGAGTTTCTGGGACCTCTGAACTCCCCCAGTCTGATCTCATGGCTTCCCTCTGGACACCCTCACCTCTCCCAGAGCCTCCTGCAGTGCCAGGGCCCCTGTGCTTTGTGCTTTTCTCCTGCACACACAAATTCCCCCCAAGTGGGAGTTCCCCCCTGCAGCTGGACCCTCTCCCTTTGCCTGGGATTGAGCACAGATGTGGCTCTGGAGGGGTCCTAACCCAATGTGCAGCAAAACCCTTCCAAAAGGTGTTTTAAATCCCAGCTCATTCTGTGTTCAAGGGTTTGTGTTACCTAAAGACTGAAGTTCCTGGAAAACTGGTTTCGATTGCTTTGGTGTGATTGTTTACAAAGGAATAGGTTTATATTTTATAACGTCTGTGTTGGACTAAAGAACAATGGAGCTTGGAGAGGCAATATTTAACAGAGATTTTCAGTACCAGGGAGCTGAAGGACATCTCAGCCAAACACAGAAAGGTGTGAGCAATAGTTCTGTCTTTTCATGATCTCATCAGTAGGCAGAGATGTTATGAGCACTATTGATGCTCTGGGAAAAAGATTCTGGAAACTTGGCATGCTGCCTCTATGTGATTAAAAATTAGGCACTGGAGACATGCTGGTGAACAGCAGCTGGTTTAAATTCCACATACAGCCTGAAAAGTGAGCCTGTAAAAGTTCTACATCTTAGTGTTCTGCATTTATTCTCCATCAATGACTTCCAGATCACACTTGTTGAGTTTTATAAGTCAAATCAAACTTCTTTTATCTAACTTCCAGCCCTGCAAATCCAGCCTGGTCCAAGCTGTGGAGTCAAGCTATGTTTCTATTCTACAGGATTTTTTTAAACACTTTTAGCCTAATGATTTGTCAGAAATCATCATTTGGCTGTAAAGCTCTCTTCAGTGGGCCACCCAATAGAAATTAAATCTTTCTGTAAGCATTTTTCCTCCATCTCAATGCACAGTCTGGCATCAGGAAGTCTCAGTGGATGGAGAGCTGTGAGTCTGCAGCAGAGATCTGGTCTCATCAGGCTCTGTGATGTGTTTTATTTTTGTCCAGCCACCATTTGCAGGATTGTTCTGCTCATGGTGCTTTGTCAAAAGAAGTATTAGGTTTGCCATGGGATGTCAGAGCTGGAGCTCAGCCCAGGTGAAGGTTCACCTCCAGCAGGGAGAGCCTGGTGAGCCGTGGTTACATCATCTCTGCTTCAGAAATGCTCTCTGGAAGGTGTGGATCACATGCCAGAGTTTTGACTCTCCTCCTCCCCTTCAATTCTCTGGTGTTACAGCAGTCCCAGAAAATGGACTTTGCCCCAAAAAGTGAGTTTTCACCTTATGTTTTAATTTCCTGCACCTTGGACCTGATTCCTTCATCATCAAAGAATGGTTTGGGCTGGAACCTGAGAGTTCATCTCATTATGGGCAGGGACATCCTCCCTTAGACCAGGTCACAGAGCTCTATCCAACCTGGCCTTGGACACTTTCAGAGATGGGAATCTTCTTGACAGAGCCAGCACATGGCAGAAATTCTGGATTTGTGAAAGCTCAGCCTGCACAGCAGGGCAAAGCAGCTCCAAGTGGAACTTCTGCTGAGAGGCTGCTGGGCTTGGTCTGACTTAGATAGCAGCTAAACCCCCACAAAAAAAAAAAAAAAAAAAAAAAAAAAAAAAAAAAAAAAACCCAAACAAACAAACAAAAAAAACCCCCAAGCAATCTAAGAAAATAAATTGAAGTTTCCCAGATAGATACAGCTTGGAAACCATGACTAACACCAAGTCATTGTCACTTAAGAAGGGACTCAGCAGCATAATATTTATCAGTGAATGAGCTTGTGAGGTCAGGCAGCTCTGTGCAAGGGCTGTGGAGTGGCACTGCAGCCTCTGGGTGTTTTTCTGTCTCTCCTGCCTGGCTGCAGGGCTCTGGTTGTGTTTCTGCATTTCACAGTCTGCCCTGTGCAGAGCCCAGTTTATCCTCACCCCTGGAGCTCAGCACTTGTAATTCCCTGGGTTTAGGGAGCTGATCTTGTGCACAGAGCTGTTTGTAGCTGTTGAGCCAAAATCCTGCTGATCTGCTTGGGCATGGTTCCACTGACTCCATGGCATTACACCTGCTTGTGCCACCTGGGAGGTCAGCCTGTGGTGCCCAGCTCAGTAATTCATGGTGTGAAACTGCCTAAAGGGGGATTCCTGCCACTTCCTGCATTCTGCTTGTTGTTCTTGACAGTTGTAAAATTGCTGTTGCATCTTTTTGGCAGAGACTGATTATTGCAGATAACATCTGCAACAGCTGTAGCCACAAGCTGTCACCTGAAAGCTGCTGGGGGACAGGAGGGGTGGTTTTGCTTTGTTTTGTAGCTCTCAGGATGCCCTAAATGTATTTGGGTTTGGGCAGATGGTCAGACAAGGTGTGTTTTCAAAAGCCATTGCAAGAGTTGGGTTTGCATCTCCCACCTGGAGGCTTTTGGCATCAGGTATTAGGATGGTTTGCTGCCCTGGATAAATCTCTTCTTAAAGCACTTGAAAAATATTGTATTTTCAGTTTAGTGAGTGCTTTTTCCTCTCCAAGGTAGCCCATCAGTTTGGCTCACTGATAATTAAAATAGTATTAGTGGGATTGCAAAACGGAGATGTTTAAGTTGCACAGCTCTAGACTATGCAATTCCCAGAAGAAAATAATTTCTTCCTTTACAAGAGGAAGATGTGTTCTCAGTAAGTAAGGATGGGAAAGAGAAACTTGTGGGAAAGGTGTTGTGGCTTGGCTTGGACAAGATTTGGGTTAATTCCCCCGTTGTCATTGCTGTGTAAGAAGACTCAAGCAATTAATCCACAATTTCAGCCCTCACATCCAGCTGGTGCCATTGCTGATTGATCTTGGGGACATGAGATCCTGCTCGTGGCTGAGCTCTGCACCTGTGTGATGGGCTCAGCAGGGCTGAACACAGAGCCAGTGCAAAGCAGAGACCTGGCTAATGTGATCTGCAGCTTCCCAGGGGAAAACAAAAGTTCTTTTCCACATCTCAAAGTCATTGCATGGAGCATATGGGAAGATTTAGGGAAAGTGGTGGGTGTCTACCTGCTGCAGTAAATGAATTTTGCAGAGCAGAAATGAACACCCAGGGATCCCAAGGGCTGCTCTAATCTGTTCCCAGCAGTGGCAGCACCCACTGACTGCTCTGAAGCTCAGGGAGTGGGAGAATTGCCCTGATAACAGCTGCATGCAAAGCAAGATTATCTGCATGACTTCATTTACTGTTTGGAAAGCTGGAGCCTTCATTGAGAATTTGTGCAGATACATCTGCCTTGAATCAGCAGTGCTCTCTACAGTCCAGAGCCAAGCAGTCTCACTCCTGAGTCTCACAGCCTGTGGTGGATGCTGGAGGAGGAGCAGAATGGGGAGGTTACACTCAATAAAGGTGGGAAGTACACGTGGAATGTACTCCCAGTGAGGCTGTGAGCAGAGCTCTGTGCTGCTCATGAGAAATGCCAGTTAATAACCACTATTTCTTGGGACTTTAGCTGCTCACAGTGACCCCAAGATGTGTTAGAAAGCCTCTTTTCCCAGCCCAGCAGTTGAAGAAGGAGTCAGAACTCTTCAGGTCTTGCTCTCAAGGTTGTTTATTTTATCTTATCTATAAAATTCTTTCTCTGGCCTGCTGAGGTCCGCTCAGCACGACAGCCAGAGGCACTCTGCCTGCCCCTGGGGTGGTGTTATCTTTTTATACTAAAAACTACGTGTACAATATTTACAATAACTTCCCAATACCCATCACCTATGTTAGACAGTGAGCTTCTACTTTAAACCAATCTAACAGTGCCAACATCAGAGCAGAAGATGGAGGCCAAGAAGAAGAAGGAGAAAGGCTGGACACACCCAGATTCCTCCATCTTGCCCCCTGAACCTCCATTCTAAAAACCCCAAAAAATCTATTTTTCACCCTGTGGTAAATTCACTATCATTCTGCTTAAACTTTTGTGGCTTGTAATCCTTCATATAAGGTTGGTAATTTTTTTTTCCATGGGTCATAATCAAAATCACGGGGGTCTTGGGCTCTGTGCCAGGGTCTCTGAGCCCCCTGGCAGGGGTCCTGGCAATCCAGGACAGCCAGAGGGATGTCCTGAATTCTGAAAACTATTGCTCCTTCTGGGCCTCCCCTCCAAGCACTTCCCTTGACAGCCATTAGTTCACCCTCCCAGCTGTCCTGTGCTGATGGGCACACAGAGGTTGTGGGTTGTTTATGATTCATGGGTGTTAAATAGTGACTGATCCTGGGATATCCATCCTGGCTGTGCCTGAAGAGATGTTCTGTGTGCTGAGCTTTACTCTCTCCTACCCAAAGAACCTGGCACTCCTCAATCTCTTCTAGATTTTCCTACTTCCATCTCTCCCTGTTAGGTGCTCACATTACCTTTCCACCTCTTGATAAGTGGGATTTCCAAAGGAATGTGCTGGAATTAGATAATCAAATGCTGCTGAGATTCCAGCTTGTGTTTGTCAGAAGATCACAGCCTCCAACTGTAATTTCCCTTGTCACGGTTGTTAAGGAGGAAAATAAGGAATACTGCCACTTAAGGTCAAGTGCTGCTTTCTGCCAGCCTGGTAGCCTCACAATTGCTCTGCCTGTTGGGGGTGTCTAATTAGTACAACTTTCTCTGCAGTCTCATCTGTTCCTCACAGTTAAAAAAGCAACAGCATCTATGAGTTGTTGAGAAGGATGGTTCAGCCCCAGTAATAGGCTTGGTAATTATTTTTGTGATGGTAGTTGTAGACAAGGAAGGAATTGCAGCTGTCTGGTCTAATAAGTATCAAAAATCCTGACATTGCTTTCTTCCAGTTATCCTTTCTTTAGCCAATTGAATACTGTCAACTACTATTTAAAACTCAACTCTTTAGCAGCAGCAATCACTCACCAAATCCACCCCCAGCACAACAACTATTCCAGGCCACTTTAATACATTTGGGATGTCAGGGAAGACTGGGATAAAACAAAATGTTTTTTTAATTTGGAGGCTTGGTGGAAGCAGAACCACATCTGTGGGCTAGGTCCTTGAGTTATGTCACTAATGTAAATTTTTCATTTCAGGGTCAGAAAGGTGATCCTGGGCTGTCACCTGGAAAAGCTCGCAATGGGCAGAAGGTGAGATGTCACCCCAAGGCCATGGTGGGCTTCCAGAACTGTGCACAGAGATGTCACCCTGAGGCCATGGTGGGCTTCCAGAACTGTGCACAGAGATGTCACCCCAAGGCCATGGTGGGCTTCCAGAACTGTGCACACACTCACAGGGGTTCTGCACTGCAGCCACCAGCACCCCAGCTGCTGAGGACTGGGAAATAAGGCTTAGACCTTGGATTCAGGACTGAAGAGAGGTGGCTCTCGATGGTCACAGCACACTGAGGTGCCACCTGGCCACCAGTTTATCCAGTTTATCCACAATCTGCAGCCCAGCTGAAGTCCCACAGGCACGTGGCTGCTCCAGCCAAGTGTTTCAAGTAGCACATCTGAGGTACAGCCACGCTCTGGGCATGTAGCTGCAGCAAGAGGCAATCCCAGGGTAGGTAATAAAAACCTTGGAGGCCAAGGAAAGGCTGTTCTTGCCCAGGAGCTGAGGAACAGGGGTTTGCCGCATGCTGCAGCCCCATCAGGGTAGAGGTTTCTTGGTGGAGGCTTCTAAGGGATGGACCTCACTGAGGGGCTTCTACCAAGGGCTGCTCAAGCCAGCACAAAGCTCCCAGCTGGGAAGGAAAGCTGCTTTCTGGGCTTAGCAGTTTTTGAGGATCAGAGTTCTGCTAATTCCTTTCAATAAGTTACAACTCCCATTTTTGCTGTTTCACAGCTGGGTGATTTTTACTGAGGCAACAAGCCCTCACAGAAGTCTAGAAATGAACAGTGGGGCAATCAGGGCTCCACATCACCTACCTCAATTACCTCTTTCAGTGATGCCTGCACAATCCTTGGTAATTCATGTCCTCTGTTCCTCTCACCCTAAGTCTTGCTAGAAATGCACATCTCATAGAAAGCACCAGCCATGAGGAGCTTGGGCTCTTCATTTGACACCAGATGCCCCCATAAAGCACAGTCAGGCCACACAACTGCAGGATGGAAGGCAGTGCTAGAAAACATTCAGAAGGCTAAGACTGAAATGGTGCTTTTAACTTAACACTGTGAGATGTCTTCTGAAGTTTCTGGTACACAATATTGGAGTGGCATCATGTGGAAATCATCCACCTGCAGGGTCTGGAACTGTTTTCTTGAAGACAATGCTTGGTGTAAAAAAGGGAGACATCCAGATGACCTTTAACTTGTGTTAACAAGGCTTTATCCCTGATAGCAGCAATATGAATAAGGAGTTTCCAGCAGGAGTTTGGAGTGATGCCTAATTTTCAATCTAGATACTGGAAATCTGTTGAATTTCAGTAAGAAGGCACTCCAGGGTTTGTTGATCCTGGTCAGAGGAGGCCAAGTGGGCTCACACAGCCAGGCTGGGTGTTGGAGAGGTCTCACAGCAATGCGCTCACCCGTTCTGTGATGCTTTGGGTTTGCCAGCTGGGATGTGATGCAATCCCCTTTCAGAAGCACAGGCCACTGAGCAAACCCTCCCACCAGCAGCCTGCAAAGGTTCAGTCCATGTCAGACAGACAGGTTAAATAATTGCACCACCAGCACCATCCCAATGGGAGCCAGGGGCTGAGCCAGGGCAGTAGCAGAGTGTGAGAGCAAATCACAGGATTTGGCAGCAGGTACCTGTTGTTCTTATTGCATTTAAAATCTAAAATTTCCTTGCCTTGGCAATTTCAATGCCTATTGAAAGGCGAATGAAGCATGTGACTGAATGAGATCATTGAGGGGAAAAAAAGCGCATTCATTCTGCTTGCAAAGAGCTGGACTCCAGCAGCAGCTGCCATTAATTAACTGGGGTTATTATTTATATGAGCCAGTTAATAGAGATGTTGTTTAAATCTACTCTTCTTATCTACTCAGGTTTTGAAGAGTTGTGATTAGAACCAGAAATATCAATAGCTGGGGGCTGGTGTTAGCAAAATAATTGTGGTAACTGCAGTAGGCATAGGGAAAATGTTGCTGCAAACTGATTGAACTTGCTTGTTTCCTACAGGGAGATGTGGGCTTACCTGGTTTAACTGGGTTCCCTGGACCACCTGGTAGAAAGGTAAGAGTGTTCTTTTCTAGTCAATCAGATCAGTAATTTTATTTTAAAATTTTCTTCTATAACTCTGCCTGAAAGATTTAATTCAAAGTCCCAGTATCCACCCAAAGAGCCTTATGCCTTTTCAGCAGGTGTATAACCTGGGGAGATGGGCTGAAGCAGCTGCCTGAAGACTATGTTAGAGTATGAAATGAAATTCTGGGTACAGAACTCTGTTCCTCCTTTGTATTCCTCATCCCTCTGCACCCTGACACTGGGTGTTCCTCAGCAATCTCAGTTTAGGCCTGGTGCAGCCAGTGCATCATCTAAAGGGATCTCCAACCAACAGCAATACTCAAAGCATGGATTCAGAACAGTGCTGGCATCCCAAAGAAATCACCACTGTCTATCCTGGTAAAGCACATTTCAAGAACATATCTGTGTGCCTTCCCTCTTTATTTTGCTTGGAGACTGTCAGCACTGGTCAGGTTTTGCTTTATTTGCTTCCATATTGATGCTTCAACACCACTAACATCACAAACAACACACTCATGCCTAGAAAATGCTATGTAGGGATAAAACACAAGATCCATCCCTGTTTTCCTGGGGCAGCAGGGTGTGTTTCTATCCATGCATCAAGCCTGCATTGCAATACCTCAGCCATCCGTACCTGGAGCTCAGATCTTTCATATACCAAGGACATTTCAGCTGAGTTTCCAGCTCCAGGCTCTGTTGGTAGGTTGGTTTCTTTTTTCGGAAGCTGGGCCTGTTGCAGGGAGCTGTTTGGGGCTCAGTGGCCATGACTCCCCCTCCCAGCAAGCCAATATTGCCACAGCTAACCTGAACAGTTAAAATTAGCATCTTGTTTCCATCACTTCATCAGTCAATGAGCCATTGACCATACACTGTTGCTCAGGTCAATTAGCTGCACACAAACACCTCCTCTGGTATTTTTTAAGACCCCAAGGAGAGAGAGAAGGTGTGGAGGAGGCTGAAAGGAGCCCTCCCTCTCCACCATTATTTGTTGCATGCTTTATACCAGAACCAAATTGCCAAGAGGAGGGGCTGAGTTTATTTTTCTACTCCAAGGCTGGTCATGCTTGGGGTGCTGTGTGGAGTAGGAGCAATTGAGTGATTAATTACAGATCTTTTGCTGTCACAAACAAGTTCTAACTAATAGGGTGCAAAGAATACCATTTTCCTGGTATAACAGCTCATAAAACAAAACCTTGTGGTTACGATCAGCAAAATGCAATGTCAGGAGTGCAAGAACTCATAGTGGAAAAAGCAGAGAAGGAATAGGAGACTGAACAAACATTCCCAAGTCCAGCACATGGCCTTCACATCTGATCTGAACTCCCACAGGACAGGGTAAAGGCAGGGATATGCTTCTGTTTCTTCAAGTAATGAGCAAGTTGGATGTTGAAATTTTTCCTTTGGTGCAGCTTAAAAACACCTCCCAGTAGCACTAGTCTGGCAGTGGGTTTGGTGTAACCTGGCTTTTATTAGCATCTTGCATTAAGAAAAAATTTACAGCTGTTGGAGAAATGTTTGGGAAAATTCTTTTTTTTTTTTTTTTTTTTAATCTGGGTTGCCTGCTGGCATTCTCCCAGTGAAAATACACTGCTGCTTGGCTGAGGGTGGGCAACACATCTTGGCTACTGGAAAACAGCAATGCCTTGGAAATGGACATCCCTCCTCTCACTCAATGGAGGTGCTGCAAAAAGGGCTCTGAGGGCTTTGATCAGAGAACACCATGTAGAAACCTTCAAATGGGTAAAATATTTCACCAGAAGAAACAAAATGCATTTCCCACTAAATGAAACCACTGTCTCAGCAGTGTGAGCTGGAGCCACAACCTGCAGCATGTGGTTTGGACAGTGTGGCTCAATCCTCAGTGCCTGCCTTGGGAATGCTGACAGACTTGGATTGGGCTTGTGGGATTGGACAGGCTGATCTCAGAGCACCCCTGAAGTTGTTTTAGCTCCACACTTCTACAAGCACATGAAACTGCCTTAGGAGCAGCAGATGTGTGTGATGGTGTTCACAGGGGTTCTTGGATGAGGGAAGAGACGAGGATCTGACTCCATGTTTCAGAAGGCTTGATTTATTATTTTATGATATATATTATATTAAAACTATACTAAAAGAATAGAAGAAAAGGTTTCATCAGAAGGCTAGCTAAGAATAGAATAGGAAGGAATGATAACAAAGGTTTGTGTCTCAGACTCTCTGTCCAAGCCAGCTGACTGTGATTGGCCATTAAATACAAACATCTGTGATGGGCCAATCACAGATGCACCTGTTGCATTCCACAGCAGCAGATAATCAATGTTTATATTTTGTTCCTGAGGCCTCTCAGCTTCTCAGGAGGAAGAATCCTAAGGAAAGGATTTTTCATAAAAGATGTCTGCGACAGGTGTATTTCTCATCCTCTCCACACAGAGCAAATGGAGCTTTTGCAGATCAGGAAGGGTGGCAGGACTTGGATGTCCCCTCTGGTGCCTGTGAGGTATCTGTGGGCTTTGGCTTTTGGTTTGGGGCTGCAGACCACAGCTGCCTTGGAGGTAGATCTCAGCAGAGCAGCATCATTGCTCCAGAGGAGAAAACAGCAGTGAGAGAGGCAAAGCTTCACTGGGGTCAAGGAGCAAGACAGAGCTGGGAAGTGGTCAAGGCTTCAAAACATCCTGCATGCCTCATCCCCTGGCCCCTTAATTCTTCACATTTCCTACCAAAGTGCAGGATGATCCCTTTAGCTAGGAGAGAGTGGATTATAAATATCATCACAGATTAGTAAATCCTTCACTGGAGTGCAATTTCCTTTCCAAATCACAGCCCTTTGTGTGGAGTGCCCTGTAATCATCACGAAGTGTTTGGATAAAAGAGCAAATGCAGTTGTTTTCATACCCTCTGCCCTGTCATTTTAGTGCTATTTGAAGAGGATTTTAGCAGGTAAATACTTTCACACAAAGCTGTAACATACACAAGCTTTCCTGCTTTTCCTTCATTGTAATTCACCTGAGGCAGAAATAACTGGGGTATATTATGAGGAAATACATCTTTGAAACCATCCAGAACCCAGAATATGTAGTGAGGAGGATATTTAATAGAACATAACAGTAGCACATAACAGTGCCTACATATTTAGGAACATAACATATTTAACCTAATTGCCATTCACTTACCACTACAGAATTGGTGCAGAATTTAGTTCAGGATGTGCTTTGAGCATCCCAAGGGACCATCATGCAACCACCTGCCTTGGGTGGGCATTGCAGGCTCAAAATCCCCATCCTGCAGAAATCCAGCTGGAGCAGCATGGTTCAGAGCAGCCAAGCCAGGCACATATTTTTTATCAGTGGAAAATAAGATATTGTTAAGCTTGGTGCTCCGGTTGTCTAGAGACAAGGCAGCTCCAGCTCCAGACTGGAACTGGGCAGAGGTCCCAGGAGAAAACCCCATGGAAATCTAAATTTCAGGGAATGGCTGGGGATGCTGAACTCAGGGATGTTTCTGTTGGAAGCTCTCACCTTCAGGCCAGACACCCAAGCAGGGTGGAGCATCCTCCCTCCTCTCTGTGAGCCTCTGTCAGGGAGCCAGGGAGAGGAAGAGCAGGAGAGGATTTCATGGGGCAGATTCCTGGAGAGAGGCAGGGAATCCTGTGTGCTGATCCTGCTCCAAGAACTTCCAGTGAGGAATCTCTGACTGAAATTGGAGAAAGGACCCTCGAGGTGGTTCCACCAAGGGTTTTTCAGGGCAGCCTCGTCAGAAGGTGCAGCTCTGTCCAGAGCCATGGCATTTCAGCAAAGCCAAGCAGGAGAGACCTGGTGAGAAGGGGATCAGCATCACTGCAGGCCAGACTGTCTGGAATAACAAAGCAGGAGGAATGCAGAGGGGAGAGGGCAGTGGCCAGCATGGCTGGGAGCATTGCTCACCCTGGCAGCAAAGGCTCAGGCTGCAGGTCTGGAATGGCCCATGGGAAGAATAAAAAAGCTGTTAAGCAGAGGTGTGGACCTGGGAGCAGAAACAGCCCTGGGTTTGCGTGGAGAGTGGAGCCAAAGGCCAAGTGCTTGGTCACCCCTGTGACTGGTGATGGCTTCCAGAGCAGGGACACTCCCTGTGGGCTCCACAGACAGATGAGGTGTGCTGGAGCCCTGGCAGGACAGGGTGAGTGGCAGGGACTGAGGGACAAGTAGTTGTAACCCACCCTTGAAAGCAATTTGTTATTTCTTTAGTATATGTTCAAGGATTGTTCCATGTTTATTTTTTTTCTCTCCCATTTGTTTCAAGTTAAATTTTCTGCTCTTTTTTTAATCTTGCTGCTAGCCCAGCTAAACAGTCATCTCTGTAACTGAGTTCAATCTCCTGATCTGCTTCTCTTGATGGAAGCTTGTTTTAAACAGCTGAAGAGGGAAAAAATCTGAACTGTCCATCACAAAAAAAAATCACTGTGTTTGAAGGGAGCTCTAGGTAAATCTAGGAGAAAGCAAACTCCCTTAAAAGACACACAGTGCTCAGTCTGCAGTCAAACAGGCTGCCCTTGTCCTGCTCCAGTGTCTGCATCCCCCCAAAAAATGAAATATTGACAAACTGCAGCAGGATTATGAAAGACCTGTGAGAATGATTTGAAGCCTGAAACACTTGCCAGTAAGCAAGGTGGATTAAGAAACTCATTCTAATTAATTCAGCAGAAAGAGCAGGTTGAGTGGCAGCTTGCTCACCAATTTTAGTAGCTTCATAATGGAGCACTCTGGATCTTGTAATAATTAGATTAGAAAAGCTGGAACCTGGATAAGTTCAAGGTAGAAAAATTGGAGTTTCCTGTCACAGTAAATGGTTGTTTTGGTGTTTCCTGTAGCATTTCAAATTCTGAAGCAAAAGTAAGAGCTCTGAAACACAAGTGGCTCATGTAACTGTAGTCCCCAATGTGCCCAAAGCCAAAATTTCATTCTGTGGTTTCCTGAGGATTAAGGGCAGCCTTGCTCAAGGTGTAGATTACAAATAGATCTGAGCATGGAGCAATTCCTTCTGGAGTATTTACCACCCCAGACCACAGCAGGGCAAATCAGCAGGTTTGGGTGGTGCAAGCACAAGGCAGCCTGATAAAAGTTTTCAGGATTGTGTAATGCTCTCTAAAATCCTGCTTCTCCTCAGAACTTTAGTCCCACCTGCAAAGAGAAATAGAAACCAAACCCAGATTATTGTACTACATTTTTGTTTCTTAGTATTCATCTCTTCCATCCTCTTTTGACAGGGATATAAAGGCTACCCTGGACCACCAGGTCACCCTGGAGACCAGGTGAGTTTTCCCAGTTCCCAACAGGGGAGCTTTGAGGAGGGATGGATTTGCTGGCTGTGATGCTGCTTTGGCTCTGGTGCAGCCTGCTCATTGTGGACAGGCAGCTGCTCCCAGGGCACACACACAGACCCAGAACCCATGGCATACTGCCTTGGAGTTCCTACATCTAATTTCTAGTTTTTACTGCTCAGCCACACTAAATTTACTTGGGGGAAGAAAAACCAGCTCACCATCTTACCCCTTTATTTGTCTTTTTACCATAATTTCACCTGGACTTTACTAACCACACTGTGCTGAGTATATGTGATTCCCTTCCCAAAGCCCATTCCCCTCCTCCCCTTTTCTTCTCCCCCTCCCCTTTTCTCCCCCCTCTCTATTTGGTTAAATTTGATGTTTGCAATGCAGTAAAAAAAAAAAAAAAAAAAAAAGGCAATGAATAGCAGGCCCTGTTAGCAATGATGTTAAAGGATATTATACATGAATCCATTTAGTTTTGAAGAATTTTGGCAGTGCTTTCCCACCAGCAAAACGGTTCCATATGCCAGATATAGATGCAGCCTTACACCTTCTTTTAGTGTCCTTGTTCCAGATTCTCTGCTGCTTTCCCCCAAATGGAGGAGAATGAGAAACAGCAGCACTTGCTCAGTGCATGGATCCTGTAGATTTGGCTTCCCTGTGTTTTCCCCCTCATTAATTAACATCATTATCTACCCTTAATATTGTTTTCCTCTCAATAGATGTGCATCAGATTAATCCACTCCTCAATGATTCAGCTAAAACCCCTTCCCAAGTGGGACATTCACCTGACTTTTTGTGCCTTTTCTTTTTTTTCTCCAAAGGGTGAACGAGGACCAGCTGGAAGTCCAGGTGCCAAAGGTTATCCTGGCAGGCAGGTGCAGTAAATCTCATCGTGCTGTGCACAGAGTAGGGATTTGGGTGTGCAGGTAGATAAAGACATGCCCCACTAAGGACAGTGCAGTCCTCTAGGAAATGTTGGTATATTTGATCTCTGAATATTTTCCTTCTTCCCTCCTCAAAATGTTGTAGCAACAACAAAGTCTTTCAACTCTGAAATGTTGTTAGAAAGTATTTTGTGGCTGTGATAGATAAAACCTGAATTTCTACAGCAAATTATGGCAGATTTTTCTTCAGTATAACAACAGGGAAAAAACAGAACAGCAGAGCACAGAAAGACACATGCAAGATGCTAATCCTTCTTTTCTAGGCATATTTTGCATCTAACGTTGGACAAGTTAGAAACCTAGGATGAAAAAAGGTGTATTTAATTCAATTTAATTGGAGGAGGAATTTAGATGAACTCTCTCTGGTAAAATGCACTGGCATAAACCTATGTATACACACACAATGTTATACATGAACTGTAAATATATATATAAAAGTCATATTTGCATCTGCAAAAAAAAAAGATAATGAAAGACAATCAAGTCATTGTTTTCACACTGAAAAAAATTACACAAAGACAACTTTAGAAATGGAGGAGTGTGCATGGGGTAATGGATCAAGATTGGGCACTTTATTGTAAGATGCTGAGTAGTATAAAGGAAACAGAAGAATTTGCTAGATCCTAAAAAGTGGAACCTCTTGGAAGGCAGAACATCCAGCCTTATAACATTTTGTGATGAAGTAAGATTGCTAGGATTTTCTAAAAGGGACACATTTAATGTTGGATTCAGCCACATTTATCTGTAAGCCAAGAGACCAGGCAGATGTCAAAGATCCCAAATGCTCTGTCCTGAGTCTTTCAGACTTACCATGAGTTTGGATGTGAATTTTTTATGCAGATGTGTAGGTTATTGGATTGAATATGAGCTAGACCTGCAGAACAAGTCTGCATCTCTCTGCCTCAGACTGTCCATAAAGCATGACCCATTTTAAATTGAAAATTAAACTGATACCTTGCTTAGCCCACTGGAGAGTGCAGATGGCAGAACTGGATGGGAGCTTTATGCACCTGACTAAATGCTCCATTCATACTCTGAAAGGCTCTTAGAGCTGAGCATGCCAGAGAGTCTCCTAGGTGTGAATGTGTGTTAGATGGCTAATAAGAAGAGGTCCAAGAGATTTTGGACATACAAGGTTAATGAATGCTGTTCAGCAATTCAGCCTATCAGATAAGCAGGATGAAATCTGTGCCTTGACATTCAAAGAACAAATCTGCCTTCTTAAAAACGTGGTTTGGGTCAGGAAAGTGACTTTTTTATTTTTTTAAGGCAGCTTTTTTCAGCCTATCTGAATGCTGTGTGTATCCTGCATCAAGACTGTTTGCTTTACAGAGATTTTACTACTTTTTACTCCTGTCAGCTGTGCTGGCTCTGCAGCCATGGGAGAGAGTGCTTGGCTCGGGTTTGGTTTGTGCATCACAGGCAGGATTGTAACTTCACCCTGATGCCTGAAATCTTTGGCAATGATGCAGGAGCCAGGAAGGAACACAGCCCAACTTTCACATCCCAGGCTGAGCCTTGCACTGCTGCCAGCTGAAGAAAATATGGACTTCACCTTTTTTTTTTTATTATTCCCCCAGCAAAATCCCATCAAAATTTGGAACTTGAAAAAAACTTGATCTGGAAACTTGCTAGAAGGCAATAAACATGAAAATTTATTCTGCATTTTTGCGCTTTTCTTTTTTGCAGTATTTTGAGTGAGCAGCATTAGGCATAGAATTAGAATGGGGAATTAATTTTCAATTCTTTCCATAGCTGATGCTGCAAAGGGTTAGAGGTATCACAGTACCTGCATTGCTAAGTGGCTCTCTGAGCTGTAGGAATTTCTCATTGCACCAGTGTTCCCTAAGCAGGAATTGGAATACATTTGCTATGCATGTGTTTGCTCAGGCAGGAAGATGAGTGCAGAGCTGTTGGGCACAGAGCATCACTGTGCCTCACATCCCAAGTGTAACACAACCTCTGGGCACCCCACTGCATCAGCCCTTGTGGTCTTTATCCTCAGAAATCTCAAATTCAGCCCCAGGGAAGGCTCACTGTGTGCAGCAGTCTCAGGTTCTGCTCAATCCCAGCTCCCCAACAATGGCAGATCTGTTATTTGTATTATTTGGTCTTTTTTTCTTCTTTGTTGATACTCCTTGGATCCTTAAAGCAAAATCTTAAAGCAGAATGATGCAGCACTCAAAGCTTTAAGAAGCACTTAAAGCAGAACCATGCAGGGATGGTGCTTGGGGGGTTGGCACTGCTTGTTATTTTAAGTTAAAGCTTGTCCACATTTGTCTTTGTTTTTTTCCCCTTCTGTTCTAGGGTTTACCTGGCCCCATAGGGGAATCTGGCCCAAAAGGCACTCGGGTAAGCAACCTTTCATTTGCCTTTTCTCTGCTTGTTTTTATCAAAGACTTCTCAAGAAACTTTAGGCTTGATTTTGCAATTCTGAAGCTGGTTGCTTTAATTTATTGGGTTTGGGGGATTTGAACCATGCACTGTTAAGTTTTTTTTTAATTAAACACAGAATGTACCTTGATCAAAGTCCCCCAATAGTGCTGATGATAAAGTCAGGCCCCTCAGAGCTCACATTGCAGGGGAGGAAAGAATGGCTTACAAATTCCTATCAAAGCCTGCAAGCCCCACGTCCCAAAGGCCTCTTTAGTTTCAATCAGTGTGGTTCAGCAGACTTTAACCACGCTGAGTATGGGCTCATTTGGGCACAGGCCTGGTTTGGGAGTGGTTTATATCATTATGAACAACAGCAAGGCAGCATCTTGAAGCCATGTGCAAATACAAACAATATCTCCGTCCTGTCTGGTTTTGCTCACCAGAAATAATTGCTGGGGTTTTATTCTCACTGCAAAGGATTCTTTTTTTTATTGCTACTTAAGGCTCTTGTTAATCACATTTTGTTCTTTTCCTGCAATTATAAATTCACAATGAGATCCTAAGCCAATAAATCCCCATTTCTCTAGCACGTGATACTTTCTCTATATGCAGTAAATTCAAGCAGCTGGCTTTCATCACTAGGAAAACTGCAAGGAATAAACAAATGCTGACCCTGTAGCTAGCAGTATTCCTGAGCTGGGAAGGGAGAGGGCACATTCAGTTCCTGCAGAAGAGGAAAATTTGAGACTCACCCCACTTCTGCAAGGGCTGAAGTTTTCCCTGGGGCATCTCTTCACTGCCCTAACCAGGACCTTGTGTAATTATCAGGTGGTAGATGTGCAGAATGTAAAATCTGAAAGTTATTCCCTATTTTGTACCCCTGAGTGGTGAGTACTGAAATATTTATAAATAACCAAGGAAAGCCCTTTGTTAGTTCAACCACAGTAAATCAGAATTGGGTGCTAAGGTAAGAAATGTGCATTTTGTGGTTTAAGGGAGCCAGCTCTGGACTCTTCTTCTTCCTCCACCTCTACTTTTTCCCTCTCCAGGAAAAGTTTGAGAGTTATGTGGTTTATTTTAGGATTCAGGAGGCAAAGGCAGACAGGCTCATTTTAATGTAGCATTATTTCCCAGCTAGGTGCTGTCCCTAAAGGAAATACAACCCACAGGGAGCAATGGACTGGTGAAAATGTTTGGTGGGGCTGGCAGATAGAGATTTAGCAATGATGGAGAAAGAAAGATGAGAGAAAAGCAGTGTTAGCACTTGGCTCCTGTAACAGTGAGGTGCCACGGAGGGGGCTCCCTGCTGAAATTCACTTCCTCTGGATTTGGCATGCTTGGCACCAGTGGGGCCTTTGCAGAGGCCCAGCACACAAGGTGACTTTGTCCAGGCTGCTGAGCAAAGGGATTAAACACAAGGCTGCCATTGTGGCAAGGCAAGGAAAACACTGTGTTTTATGCAGCATGTCTTGTCTCAGCAGGGCCCCAAGGCCACAGAGAAACCTGGAAACACAAGGTTTCTGATGAGTGGGGAAGCAGCAGGTTTTATGTGCAATGTGCTGGTGCAAAGGTGGTTCCCCCATGGTGTGGGTGTGCAAGTTGAGCCTCACATCAACCGCCCAAGCCTGGAATGTCAGGTTCAGCCTTTCCAAGCCCATGCAGGGCCTTCAGTGCTTGGGATGATGAAAACCTCTGGACAAGGTCTTGGTGGTGCAGGGACAGGCTTTGGGCAGAGCCAGGACTCACTGCAGGCTGGTGGCAGCCCTGGTGCCAGAAAAAGGGGGATTTGCCTAAGAATGGCCTGCACTGTGTGACCACCAGGTGACACAAGACAGACAGAAAGGGCTTGCTGCAACAGGACAGCTGGAAATGAGTGTCAAAAGCAAAGAAAGAGACAAAAGAGACAAAAGTAGGTGTAGGTCTGTGGATTACTTTTGCTAACCTCGAACCAAGCTCCATTCCCCTCAGGTACACTTAGAGCCAGCCCAGGTAAGGTTTCTTCTGGCTGTCCTCTTGCTGCCTGGAGTCCTCCTGATCCCTGGTGTGAGGGTATGTGCCCTTGGACTACATCGTGGAAGCCAGCACCATGCAGTCCATGGGCATATACACTTGCCTCAAGGTTTATTTCATCACGGCTGCCACTGACCAGCGCTGGAGGCTGCTCTGCTCTTCAGGAAGCACAGACTGACTGCTGCTAATGGAGAAATGTGTTTGACTGCTTGTTTCCTCTTTTCTTTAGGGCTATATTGGTCTCCCAGGATTATTTGGGCTACCAGGAGCCGATGGAGAACGAGTGAGTATTTTGTGAAGAAAACCTTGGTGTGTTGGTTGAATGCAGTTCTTCAGAGCCTGATGTAACCTTCTCTATCCCTGCTCCCTGAGGAAGGAGGCAAGCATGCCTAATGCTTACCTATCCCTTCTTTAGTCTCTTCCTACCCTTAAATGAGGACTTGTGTCCCTGTATAATGCTGATGTTCAGCTGTTCAGTCTTCAGGCAGGGCCATCAGACCTTGTGTTAACTACAGAGGAGTTCTTTTATATTCTCCTTCACTTAAAAACCTGCCTTCCCTCTCCCCCTTGCCAGCTGATCTTAGTGAGGTGGGGCAGGGTGAGGAGAATGTCCATGGACATTCCCTGCTCCCACAGGGATCCCCTCCCAGCCACGCTGCCTCAGCACTTTGTGTGCCTGGCTGGAGATGTTTGGAAAGAGCTTGGCTCTTGGAAGGGACAGTGCTGAGCTTTCTGAAAATGGCTTTATTTCCAGTTGCACTGAGCTGGGCAGTCAAGCCTGGGGCTGTGAGTGGGCAGCTGTGGCTGTGGCCTTCCTTCCTCCCATCCTTTTCATCGTGCCTTCCCCCAGCCCAAATTTCCAGATCTTTACAGGTCATCCCTTGCTTTTCCACTCTCCATCTCCACATCCTCCCACCTCCCTGATCTCTTCCCCTTCTCCCCACTAGAAGAGCTCCTAAAAAGATCCCTGGAAGACGAACAGTGTTTGATTCCAGCCTTTCCTCCCTCAAATGCAATCTCCAGAAAGCAGAGAGGCCCTGGGACCATGTGGGAGTGTGCCTGCCTGGGAGGGGCCTGCCCCGCGCTCTGGCCACGCTGATTTAATGCTTGTAGAGCTAAATAAGAAACATAAACACGAGTTGTGCAGCGAGTGCCTCAGCAGTGGCCCTCATTTGGTTCCAGACCAGTAGCTTAATGACTGCTCCTGCTCAGCCCAGCCCCAGCCCGGGGATGCTGCCTGCGCGTGGCCTCGGCAGGCCGCAGTTAATGGGTGAAGGTTAATTGTCTTCTGCTCTCGCAGCCCACTGCAAGTAGCTGACATTTTGATTCCCAAACAATGCCACAGTCATTAGCCTGTTTTGCATTCTCCTTTCTCTTCTCATTTTGCTGTGTATTGTTGGTTGGCTGTTTGATTTCTCAACCAGAACTTTTTTTTTCTCTCTCTCTCTCTCTCTGTTTTTTTCTTGCAGGGGATCCCCGGAGTTCCTGGGAAGAGGGGCAAGATGGGTAGGCCGGTAAAGTTTTTCCTCGTCTATTATGCAGACCTTGTTGAATGAAACTGGAAATAAGATATTTGGCTTTTGGCTGGGTCCTTTCATATCTTCAAACGAACCTTTCCATGTCTGTCTTCTCAAGCAGGAAGAAAACCAAAGATAGAGATATTGATCTCTTCCTTTCTTCCATGCTCTGCTCAATTCACAGGCGTTATTGCTCTTTTCCCATGCTCCTTTGAATCTTACATTTCTCAGATTTTCTTCTACAGCATCTTCCCTCCTGTCCTGCCTCTGGCCAATTGCTTCCCTAGATTCACTTTTTAATTCTCAACCATGATTGCAGTGTCCCAGGTGTCTGTACTGGCTCTGTTCCATCTCCTGCTTTGCACTCCCACCAGTTCTATCACATCTTCTGTCATTTCTATCACATCTATCTCCTCTTCTTGCTGTGCCTCTCTCCAACCCCTGTCCCATCCTGGTTTGTGTAATGCAAGTGTGGTTTTGTGTAGAAACCTTTTTGTTCTTGGTGGTCCAACAGATCAGGGAAGATGTGTTTGAGGAGCAAGGAGGCACCAGGTAGATAGATGTGAGAGCTTGGCCAGGAGCAAGAGGTGTTTGCAAGTGGGGCTGAAGCCAACTGTGAGAGCTGTGTAGGAGAACAAGAGGGGCTGTGCTGACTCTAGCAAAAAGCAAGAGCAAGTGGGAAAAATACTGAAATGAGCAGAGGAAAGGACAGAAAGGAAAGACTTTACCCCATCAACCTTCTTCCAATCAATTCTGTATGCCTCCTTTAGGAAGTTGGATGAAGGTTTTTGCTCCAGGAATCAGCAGAGAGCTCAGGCATGTTGTAGCTCTGTTGTATCTCATTGCCTTTGCACCTTGTCCTTCATGTTAGCCTGAGTATCCTCTGACCTCTGGACATCATTGCACTCACGGGCTTCTTGCAAAATGTCCAGTCACCCACACATGGAAAAATCCAGTGCTTTCCCCTTGTCCCCCCTGCCTGGAGCCCCACGCCCACCACTCACTGATGTTCTCACTGCAAAAGCCGTGCAGATACCTTGGCAGTTTCGGGATTTCTGCTGGTCAGAGTGACTTTGAGATATGTACAGGGCTCTTTTTTCAGCTTGGCAGTCGAAGAAGGAGTCAGTATTCTTCTTGTTTATTATTTTTTATTTATAACATTCTTTCTCTGGCCTGCTGAGGTCTGTCCAGCAGTTTAGACAGAGGCACACTGACTGCCCTCAGATGCAGTGTTGTCTTTTATACTAAAAACTACATGTACATTGTTTACAATAACTTCCCAATACCTATCACCTGTGTTAGACAGTGAGTTTCTACTTTAAACTAATGTAAAAATGCTAACACCACTCAGAAGATGGAGGCTAGGAAGAAGAAAGAAGAAGGACAGGGCATGCCCAAATTCCTCCATCTTGGGACCCCGAGCCCCCATTTTAAAACCCCAAAAATTTACTTTTCACCCCATGACAAACTATTATTCTACCTAAACTCTCTTGACTTGTAATTCCTCATATAAAGGTGGTAATGTGCTCGATGGGTCAAACTCAAAATCACAGGTGACTTGGGCTCTGTGTCAAGGTCTCTGAGCAGGGGTTTGAGCCATCCAGGACAGCCAGAGGGATGTCCTGGGTTATGACATGGCAGTGCAGACCCCTCAGCAGTGCTGTGTCTGTCCTGCCTCTCCTTTGCCTAAGATGGGCAGCAGTCAAGCAGATTTTTTTTGAGAGATACTGGAAATCCATACCAGATCTTTTGCAAGCTGCTGGCTGCACCAGAAACCTCTGTGATAAATAAGTGCAGGGTCCGTGGTGTAACCATGACTCGCTGGCCAGGGCAAAACAAACACAGCAACTGTTGTTATGTGCAGGGACTCTGCTCTCTCTCTGCACAGAGCATGCTGCAGGCTCAAAGCCTTCCAGCTGTTGGCTGGCCAGGATTTGTAATCTTCCAGGCAAGGGCTTCGGTCTGGCAGTCACTGCTACGAGCAAGGGGCTCCCCTGAGATCAGCAGGGAATCTCTCAGCCATGGAGGCATTCAGGCTAGGATCTAGGGAAGGGATTAAATGGCTACACGTGAGCACCTTTGTTCTGCTTGGCTCCTTCAGAGAGCTCTGGCTCCATCCCTGGTTTATGATATCAGGTTTAATAGGAAATCTTGAATGGGCCGATGCTGACGATTTGAACTTCCCAGCGTGAACAGAAAGATTAAGTGACATCCACAGTTATTCAGGAAGTCTCTGGGAGAAATGGAAAGCATGAACCAGCTGACCTGATTCTCTTCCCAACACTTATCTCCTGGCCACTGCTGCCTCCCAGCTGCCTTGGGGTTTTTGTGAGCCTTCTGGGATTTCTCTGGTCTCTCCCATCCCTGCTCCTTTAGATTTGCTGGTGTGGCTGCTGTTCCTCTGCTATCTCTGTGTTATCATTGCAGCAGGGAGCTCTTCCAAGCCCATATTAGCTGCCTTCAGAATGCTCTGGAGAGGAGAAAGGAGTTGGTATCACACATATTTCTGTACCTAGCTTTGTTTGGGTTGAGAGCTGGCAGTGGATCACTGCTCAGCCGAGGAGGAGCTGGGGGCTGGGGGAGGTTGCATGTGACACCGTGGGCCTCTGAGAATGATGTAAGAGGGAATGATTAAAATAGAGGAACTGGACATGAGTCAGAGCTTGAAATCCTGCCAGGGAAGTAAAGTTTTGCAGAGCTGTGAGGGACATGGTGAGTCTGTCGTGGAAACAGCTGACTCCACCTCTCCCTGCCCGACACCAGCGATGCAGGAGGCCAGTGCATCCCAAAATATGGGCCCTGGAGAGGGAGAGGGCTGGGGTGGGCTGGGGGCAGAGTTATGGTTGGAGCCCAGTGCACTAAGGAGGCTGAAATAACAGGAGTCTGTACATCTCTGGATCTCTGTACAGGAGTCTGTACATCTCTGGATCTGCCTGATTTTGAGGTGGGCTGGGGGCTGGAGCTGATTGCAACTTAAACCTTCAGTCTTGCCAGTGCAGTGGCTGAAAAATATGTCTTTTTATGGTGATTTTTGTAGATTTATATGGTGTTCAGCTGAGCAGCTGGGGAAAAAAATATATAAAAACAAGACCCCATCAGGGGTGCTGGGGGAAGGAGTGAGAGAAGCTGTTGATAGCTTGTCTTGCCATGCAGAGACAATGTGCCAGTCCTGGTTCAGCTTTGGGAAGGAGCTGTGCTGCCACTGCAGGAAATGACTCATAGGAAGAGTAGGAGATAGAAGTAGCTCAAGGAACACCAAGCTGTTCTTGTGCTGTGGGAGATGGGCAGCCACAATCAGGAGTGTCTGCACTGCAGATTGTATTAAACTTCAAATGGAGTGGAATATTTTCAGAAGTTCTTAAGCTCTGCTAGAGGAAAAGACTTAAAGGCAAAATTTCAGGAAATATATCCAAGGAGCTTTGAGCTCTTTTTTGGTTCATCTTTGGTTTTGATGTGTGCTTATATCTCTCTTTTTCACATAGAGTGTTCATACTGCACCAGCTGTGCTATTTTTTATCTATGATTTTTTGCTTACTGTTTTGTTAGTAGTATTATTTTAAAAGAGATAGAAAAGAAGGAGGAGAAATTTAATTCAAAGACATACTTAGTAATTTTGAGGTTCGTCTGAGGTCTATTCACAAGTCAGTTAAACACAACTTAGGTTTCCTTACATTTTTCTAAGAACCTGGTGATGCTGGTCCTGTGCTCAGAGCCTCTCCATGCAAACACCTTGTGAAAGAAAAGCCCTGGCCCAAAAGGTCCAAAAAACAGCACAGGGATCAGGGCTGGAAGGGTTTGGTAACAGCAGCATGAGCAAGCCATGAGCACCACAAGCAGATATTTCTGTCTCTGTGCTCATCGTTCTGGTTTCTCCCCGTGACACACAGTGTCACACAAGCTGCTTGGCTCTTCCAGCTCTGTGCAAACCAGGGACAGCACTGTCTTTGGAGAGCTCTCCTTTGAGCTCAGCAGCTGAAGCTTAGCGTGGAAATGCCAAGGATGACAGCTCATGTCTCAAGGAGGAGATGCCATAAAAAGGCACATGGATTTGGAGTCACAGGGATGAGCATGGGAGTGAGTGCAGCAGGGTCCCTCCCCTCTGTCACCCACAGTTTGAGAGATGGCAGCCACTGGAACCAGCCTCAGTTTGCTGGGAGCACCAGTGCAGTGCCAGATTGCTGGAGCTGCCCACAGGCAGGATCCCCCTCTCCAGCTCTCACAGAGCTCACCTTCTCACCAAGCTCTTTTCCATGTCTTCTTCTGTGGTGCTTTATCATGCATTAACTCCTGCCTCCAGTGAGCATCAAGTTGCAATATATTGTTTTTTCCTTGTGATAAGCTGTCAGAAGGTCATGGGGTACCCCTGTCCTCCCCACCAGCATGAGCAGGCTCTTGCATCATTTTAAAAGACATCAATTGCCTCTGGATAGCCAAAAGCAGGGCTGCCTCTGGATCAGGAAGGTTCCATTTTGTAGCCTCCCCAACCTTTTGATGGAGGGCTGAGATAGATCCATCCTTGGACAGATCCAGTGTAATCCTGAGATAGATCCATCATTGGATAGATCCAGTGTCAGAGCCTGGGGTTTGCCAAGGTCACAGTCCCAGCTGCTGTCCATGCACACAGTGGGAGCCAGGCTCTGCCATGGGTCTGCAGGGGCTGCCATGGCCACAGACCACTGACAAAGCAAATGCTGCTTCTCTCTGTGGGGACTAAGGTGATAAACATCTCCTCTCTTGCTCCAGTCTTTTCTCTGCTTCGGATGCAGCTGAGACCCTTCCTTGACTGAGTGAGCCAAGAGGCTCCTGCACCACATGAGCACTTGGGAAACTGGTAACAGCATTCCATGGTACTCTCAGCTGTGGCCAGACAAAGCCAGTAGAGAAATGAGTGGGCTGAAGAGCTGTGTACAGGTAAATCCACAAGATGAGCTGCAGGAGGGAGCACAGATGGTCTGTAGGAGCTGATGGACAGGACTGGCCAGTGGTGTCTTGTGTCTGTACCCCAGCATTGCACCAAAATGTTTGGTGCCTTGTTCAGGAACTGATTAATTTAAAAACAGAATATGCTTTTAATCATCCTGTTTGCATGAAAAGTCCAGTGGAGGTCCTGAAAACCAGCCATGAACAAGGCTCCTCTTTTAATGAGAAACTTTTAGCCCATGGATCAGATGTTTCCTGTTAGCCATTTAAGCAAATTCTTTGCCCTTTTTTTTTTGCTTTGTTAACCTGAATTTTTAAAATAGATGTGGTTTGAGCAATCACTGACTTTTTTTAATGCTGAAGTTGGACACTGGAGCTGGGCAGCTGGTCTGGTCTCTCCACCCCTCTTGGCCTGGTTCACCACTCTGAAATGCAGGCATGAGCCCAGAGCAAATGTCACCATCTCTTTTTGGCCTGAGCTGTGTTCCACACGTCTGGAGTTTCCCAAATCTCTGTGGTGAGGTGCTTGCATGGTTACTTCTCACATGTTCCTATGTCCATGATTACACCATCCATATAACCTGGTGAGATGGACAATATCAGTATGTATTTCATATTTGTAAGAATGAGCAAAACAAGGTACTGAAAACACAGGGAAAAGGTGCCAAGAGCTATAACTTCCACTGAAAGAAAAGAAACAATCCCAAAGATTTATTTTTTTCCAAGAATGCTCCTAAGTGACTTGTCCATCATCATTTAGAAATCTCATGAGGAACTGAACCAAGGTCTTCCAGGCATCTTTAATCCTTCAGGGGAAAGCTCATTCATAAATCAAAGCTCAAAAATTATTCTTCTTAGAAAATATAAGGGAAAATAATGCAGTTGTCACCTATGAGTCTGAAAGCATTTTGACCCCTAAAGCTGCTTGGCTTCCTTGGGTAGGAGGCTGCTTGATTTGGCAATGTTGGCAGAGATAAGGAGGGGCAGTGACAGGCTCAGTGCTCTCTGGCATTAGGCCAACGTGTCTGTGCACTGGTGACTCAGAGCTCTGCAGAGCAGGAAAAGTTCCTGTACCAGTGGGAAAGGAACAGAGCAGGAGCGTGGAGGGGCTGGCATTTCACTTTGGGCTGGAGGGGCTTCAGGAATTTTTTCTTGTGCTGCTCCTGCTGTACTCCCCAAGCTGGAGGGACAGTTTGGTTTAAAAATGCCCTGAAATCTTTGTCCCAAGAGGTGACATGGAGCTGTGAAGTCTCCTGGGGGTGAGAGCAAAGCTTCCTTTGGGGTGGCAGAGGAGCAGAACTACACAGGATCCCCCTCCATTGCCACATCTCCCTCTCTGCAGGGATGGGAGCTGCCTGGACCCAGGGGAGGGCAGAGGTCCCTGTGTGGCTGTTAAGGCACAGAGGAGCACAGGGACCTCCAGGCTCCTCTGGGGTGGCTCCTGCTGGGGCTGGGCCTCCCCCTGCCCACCTGTGAGGGGCTCAGTCTGTCCCCACACCAGGAATTCTCTCAGAGGTGTGGGCTGCCAACATAAGCCACACTTGTTTGTTTTATTCTCCTTCTTTTTTCCAGTGAAGGCTTTCTCTCACCCTCGGCCCCGCTTCTCCGCCACCTTTTTTTTTTTTCCTTTTTCCTTACTTAAATTATTTGACTTGCAAGTTCTGTCCCTGGGGAGGCTCCTGGGCAGTGATTCACCTGGCCAGAGCCAACTGGCAAATAGAGACTTTTGCAGACAAGACAGGAGGGCTGGTTGGTTTGAGCAGCTTCACCTTGAGCCAACAGGAAAATAAAATCCTATTTTTGGAGAACGATTCTGTTGGCATGAAGAGCTGCCAGGATTCTTCAGAGCAGCAGCTGCCAGACTGCCTCCCTTACTCCTTCAGGGAAAGTGCTTTAAACTGAATCAGATGTTGTACACACACAGCACACCCAGCCACACGTGAGCACCTGAGAGGGCTTTGGGGGAGCAAAGGACACCGTGTGTGTCACCAGTCCCTGCTCCTTGGGGACAGCTGCCTCCAGGGACAAGGGACAAGGAGCTGCTCTGACAGGAGCAGGGCTTTGGCTGACAGCAGAGAGGGCAGGCTGCTCTGTTTGCTTTGAGCAGTGGAAGAAAGAAAGGGGAGGTGGAGGGGGATGTAATCCCCTGATGCAAGAGGAGCTGGTTCCAGTGTCTGTCTAGGTCTGGTTGTTCTCAGCAGGAGCCTCCTGCTCTGTGAAAGGATGCCCTTTGCAGGGAGTGGGGATGAAAAGGAATTAAGGCACTATTGGAACATCTCAAAGATAGAGATTCTGTTGCTGCTTCAGCTGCAGACTCCTCAGTGTAACCTGGGATAAATCAGTTTGTATCTCTGTGTCTCAGTTCACAAATTGTGAACCCCTGTAAAGCTCTGCCTGGGCTGGGGACAAGGAAGCACAGGGGCACCCAGAGTTGTTGGTGCAAAGCATCTGCCTGTGTGCTCTCTCTCCAGCTCCCCATCTTGCTTCTTTCATTGAACTTCTCCTTCAGACAATGTGAAATCCATTCAGCTGGATGTTTTCCCCCACCTCCTCTCTGAATTTCCCAGCTGTGAGATAGAGCCAAAAGTTTTGTCATACCTGACTGGAGCGCTATGGAGGAGCATCCTGCTGGCTCCTGGCCAGCACAACTTGTTAGTGGAGCATTTTCTCCCTATTTCTGCTGCCATTTGCCATTCCCTGTCCTGCTCCCTCTCTGTCCGTCCTGTCCCTCCCACAGAGCAGCCTCTGTATTTTTCACTGGGGTGTTTACCTTTGCTGTCCCAATTCTTAAGCATAATTTCCAGGGACTAGTTTTCCTGAAAAAAACACCTTGGACAATTATGGATTTTCTGTACCAAAACCCCTTCTGCACTCACAGGAGACTCTGAATCTGCTGTATTCTTTAATTTCTTTCAAAAGCCTCCTGTAATGGGCTGCCAGTTGTGACCCTCCTGTCTGCCAGCACCATAAAATTGAGCTTCCTGCCCCATGTGTTCTCCTCAGTCTGGGCTCCTCAGGCTGTTGGAGCAGAGCATGGGAGAGCAGAGGTGTCACTGCTTAGGGGAGGGAAACCAGGGGGATAACAGAGTCTGCTTGTAACTTCTGGGCTGCTTGTTTCAGTGGAATAGTGCTTGTTCTGTTCCTGGGGAACATCTCTCTCTCCTTTAGGCTCAGGCAGGAGAGGCACCAAAAAAACAGCTTTTACAGACGTGTGAGATCCAATAAATTAGGACACTGTGGTCACTGGAACTGTTATTGTGGTTTAAACTGCTACTGCTTACCCCATGGAAACAAAGTGCTTTCTTTTTCATTAGGGGCTTAAAAGATTGATTGTTTCCTGCTGTGCAAGAGCTGTGCTGGGACAGCTTTCACAACCTGGTTTGGGTCTTTGCAGACTGAAATATCCTTCTCCATGCCACAGCCACCAGCCTTAGCCTCATTTAATGTGTAAAACCTGTGCTAAGCTCGATTTCTGGGCTGGGGTGCCTGGGGGTAGTTGAATTGAAGCTGCTCTTTGCATTTGTCTCCTGCTCTGGGTTTGTCTTATGTTTTGGGCCAAAATGTACCAGGGAGCAACCAGAACCCCAGCAATGGGTGAGCTGGACTGGGGCTGCTTGTGCCAGCAGTGCAGATGGGGTGTTAAAGACAAAAAAGATGTTGGCCAGGATGGGGCTTTGGTGCTGGGTGCTGTCCTGGGCCTGTTCTGCTGTTCTTCTCAGCTTCCTCCCTCTCTGACCCTTTTCCATGCCATCCATGAGGGCTGGCAGAGCCCTGAGCTCTGTGGGCAGTCACAGCCTGCTGTGAACAGGTTTCATTGCTGAATCTCTTCATTGCTGGGTGGTACTGGCCAAGTGACCTCAGGTGCTCAGCTCCACCTTCCAAACACAGGAATAATCTCGATATTTTGAGATCTAGTGCTGGAAAACCTGTGTAAATGTAGACTTCTATTAACTCTATCACCAAATGCCTCAAATTTCCTGTCTTTAAGCAGCAAGGTTAATGCTGGAAACTGAGGCATAAAAAAAGAGTTAAACACATGTGCAAAACATATGCATTTAAATAGTTCCTTATCTGGGTTCTTTTATTCTGGCACAGGAGCACATTGTTTATGTCACACTGCAACACTTTTAAACCAAATTCAGACAGTGCTGTTTTAGTCTGGAGCAAGCATTCCCCCAGCTGATACTGTGCTGCTGTAGCAATATTGTTTTCATTGTACCATTCAAAGTAGCAAAATCTCTGTGTTGGTGAGAGGTCAGCTCCATAGCAGAGACCTCAGCAGCCACAGGGCCAGGCTGCAGCTCAGTGGCACCCATGGCTCTCTGAGCAAGGAAGGAGAGATGGGGGAATGCTGAAATCTGCAGCAGTGTAAGTACAGTATCAGTCTGTGCACACTCATATTTTCCTTGGCAAGCCACACGACTGTAAACAGCAAAATATTCTGGCAATCTTATTTTTTTTTTTTTTCTGTCTTGCCTGAGCAATGAGTTTTCCCTGCACATCTCTCTTCTGATCTGATTGATTCAGCATGTTAGCAGAGTTATTTTTCTCCTTTTTTCATTAAAGAAAATTGTAGGCCCCCCTGCCTTCTTGTTATATTTGACATCTTTGTCTCTAGATGGCAGAAGGCTGTTTCCAGTGGTTGCTTACCACAGCCTCTTGGCATGAGCACAGGCCTCAGGGATGTAGTGCCTAGCTGGAGAAAGGCAGACAACTTTCCTATTCTCACTGATTCCCACAAAACAGAAGTGTTGAATCATGTCAGTTCAGTCCTTCATGCTGTAGGGAGTTGGTACAGAAGAGCTGAAATGCTGGCTCAGGTCAGCACCAGAATTTCTGTTGACTTAAACAGGTCTCACATCTCTCACCTTAGATTTTACCAAGCAAATTTATATATTTTCTGTTCACCAGGAGCTGTAAACCCCCAAAGGTCAAGGGAGGTCTTGGATGACAGTTTCCCAGTGTGGTTTTCCTGCTCTGTCTGTTGTGATCACTTCAGTTTTCATTGTTGCTGATGGGTTTCCAGATAAGCGTTGTCACCATTGGCGTTGTTACATTTCACTTCCCTAAGATTTGCTTTTCCCAGACACCCAGTGTTTGTAGCATGCAGGGAAGGAGGCAGGAGAGGACAGCATCCTCTCCCTTTCTTCTTCTTTTCTGTCTCTTAAGCCCTCAGGTGTTCCAAAAGATGCCCATGTTGTCCTGGTGAGCAGAGAAGGGGATAAAGCACTTTTACTTGGACTCCCAGTTCGAGCTCTTTCTGTGAGAGACCAAGCATGGCAGGACAGGGAAGAGAAATCTGCTTTGGGATCTGCCTGTGGCAGGGAATCAGGGGGGAATTGGGGGCTTAGAGGAGCACAGGAACTGTCCAAAAGTGAGGGAGAACATGTCCCAGCACCGTGTTCTGGCTCTGGCTCAGCACCTCCCCTCCCTTCTCTACAATTGTCTGAAGTCTTCCAAACTTGTCTCGGATATAATGAGACGAAGTCTTCTTTTGTGGTGACTTTTTCCTGTAGTAAACATGGCCTTTCACAGCCCTGGGGTGTGGGCTGGGATGAGTTTGGAAGCATTTGCTCCTCTGGCAAGCTGAAAGGGAGTGAATTCACCAGGCATCTCCCATCAGCTCCATTGAGCATCTGCGTGGGCTCCAAGAGGCTTTGTGCTGTCCAGCTCTCCTGAGAGGAGGGGTGCTCTTCAAAGGGTCCTGTGAGCAGACAGCACTAAATAATTCAGATTGACAATCCATTTTTAATATAGTCCCTGCAGTGAGTTTGTGAATCAGGGGTTTTGGCCTTGCTGAGCTGTGCTGATGTGGCAGGAGGGGTTTGGATGAGGACAGGCAGGCTGATTGTCCCACATGTCCCCGTGTTCTGCTGCTTCCCAACGTGCTGCACAGGTGCAAGGGGAGTGGTTGTAACTAACTGACTGCACCAGGGAGCCTCAATAACTGACATTCATGTTTGCCTCCTCTCCTCAGGGTTTTCCTGGGAATTATGGAGAACGAGGACCTCCAGGCATCGATGGGAACCCTGTAAGTTCACAAGTTTTCCTGTCTTTTCTTCTTTTGCAGTAGACAGCACACTGTACTGCATCATGCTAGTTTGTTTGGTTTTTTTTAAGCTTGGTGGCAGCTGCTGGTTGGTTTTATCCCTCCTGAAAAAAAAAATGTACATCCCTGCCCTGCTGAAAAACCCTGTATTTGGCTCCTGTAACTGCCAGGTCATTTGCCATCAGTTTTCTGTCTCCATCTCTTACCTTCCCAGCGCCTCAGTCATGACAAGTACTTTCTTATCCAGAATGTGTGGCTAGGAGAAAATAAAGAGGAAAAGGGCAAGGATGTTGCTCTGGCAGAGTAGGCAGTGTTGGACCGTGTTGTCCACACCACAGGGCACAGATTTCCTGCTCCAGTGTCTGGGAGCACTGAGGGACAGAATCCACAACCCAATCTGCTTCCTGCCCCATTCCTCAGCCAGCCCTGGGACTGCCTGGGGAGTAAAGTCTCCAGTCTCCTGAGTTCTTGCCCTTCAGTCTTCATCTGACCCCTGCTGACTTCCTAAGAGTGGGATGTGTCTCCTGGGAATTGGGTCAGGATGGTCACTGAGGTCATTTAAGCAGCTGGGTGCTGATAAAGTTCAATTTGCTCTGCTCTTGTAGCACTAAACTGTGGGGATGTGCTGTGTCTGCCTCTGCTCACAGAACATGGTTTGCAAACGTGGTTTGCAGCAGTTCTCAGATGTATTAATTATCCTAAATTATTTTCTGAATTACTTTGTTGGTTCTCCCCGAATTAGCATGTGAGCAGCACTGATTCATCTCTGAAATTCCTGCTGCCTTGGTTATTCACACATAATCACCGTGCTGCTCTGGGGTTTGAGGGGATGATTTGTGTGAAGTAACCCACTCCACATGTGCCTGCAAGCTCCCATTCGTCATGTATGCAGCATAAAAGTTATTTTCACAACAGACTCCAATCACCAAGCCAAGCTCAGCTACAGCTCCAGCCTTTGTGGGAATTCAGCACAAGAATCATAAATGCAGAGAACTGAAAGAATGATGTTCCCAAGGAACGCTTCTGCAGGACTTTTCCCATCCTTCAGTCAACTCAAGCCATGGGTCAGAGTGGAATCAGCAGTCCCAAAGTGGAAAACTTTCTGATTGTACTGCTATTTCCAGCCATCCCACCAGGAAGGGCAGGAATCCTGGAGGACAGGAAGACTTTTTTTTTTTTTTGTTTTCCCTAAATAACTTATTTTGTTTTCTTATGAATATGCAAGTTGTCTAAGCCCCATTCAGAAGATATTCTCAATGCCAGTCAGCTGAATGGCTGTTCCCAGAGCCTGGGAGAGCAGCAAATCTCCCGTTAATTCATCCAGAAGGATCGCTCCTCTTTCATCTTATCAACGGCTCTTAAATATTAATGTGCCTTGGCCATGGCAGAATGAAAAAAGACTGTTTGGGCTGACTTAAAGGGAGGTTCACAGGGTCACAAGTGGAGTCACAGACACAGAAAAATGCCCGAAAGTCTGTTTGTGGAGCACACAAATATGCTAGGTTTGGTAGGTGGGGTGTGCAGCTGAGCTGTCAGGGGCAGGATGGCCTCGGGCCGGCTGCCACATCCTCTGTTTGATCCCCTGCTGGCTGGGAAGGCTCAGCCACAGCCTCTGATCTGCTCTGCAGCCCCCCCGGGCACTGCTCCTCCAGCCCAGGGCCATTCCTCCCTGCTGCCAGCTGATGAGAACTGTCAGCCATGGCATTCCAGATCCCACGTTCCCCCAGAGTGCTTCACCACTCCAATTAGGCTCTTAATCACAGGAATTAGACGTGGGAAAGGGCTGTTGGTTCATCTCCTTCTCTCTTGTCCCAGTGCCCGCTCCATGCGCTGAAAAAAGGAGAATGGAGCCTGATTTCCCTCACAGGTCAGGGACTGATAGCCAGGAAAGGCCACTTGTAAATCCTCCATTTCCTAGAGCAGGGAATGGCTCAAATTAACAACTAGTCCTGTCCTCATCTCTCAGAGGAGTCCACCCCCTCCTCTTCCAAGAGGAAATCCTCTTCTGTTAGCTGTGAGCTCATGCATTTCCACAGACAGCCGTTCTCCTGAGGAACAGCAATACGACACAAGTCAGAAAATCTGGGAAGTGCCTCTTGGAGCTGGTGGGACCAAGAGCTGAGCATCCCCCAGCCTGCAGCCCAGCCACCCTTCCTGGGGAACCCAGGCCACCGTGCAGCTGCTGTGCTCAGCATTCCTGGGATGCTCCCTCTCCTTCCTGAGCCAGGAATGCCAGGCCTTGGCTGAAGGCTTGAAGCCGACCTTATAACAGTAGCTCTGAGGACACAGAAATCCCACCCATGAGGAACAATTGCTCCACAGATGTCCCAAGTATGCAGGAAAGGAACTGGCCATAAAAAAAAAAAAAAAAAGAAAAGGCAATTTTAGGCTGGTTGAGATTATGAAACGCTTTTTTGTGTGTGTGCTTGCCCAATAGTCCTTTACTCCACTTCCCATAAAATAAACACACGTAACCCTTTAGCCAAGGAGCCCTGAGCACATTCAGTCACGTTGCATCCCCTTCTCTCTCCTTCTCCACCAGGCAAATCTTTCCATAAAAGGGGAGCTCTATTGCACTGGAGGGGGCTCCACCAGATGTGCACCATAAACTGAGCAGGGCTGTCAGAGGAAGTGGCCAGCATGATCCAGAGCAGGGCAGGACTGGCTGAGTGAAAGGGAAGTTCAACATTTCCAATGCACTTGTTCTGAGAGGCTCTGTTGGAGATGGAGGTGTGTCAGAACAGGTCCTTGCCCTGGCCAGCAGCTCACTGTTAGCATGGCCAGGTAGGCCACCAAAGGGGACACAGGACAAGCTGAGCACCCCATGGTTGCTGAACTGCTCAGGGACCTGAGTAGGTGAGGGTCTGGCAGAGCTTCTCTGCTGTGCTTCACTTGGAGATGCCAGCAGGTACATCCAGTGCTTCTGCATGGCTTTGGAGAGCTCACACAGAGAAAGTTTGTGGTGAAGCTGAGGAGCCAAACCAGCTCCACAAGCCCCATCAGCGGTCTGACCCTTGGAATGATGAGCTCCAAGGTGCCAGACACCCCCAGGACACGTTTGCCAGCACCAAAACCTGCAAATTACCCAATTTCATTTTTATGCAGGTCTTCCTTTTCCTATGAGTTTTATTATTACATAACCACTCCCAAAACTCACCTTTCCCAATGCTAAAGCAGCAGCTTTCCTCTCCTTCCCACCTTAGCCTTGCTCTCCCCATGTGCCCTGCTCCCTCTCCCTGCCAGTGGCTGGGTCTCACCTGGGACAGGCTCCCACCTCTCCCCTGAACACTGAAATGTTCCTTTCATCCAGCCTGCTCCTGGGAGGGGACTCAGCCCTGGGAATGACTGCCAACAACAAGCAGCCTGTGTCTTCCCAGGATGTGCTCTCCTGGAAGTTCTGGATTGCTTTGGAGGGGAAAGGGGCTGGGGATGGAAGGAGGAGGGATGGTGCTTTCCCTTCTTTTCCCTTCCCTCAAACCCCTGAAACACTGAGCTGCCTTTCAGTCTCTCCTTGTCTATAAAGTGTTCTGTAACCTTGTGGGTTTGTCTTTCCTTTTAGGGAGAATTGGGAGCCCCAGGTCCTCCTGGAGTCCTTGGACTCATTGTAAGTACAAAAACAAATGGAGATCTGGCTTGTCGGGCTTTAACCCTTTCAACCTGCCTGACTGCACACAGATTTTGTTCTTCCTGTGAGCAGGATGACTGTGTGCATGGGGGAGCTGTGGCATCTGGGGAGAGAGGGGGTTTCCTGGTGGATTCAGAGGTGGAGGAGGACAAAGCCTTTCCAAGCAAAAGGAAACAGATTAGAAGTCTGTTGTTAGTGTCTTTTTTTCATGGTAACTTGCCCTTTTGATAGCGTTTGCCAGGGTATTTCTTCAAAGATGCAGCATTCTTTCCACACCAGGATCTCTTAAAAAGTAAGTCCCTGTCAGCAGTGACCTCAGGGACACACAGTTCTTGTTCACTGGAGAGTCTGAGGGCAGGAACAGTCTGTCCTCTGGGTAGACAGGAATTTTAAAAGCACTTTCACCATCCCATCACTAATCCAGGTAATTTTACTCAGCCAAATTCCACCCTTCATTGCACTTTTCCCCCAGCAGGAGATAAATGGGTAAGGATGGGTGGCAGCTCCTCCTCTGGCAGCTGTGCTGGGGGTTAGTTAAAGCCCAACTGGTTTATTTTTAGGTCTCAGCACTTGTTTTAGGTTATTCTCTTCCATGCACATAAATTGGTAGGCTCTGTTACTACTACAGCATTCTTTCATAATGATTCCTCCTCAACTGTGACAAACCATGGAAACTTGACTTGCAAGGAATGGTTAAAACCTTCCCCTTTAGCCTTTCCACAATTTAAATTACAGGAGAGTGTGTCAGCTTAGATCAAGGCCTTCATTGCACTAGGCATTGCACAAACCCAGAAATCTCACATTCCTGGAAGGAGCAGCAGGGAATCTGGTGGAGCACCCATCTTGGAGATGAAGGATTGGGACAGAGGTGGATTCACAGGAATGTTTTCCATGGAACCATGAATTAGCTCTGCTTCCCTTCATTAGTGGAAATGAAAGTAGCTACTTTAGCCATAGCAGCAGAAAGGATGTGCACTTGTCAAAAAAACTGGGAGATGAAGATTGCCATTTAAAACAATACCATTGAAGGCATCCTTGCTTTTGGAAGATTTCTCTTTTCCTTGTTGCCGTTATCTCACAGATATTTGGAAATATTTCATCCTTGCTTTTGGAAGATTTCTCTTTTCCTTGTTGCCGTTATCTCACAGATATTTGGAAAGATTTCTCTCTTCCTTGTTGCCATTATCTCACAGATACTGTTTTTGTTAGAAAGTGTAAGGTCAGAGATGGCAAATGTGATCATGATCCTCCTAGAGATGATGGAGTCAGAAGCTGCCTGTCCTCCCCTCCACACTGGCCCAGCCAAACTTCAAACTGAGATTCAGGTCAAGCTGAGTCAGATCTTGTGTCCCAGGGTAAAATGTAGCTCCTGAATTGAGGCTGCTGAAGCATCTCCAGTGGGATAGACTGACAGTGACCTCCTCCATCCTCCTGGGGAGAAGGGAGCACGTTCACCCTGCCTTGTCCTCTCTGTGGAGGGCAGCTCCAGCTGCTTCCCCAGGGTGTGCACACACTGCAGGGCATGGAGAAGGTGACACATTGTCCCCTTCAGTCTCCTCCTTGCCACCTGCAGCCACCCCAGGCCCAGCCAGGCTCTGCTCACGCACCCTGCAGAGTTTGGTTCACGGTGTAAGAGAGGCTGAAGAGCAGAATTAGGTGTAACTAAAGCCTCTTGCTCTCCTAATCAGCCATGTGGGCAGAGCTCTGAGCAAATGCATTTCCACAAGCAGCCTTTATGCTGGGAGGTATGAAAAGGGCTCTGTTGGGGTGGCTGCGGCCCAGCTCTCTCTGTGTGACCGCAGGCCCGGGGCTGAGGCTGGAGAATTGCTCCTTGAGGGAGCCTGCCCTGTTTATTTACACACTGAGGCCAGGCCAGGCACCCTGTCACTGCCTCTCTTCATGGCAGGGAGAGCCAGAGCCCATTGCAACAGCAGCACTGAAGGGTTTCTGTTGTACATCAAACATGGGTGCCCACAGCAGGCAGAGCTCTGCTGTCCTCCTGTGTTAGACTGAGTCCAACACACAGTGCCACTCTGACTTCTCACTGCAGCAGGATGAGACCCCTCTGTCCCCACCTCCTGCCCCCACTCTCTTTTCTTAGAATGCTGCATTTATTTAGGGGCTGTCTGCACATTCAAAGAGCCTTGACTCATGCCAGGATGCTGCTGTTGATATCAGTAGTGCATTTCTTCAGGGACACTGAGGCTGGATATCAGAGGAATTTCACACCACATGCAGGGATCTGTTGGGTTTGCACCTAATGACTGTGGTAATTTTCTTTCTCTCACTAGGGTGACATGGGCCCTGTTGGACCAATTGGCTATCCAGGACCAAAAGGATTAAAGGTGAGGGAATCTCTGAGCTCTCATCCCTCCATAGCTGGGCTGAAGGTTTTTCTGTTCCTCCCTGGGACAGTGGTGACTGTCCTGAGAGAAAGGATGGGCAGCAGTGGTGTTGAACACAACATCCCACTGGTGCTCTCAGTGGAGAATTCCAGAAGCATTTTCCCACATGAAGAATGTGTGATGGAGCACACTTTGGGACCAGTCTGGCATTGGACCTGTCCCAGGGGTGTGAGCCACCAGCCCCTTCTGCAAACAGCAATGTCACAGACCTGAGCAAGTCTCCACCATGGCTCAATCTCACTCTGAACTTTCTTTTGTTTCAGGGGCTGATGGGAAACCCTGGAGAACATGGACTGAAAGGTGATAAGGTGATCTGAATACTCCCTTATTGCACTGTGTTTTAATTTTGCATGTGAAACTCCCTTTCTAGTTTCTTATTCAGCATTGTAGTGCTGGTTACACTTTAGCCATCTATACCCCATCTTCTCACTCTCCCTCCATTCATGACACTCTAGTTTTGATTTTTCTTTCTTTGATATTTGCCCCATCTCCTTTTCCATGGAGTTTAGATAAGTTATGCTCACATCTTCTTTGGAGCTCCCATCTCCCACTGATGATGACAGTGATTGTACAATTACCTGATGTTCCACTGTTTTTATGCTGTTTATGTGATGGGATGGGGAGGAGATGATCCAACACTGACAGTGAGTTTGCATTAATGCATCTGGGGGAAAGATGTGGTGTGAAAAAGCAGCTCTGTATCAAACCAGGTAGATCCCCTGAAAAAACTGCTGTGTGTTGGATACCTCTGCTCCTGTTCAAGGAGCCTCACCTCAGTTCAGCTTCCTTCTGGGAGGAAATTGCCTTGTCCCAAACTGATATAAATCACTGGAGAAAAAGCAAAATGGAGAGGGGCCTTGATTGCAGTGATTTAGTGGTGCTGGCACAAAACCACACAGCCCCTGCTAAATCAGCATGAAGCTGTGTGTGTAAATGTCTCACTGTCACGAGAACCCTCCTCCTAGAGATATTCAGCTGGAGGATTTATTTAGTCTGAAGGAGTGGGAGGTGCAGTTATTTATTGCTGGCTCTGATTGCTCAGAAGGGCAGTGGAAAATGACCATTAAGTGTATTCTCCTCCTCCTGTCGGATGTTTTATTCTCTTCTTAGATGTTTGCTTTTAGAGGATGATTTAGCAGCCCAAAACTGCACAGGAGGGAAGTAGTGTCAAACCAGTGATTCAACTCTTCTTATACTATAGCAGCTCTTAGCCAGGACTCCTGTGTCTGCAATTTCCATTTCTCCCTTGTGCTGCTTTCCCACTTCTGTTGAGAGCAATGACAGGACAAGAGAAGGGCTTTTTCTTTAGGACTAGCTTAAGGCATTGTAGCTGGTTTCTGGATTAAACCCCAGATCCTGGAGTCCACAGACTCCTCCATCCACTCCTTGGGAGAAATGGTTAAATATCTTAAAAGACACTAAGATCTAAATCATTGTGTAGCAAAATTAATCTTCCTGGACAGTTCAGTCTCCATCACTGCTCTGTTTATGTCCAGTATTTCCCAGTAACCAAATGGTTTGTGGCTGTGTCTGGAGTTATCCTTCCAATACTCCCAAGTGCAGAATTATCCATCCTCCCAACAATCCCACACTCCTGAGGTACAGGAAACCTTTCCTTCCCCCCCAGCTGCCTCCCCTGTAAGCTCCAGGCTGCAGTCATCCTGCCTTCCTGGGTTGATGAAGATTTAATTGGATGTCTGCAAGCTCCTATTAATCCCATCTGTCTTGGTCACATCCAAAACACGTGGCCTTGCACAGGTTGGGTTTTTGTAGCTGAGGAAAACTCCCTTCAGTCAGCAGCAGTCAGATGGATGCTGGTAAAAGCTGAGGACACTGACAGGGTGGCTGGATGGTTGTGTAGGCAGCAGGAATGTCACTGGATCTGCCACCTCAATCCATCTGGGAGGATGCCCTCATATCACATGGCCAGGTGTGAGCCAGAATAAGGGACAGCATCTCACTCCTCCAGCTAAAATCACATCCTTTTGTCCAGAATCTAGACAGGCAGACCCAGGTCATCCTTCTGTTTGCATTCCTGTGTTTTCATGGAGGCAAGGAGAGGGGGAAGAAAGGGAGAAGTGGAATTACTGTGTGACTCTGAAATCAAGAGGGGCCTTGAGAAGGCCACGTGGGGTGATGAGTGCAGGGGAAAGGTGGAGGAAGCAGAGGAAATCCCAGCTCCTTGTTCTCACAAAGGAGTTTTATGAATCAGGACATCTGTAACTTGTGGAGGACATGGCTCAGGCAAATACCTCTGGAGCTGTGTGGTGTTAGCTCCCTTTGCATTGCTGAGCAGGAAGTCTTGGGAGCAGAGACTCCACTTGAGGAAAATTGAGGGGATTTTGCACAACAACCTCCTCTGCATCCCCCAGACAGCAAACACATCCCACAGCTGTGCATTTGGTCCCTTCCCTTGCAGCCCCTCTCTGTTTGTGTTGGGTTACACAAGCCCTGGGGGTGTCTGAAGCTGCATTTCTTTTTATAGGTGAAACATGAAGCACAGGCAGCATCCCATGGGCAGGGGCTGTTTGTAATTTCAGATCCTGCATTCCTTTTCCTGCCCCGTGAACCAAGTCCTTGCAGGCTCATTTCGTCATCTCAGCATCTCAGTTTTTAATAACAAACATGCCTGACCTCTTTCCTCTGTAATTTTCCCCTCATATTAAGGACACAGATCCCAGGTCCCAGTTCCAGGGCAGGTAAAAGGTGATGCCCCAGTGCTCAGTTCTGGTTTAAGAGATTGACAGCCATGGATGGACTGTTCATGCTGTGACATTTTGCTATCACAATAACATGTCAACATCTGGTGTGAAGTCCAACTCAGGCTGAGATGAGTTTTGTTTCCATGCTTCCTTCTTACCCTCTCTAATGCCCATTTCTCAGAGTTGTTTAAAAACTGGCTTCGCTGTCATGCCCCACTTTTCCTAAAGGTTGGAAACAAAAGTTTGTTCCTGCGTTTTGCTATGCTCAGGAAACTCTTTTATTTTAGTAGTTATTACTTAGTGTCCAAGTATTTCTTGTGAAACAGTATTTCAATGGCCACTTGTACTCTCTGGGTAGAAAATTGCTTAATAAAAAATACAATCTTTCTTCTTTGACCCTCAGAATTGATGATAAAGCCAAATCTCAGAGCCAACCTGTCACTTCCAGAAAAGCTGTTTTCATGCTGCCTTCACTCAGGAGCCAGAATTAAATAGATTTTAGTGTTTTAAGCCTTGGACTACATAAAATAAGTAGAAAATTCAGAGAAGATGAGAGAAATCTGTGAAGGAGCTGGGTCACACAGTAGCTTTTTTACCATTTCTGTTCTATCTAATACTTGGGTTTCTTCCGAAGTGAAGCTGTGTAAAGAGCTGATTGTTTCCATTTTGCATTGCCAAAGGAAAAAAATATGGAAAATAGTTCAGATGAAACAAAATGTTGGTTATTTGACTCAAATTAAAATATTTTAGGTTGAAAACCAAATGAGTAAAATCAATTTAACATTTTTAAGACCAACATTTTAATTTTGCTACGTAAAAGACTTGTTTTGAAGATGGTTCAGTGAAATGTTCTGGGAACATTTGCCAAAACATTTAAGCAAATTTAGCATGAATCCATGAAATGTTTCCATCATTGAATCTGCATAGTTCTTAATTATTTTTCTTCTGAAAAATTGTCTTTGAAAAGTTTTTACTAACTCAAACCTGAACCGTCCACAATTTGATTATCCCCTGCATGTTACTGAGGTAGTTGCAATTATTTCAGCTCTCTGATGGGTGAGAGTGGGTGGTTTTTCTGGAGTGAAGTGGACTTTCTCTGACATCTCTCTGTGGACTTTGGCTCTGTTGCAGGACTCCATATGTCTTCCATGTGGGCTATGTTTAAACATATAGCCCTGGAGTGGCTCATTCCCTTGCTGGGGAGCCAAGTTCATGGGACAGAGTTCCTCCAGCAGTTATTTTTGTTGGGTCTTGTCATTGTACCAAGTTATTGTAGTCATTCCTCCCTTGACTTCCCAAGTAGAATTTTCCTTTCTCTGCCCCATCATTGACTCATCCTTTGTTTAAGTAAATCACTAAACACATGAGGCTGGAAGGGGCATCAGGAGGTGATTTGGTCCAGAGCTGCTCACAGCAAGGCTGAGAGTCAAACCAAGGTAGCCCACTGCTCCTTGGAAAACCTTCAGGGACATTTGGCTTCCACTCAGGGAGGCAGAATCTGCTATGTTGGTCCAATGAGGGACAGACAGACAGACAGCTTGGTGAGGAAATACTGTCAGTGATGGGCTTCCCATCTCAGTGAGCACCAGCTGACCCCTCCCAGGGAAGCTCAGCTCAGAGATTGGCAGGGAGGTACTACTAAAGCATTACCAGAAGTTGCTCTTGTTTTCTTATGGAAGAGGATTGATGTTTGATGTCAGGACTAGGATATGCTCACAGAAACCCTGAGGATTGTTTGCTTTTCTATAGAGCCTTGTGAGAGAAAAGGTTCATTCATTGAAAACTGAGCTCTTCTGTTCAGCTGAATTTAACACTTCACCACCATCATGGTCCCTGTTAGCCAGAGGAATGTGCTCTCTCTTCTTGCTGCTCCTGTAGATACACAATGCTGGGGAATTCCTGGTTTTTGCTCTCCTGCAGTTTCCTTCCTCACCTTAGAATCAAGCTGGGCAATCCACACTTTGTTCAGGGCTGTTGCTGTGTTCAGTGTGATCTGCAGCTTGCCAGCAGCTCAGTTCTGAGTGCAGCTGCTGTTGAGCCTTTTGCACCTCCTGAGCACCAACCTGGGCATTTTGGCTGTTGCTGTTGCCTGTTTTAACTCTCTGGTGATGTGTACCCAGGGTGATCAGGGAAGAGCAGGTGTTCCAGGAGATATTGGCTTCCAAGGAGACAAGGTAATTGTTTTTCTTTTCTCTTTTGTTCTTTTCCCCTCACATAGCAGTGGCCACCAGTTATCTCAGTTCCTCCACTAGGAGCTGGAATTGGCTGCATCCTGCTGTCAGGTTGCCCTGCTTGGATATTTCCCACTTGGGGTATGCTGTGCCTTTCTAAAATCCACATCAGAATATGGATTTTATAGTTACCATAATAAAAGCAGTTCTGCAGGGTTTTATTTGTAGGGGCTATGTCTCCTAGCAGAGGCTGGAAGGGATGGGATTGATGAGGATGTGTGTGAATGTGTGTGGTCCAGAGGCTGCAGACTCAGGAGATTTTGTCTGCTCAATGCAGCAACTTAAACCCTGACCCAGGGAACCACTTAATGCTCTGTATAACTTCTGATCAAATGACTTCTCCCCTGTGATTTAATGTGATACTGCCTGTGGCTGACAAATGTTGCACATGGCCCTGTGCTGGAGCCTGCGTGGCTCTGAGCCACAGCCAACTGCAGCAGTTTGTGTTCTTTGGGGCTAAATTCAGGGCTGTCCTCAGGAACATCTCCCTGACATCAGTGCAGCTGTCCCAGCTCCATGCAGGGCTGAGCTCAGCCTTTAGGAGATGCTTCTCATTCTGCAGCAAAGCTGGAGCCTGGGGAAAATTGGAATTTTTTGATGATGCCTTGTTGTGTTCTGAAAGAAATGTGTCTCTCTCAGGGCAGCCAGGGTTTGCCTGGGGTCCCTGGGGCACGAGGGAAGGCAGGCCCCCTGGTAAGTGACCAAGCACCCTCTGCTCCCTCACCTCCCCTCCCGAGGTTCTGTGCCCAGCTGGACAGACAGCTTGGCTGTTCTAAACAGGAACCTGACAGCCAGCAGCCTGCTCACTTCTCCCCATGTTCTTCCAATTTCTGCAGGGAAAAGTTGGTGACAAAGGACCAGTTGGCTTTCCAGGATCCCCTGGCCCTGAGGTATGTCCCACCACCTCCTTCTCACATGCTCCCAGCCTCAGGCTTCACTTCTCTGCTGGGATACGAGGGCACATGAGTGGTGATGGGGTAGGAAGAATCAAGATGGGCTCATGACCTATTCTACATCTCATGAAGATGAGATCCTGGTTTTTCCTTCCCCTTTTTGTCATAGATAAAATGAAGGAGTTTTTTCAGTTTTTCCCCCTGAAAACACCATTTAAGGTAGAAAGTCCTCTTATTTCCCTTAACAAAAAAAGGTCACAGTGATATCTTAGATCCAGGATGAGCTTCCCCCAGCACACCATCATTTTTTCTCCTTCCTAAGTGACCAGACAAGGTCTGTAAGATGCTGGAGAGCCCCTTTCAGCACAGCTGATGTCTGTTTTCCCCTCATCAGCGTTCTGGTATTTCACAGGGTCTGGAAGGGCCCTCAGCTGAGTGCTGCCACTTAGCAATCGTTCCTCTTTGTTGCCATTGGAAATAAGCAGGGATTCCTTTGTTTCCTGCTCCATGGGTGGGTGGCTGGGTGGGAAGGAGCCCTGCCAGGCTGACGGCAGCTAACGAGGGTGTCAGCACCTTTCCTAATTCCTCGCCTGCTTCCCTTTGTCGCCGAGGCTGCAGCTCCTTTCTGGGAGCACAGAGGTTATGGGCTGCCTCAGAAAGATTAATTAAAACCCAAATCACTGCTTTTAGCTGTGTGATGACAGGAAGGCCCTCACTGCAATAAATCTTGTAAGAAGATGGACCTAAAGGGAATTAGGGAAAGGCTGCTCTTCCATCAAACTGATGATGCTGCTCCTTTGTGTCCCCTTCACTCCCAAAGCTGTGTGACCTCCACATGGACACTGCCAGCATGTAACACACCTTGTCCCTTAGCTTCTAACTAAACCTCTGACAGAGGCTTCACCTCTGCAGAATTCCACCTTTGCACCCTGACTGTTCCTCATTTCCTCCAGGGCTTCCCAGGTGACATTGGCCCACCAGGAGAAAATGGCCCTGAAGGTCTGAAGGTGAGTGGAGCAGAGACTGCAGCTCTGTATGGCGTTGGGAGCAGCCAGGGAAAACAAAGTAGTGGGAAGGGGGGAAGAGAGAAAGCCCAGGAGATTCCTAAAGATTGTCCTGGCCAGCATCTCAGCTTGGTCTGTTTGGCTTGAGGTGCCTCCAAGTGCAGCGTTTTCTTTTCTTCAGATTTTTTTTTCTGTAACCAAATTGATATTGGATAATGTCCCATGGCTGTGAAAGAGACTTTCTCATTTTAATTGCCCTTCTGAGCTTATGTTTCTATTTTCTGAGTATCTTTTCCTTTGGCTCTTTCTCAGGGAAAGCCAGGAGCACGAGGTTTACCTGGGCCAAGAGGACTGCCTGGACAAGAGGTGAGTGTCCTTAGCTCAAAAGAGGTTTAATTTAAAGAATAATGCTGAATTTTCTAAATTATTGAATGGTGAAACGGTGTTTGTGGTTTAAAATGCTCTGGTCCCTCTGAATTTGGAAGCAGATGTTTATACTGAGTGATCAGAGATCTGCAGAAGAGGAGCTTCCCCTGAGCTGTGTGATCTTGTGATCTCTGCTTCCAGCCACTGCTGGCATCTGCTGACCCTAAATTCTGCCTTGGCTTTGCTTTTAAAGCCTGTTCCCCACCCCCAGATGGGTGTCAGAGCCCTTTTCCCTGCACATCCCTTGCACAGACATGCCCTGGCCTGGCATCTGCTTTCTGCTCCTTTTAAGTCTGCTCCTTTTCAACCATGAGACCTGCAGACTCTGCCCTCTCACATGGAGAAACATCCCTCTGTAAAAAGAGAGGGAAATGGGAATTGCTGCTCTGCAGAACTTCATTTGCCCAGCACCTGAGAGCTTTCACTCGCAATTTCACCTCAGAACCTGAAGCATCATTGCCCTTGCAGTCATTAGGAAGGGAACAATTGTCACTGATTTAATTGTACATGATGGGAGCAGCAGAGAATGTCTGGGTTCCCTGTTTATCCTGTTGGAACTCCAGTGACATTGGTGTAATTTCCTCTCACTCAGGCCAGTGTAAGCTGTTTGTCCAGAGTCACGAGACATTGTGTAAATAATACTGAGCACATGCATGGGCAGGAGCTCGTTTTAATAGCACTAATAATTCTTAACTTTTTCTGGGAACTCTTCTGCTTGTTCTCTAAATGGGATTAATGCAAATTAGCTCATTTATTTGCAGTGAAATAGGGGGGAAGAAAAAAATATTCCAGCCAAAATACAAAGGGAATCGAAGCCCTGCATTCCAGGTTCAGGCAGGCGTGACCAAGCTGCCTTCAATTTGCTCTAGTTAGTGAGTGTAAAAGTGAGCCCAAAGACATGGACATGGAGTTTGGTGTGAGCTGTGCTGCAGGGCTCAGAGTGTGCAGCAGAGCACAGCACTGTGCTCTCACCACCGCGCTCACCCAGGGCACTGGGTCAGGGCTCTGAACTGAATTGCATCCCTCTGGAAATGGGGCATATTGTGGGTGGCTTGTCTGTGCCCTTGGCGCTGGGTTCCTGACCCCCAGTCCCACCCTCAGCCTGCCAGCGCCCCTTCATTACCAGGGCTGCCCACCCAAAGGAGAGCAGCCAGGCTGGGGCTGCCAAGGGCGCTTTTAATTCCTCTCTTGGCAATTGGGTTTGGACACTTGAGATGATTTTTGTGAAGCTTAATTGAAGGTCTCTTAGAAACTGTAGATCTGATCCTATCACATTAGAAATTGGTGTGGAGCCAAGGGAGAGGAGCGAGTCCAATTGCTGTGTGAGATTTTGTGATAGCTCCATTCTGCAGCATGTGTAGTCCCAGCTGAAAGCAAAAGGGAAACGTTCACACAGTTGCCAAGTGGTTCTGTGGGAAATTTTGGTGCATGCTTTTTTTGGGGGGGAAGAGGGAAAAAGAGAGCTCTATAGCATTCACATCCCTGCCAAATCAAATGAAGCAGAGTTATGGCAGCATGTCCAGGGTACCCCAGTGGCCAAGTCCAGCTCATCACAGACCAAATCAACTGGTGTTCCCTTGGTCACATTTTGGATGGCTTTTACTGGCAAGGCTTGACTTGAGATCTTTTTTTCCTGAGAAACCTCAGTGGCTGCTCTAAGAGAAGGGCTCAGCTGTTAAAATGTGACAGCTGAACACACAGCCTGTGTTTAACTGCTGCTCATACTGCAGGCATTTCATTCTTGCTGCATGGTGAGTCCAAATTTTGTCACTGCTTTGCCTTTTATTTTAATTTCTTTTCACCTCAGGGAGATGAAGGCCCCTTAGGACCACCAGGAGTCCCTGGTCCAGAGGTAGGTTCCATTCATTTATTCACTCATCTATTACCAGCACTGATGACTTTACAATGGAATTGTAGTTAAATTCTCAAAAAGCTTCCACCCTCCTGGTTTGGGAAGTTAATCTGCCCTGCTTGAATTATTGTCTTGTCCAGGCTTTGATTGATTGCTTGATCCAGGATGGCTGAAAGTCCAGGAAGTGCCTTGCACAGGGTGTTGAGTTTATGATTTTGCTGGAGTCTCAAACCTTGAAAAACTGTCTAATGTTTAAACAGTTCATCCTCAAGATAAATGACATTGATTGGAAATTATCTCCATAACCAGCACTTGTGTTTCTTTCTTGATTTATAGTATTTTTCAATGAGTAGAGGAAAAATAAAAAAAAAAAGATTGGACAGTCAGAGAGAGTCCTTTTGACCTCTGTGGTGTATCACAGAAACACAGCTAGAAGAAGCAAAAAAAATATTTTCATATCTGTGAGCTTGCCAGTTCAGGATTTTGTAATGGATCTGTACATAATTGTCACCTCAGGATAGTAAAATATCCCAAAAATTGGTAATAGGTGGATCAGAAAATGAATATTTTATGTTTCTATTTTATTTTACAAGCATGTAAGCAGCACCTGTGAGCAAAGCAGCTGCAAGCTTTTGATGTTTATGGTTTTTCCATGTATTTCAGGGTCGGTCTGGTCGGAAGGGATTTCCAGGAACTCCTGGTCCCAACGGTCCAAAGGTAAGAAAAGAGTTTGTTCCTGATCAGGAAAGCACTGGGTAGAAGGGAGGAAAGGAAGAGGGAAATGTCTTTTCTCACCTTTACCATTCTACCAAGTTTCATTCCAGAGAGAGCAAGAGAACTGAGGGTTCCTCTTTTTCTCAGAATTTTGGGGTCTCAGCTTCTGCTTCTTTCTTCAAAAAGAATGATGGTGCATTTTTAAGCTATTATAAACAAATGTGTTCTTCTTTTGATATTAACCAACTTCTCCCTCCATCATCACTTCATTTTCCATTGCTTCTCCATGGTTTTGTTCTAAAACAATGCACATCATTCCTATCTTTGCTGCCTAATTATCAGCAGGAGCCATCCCAGGGCAATGCACTCCACAAACCCACACTCGAAAGGGAAGAGAAAACCCAACAAAAACAACCTCTTCAAACAGTCAATAGCAAAAATGTGCTCTGGCAGCACATCTGGAGTATCTGCCTACTGAGAAAATACAGCTGCTGTCCTGGAGACACTGCTGGTTGCTGGTGAGCCTGGCTGGCCCATGCAGGGCGCTCTGAGTGCCTGCCACAGCTGCCCTGGGCCCTGCTGGGTGTGCAATCCTTCTCCTCCTGCTTTCTCCTTCATCATTTTCATGCTCTGGACTCCTTCTTCCTGCACTAGGAGTTATCTCACATAGGTTCTTGCTGTGGTTTTCCTGTGGGTGCTCCATGTGACAGTAACGTGTGCCTGACTGAGGTTTTACAACAACAGAATCAGGGTGCAGCATTGCCTGGGAGTATTTGGGTTGTCTTTCCTTCTTATGCTTTGTAAAACTTTGGGATAAAGTAGCCAGGACTACGCTGAGCCTATACCATAGATATCTTAGGTTTCCATGTGGTTCACTGAAGGTTATTTTACTGCAGCAGGACCAGATTTTGGGGCATTTCACTCCAGAACAGCAAATGTTTGCTCCATGTTTGTGTCAGTAGTGTTCTTACTTAGGATAAGTAAGAAAGTTCTTTCTTCCTCCAAGGCACAGTTGGTTTTGTAACATGTTGTTTCTCACAGATTTTTCCTGATTCAACTTTGCAGCCCAAATAATGGGTACAAAGAGCCAGGCTGTGCCCAGGGTCTGGCTGGCAGCACCCAGTAACCCATGTGCCTTTGTCTCCTTGTCCTGCAGGGTGAGCCAGGAAACCGTGGCCGACCTGGGAAAGTTGGTGAGCAGGTAAATTCCTCATTTTCCTTGTCTCGTTGATGATCCCCTCTGTACAACGTGTCCTGGGTGCCCAGAGTGCAGGCAGAGGGCAGAGGCACTTCTGGTCACCTCAAATCTGCCCACAGCCCTGGTGCTCCAGGTTCCAGGCTTTAAGGAGAGGATTCTCTGCTTTGAGTTGCTTTCACTTGCCCTAAATTTTCTGGGGAGTAGAGGAGCCAGCAGCTGGAGAAACCAGACCCTGGGAAAAGAGACGCTGAGCTGCATTTTGTTGTAATTCCATGGAGAACATTCTGCTGGCATAACCCAGGACATGCACGATCCCTGTAGGCTTTGGGGGAACCACAGGCATCAAGGAAAAAGCAACAATTGTTCCCACATCTCTGTGATTGAAACCAACAAACTTGTCCACCAACAGCCCTGAAAGTGAAGCCGCAGAGCCTCCAACAAATTCTGTGTGTTCCTGCATGACCACACCAAAGTGGCTGTGGCAGCTGGCCCTGGCACTGCGGGTGCTGCTTCCCACCACTGCTGTCCTTCCCAACACTTTCCCTGCTGGATGGTCAGCTTGGTTTGCTTTGGTTTAGCTTGTCAGCCTCTCTGGCTCTTCTTTGGGTCACTTCTTCCAAGGGTTTCTGACCAAGGAAGTCTACAGAAGTCAAGGTGGATCCTTTTCAGTACCAGCAGTCTGATACCAGCCTCTGTATCCATCAAAGGTGGTTACTTCTCTTTGGAAATTAGAGCCATTTCTGTGTTATGGTTGTTAATTCTCTCCTTGAAGAGCAACTACTGAAGGAGTAAAGTTCCCCACATCTGAGTTCTACTTGCAGCTTTATCAGATTCTGCACAATCTGAGGCAACACATTGCAGTGCTTTGTGCCTCAGTTTCCCCTCCTTTGGGAGGTGTGAGACAGCCCTGAGCAGAGCTTAGCCCAATGCCTCCTGTTCTGAAGTGGCACCTGTGGATACTGTTAAAAATGAGTATTTAGAAGTGCTTTGAGATCCTTAACCAGACATTGTCCTTGAAGGGCAAAGCATCATTAGGAATATTATTCTTTAACTTCCCTCAGGACTGACCTTGGATGAGAACTGTAGGCACTGTTCATCGAAAAGAAAACACAGCTGGCCTCTGCTGACACTGAAACCAGCACAGTGGTAGGAAAGCTGCCTGTGTTATTCTTAGGCAATTACTCTGTCTAGAAATATCACCCAGAAAATTTCCATTTCTGAACCAGTCAAGTAATTAGAACAAAAACGTCTCACCAGAGTAATGAGAAATAACTTCCTCTGCCCTCACATCTCCACTGAACGATGCTGGAGCATTGGGGTTTCCTTCAGCAGTTGGTGTTGGTGCTGGGTTGGATTTTTGCAGAGCCCTTGGCACTGAAGACACCACCACCTCACCCTGTTTTCTCTTGTGGACACCCTGATGTTTTCTATTCCACAGCAAGGGTGGAAAACATCACACTTCTCAGTCCTGCTGCTCTGCCTGACAAATGGTTTCTCTCAGAGTAGAAAATCTCAGCATAACAGCATGAGAAGAGACCAGCCATCCATCTCATTGGAGATTTCTGCCCTTTCTTAGGGACATCTGTTTAGGAAAACACAGGAGTTTCTGTGAGGTTTCCGGTTATACTTGAGCTCTCCTTGAAAAATGAGGTTTTAAAGCACAGGGCAGCCCCTGATGCATTGTTTTTCCATTGCAAGGACACAGACTGGGGAAGATCATTCATGAGATGCTTGTTGTCTCCCTGTGCTGGAAGGATTCCAGCTGCCAGGCGCCCCAGTACCCTGGAAATGTGTGGGTTAACCCTTCCTTGCCTGGAGATAGATGGAGTCAGAAAGATATGGAGAGGAATACAAGGTCCCTGGCCAGGGAAACCACCAGCCTTCCTGTCCCTGAGCTGAGGAACGCACAGCAGGAGAATGTCACCAAAATGTCCATCCTGAAGGTCAGAGAGCCCTGTGGGAGAAGCCATGGCCTGGAGCAGGCAGGAAGGTGCTGCCATCCCAGGGAGCCCTGATTGGCACTGGAAAATCCCAGTGAAAAGTTGTGCCAGCTGAAAGAGTCTTCGGTTGCCTCATGTTCTTAATGGGATTGGGATGTCCTGTCACAGCAGGAGCAGTTGTTTGAGTCCCTTCCCCTGTACTGGACAAGAGTGACAGCCCTGCTCACCCACAGGGCTGTGTCAGGGTCAGCCATGTACCCATCACTGTGTGCTGGGAAGGACAGCCAAGGCTCTTCTCTTGTCCTTTAAATCAAAGTCTTTTGTCTCAATATCAGTATTCTAAGATCATTTGTCAAAGGACACCAGCACCATCTCCTTCATGCCTTTCCCCTTCCAAAGGAGAGAGGCTGTAATGTCAGGTTTGCAGGTAGGGATGTCCTGATTGTCTTGGCCAAAGTCAACAGGGTCATCAAGAGCAGAGCAGGGAACTGCTCTGGTTTTTCCCACGTGTTAGCACTGCTCCTTTCCAACCCTTCACCTTCTCCTCCAGGGCGTCTCTGACCTCCAGACATCCCAGTCAGGGATTTTCAGGCACTGTGGTGTTTCCACAGCACCTCTCCACCTTCCCTCCCCTCACTCCCAGGATGGTGGAAACCCAACCCAGCCCCAGGGCCGGGCTGAGCCCGGTGCACAGAGGGTTAAACCACATGGCTGTTCTTTGCGGGTCAGAGCGTCCTCCTGTCTATAAACCGCGATATTTACTGTTTTACTTTCCCTTTCTTTCATCTGAATGGGAGGATTGTACATTTACTCCCTCCCGTCCCTTCCCTTTGTGCCTGGTTTGTTTTGTTTTGAGTTCTGGTGAACCAGTCACACACAGAGGTTCCCGCTGGGAGCCACCAGCGGGCCCGTCCCTGGGAGACCCTGCTCATGCTGGGCTGCTTCTCCCTCCCAAATGGGCTCTGATTTATGCAAGCCCTCAGTGCTGACTTGCTCTCTGTTGGTGGAGCCAAGAGGGGGGGCTTAATTATGACAGGGCTGGACAATAAATGGGGAAAGCGAGACAGGAGTTAGGAATTACAACCCACCAGTTCCCCCTCCTTTCCTTGCCTCCCCCCTCCACAAGCCCCCAGCAACTTTTTAACAATCTCCATCCCTTTTCCACCATGCCCTTGGCTGGGGAGTACAGCAGACTGAATCATGAGCGACATGCTGAACTCCTGTCTAATATAAATGTTTTACATTCTTTTCTGTATAGTGTGGGCCTTTATCCGGGCAGCCACTGCTGCTGGGACTTCACGTGCATCATTACACACACTGCCCAGAGCCCTGCTTGGTGCAGGTCCTCTTTTCAACCCTGAGAAAAATATGTTGTGCCACAGCCATTTTAGGGTAATGACCACAGTTCGTGTCTGCTCTGATTAAACATTTGCCATTGGCAGCTCTTCTGGTTCTTAAAACCTAAATCTTTCTGTCTTAAAACCTAAATCTCCTCGCCTTTAGTGTCTATCCCATTTTGGCCAGTGAGGAACATCATTACCCAATCTTCCCCTGTTTTTTCTTATACTCCTGATAAATTACTGAGATTTATTTGGCGTAGACATATCTATCTCGATTTGTGTCTGCTTGCAGACACAGCAATGTCGGTTAATTTAGCCCAGAGCAGACAGTGCTGGCTGCAAACACTGCAGAGCTACTGTGCTGGAAGCTGCAGGGCCCCAGCTCTGCATCTCACGTTCACAACCATGGGATGCTCCTCTCTCGTGGGCAGCAGTGACATCTTCCCCTGTGCATCCCACAGTGCACCAGCACAGGCAGAATTTTTCCTGGGTTTGGGCTGAGATGTTGGCTGTGTTCTCCTTCCATCCCATCTGTACAGCAGGACCAGTGTTGGCCATGGTTTCTCCCAGCAGGTTTGTCCCCAAGCTGCCATAACAAGCAGCACATCTGTGACAGCAAGGGAGGTCTCAGGAGGGTGTTGGGGGGTCTTGGTGTGCTCAGATCCCTGCAAACCTCTCTGCAAAGCAGCAACTTGAGAAGCGTCACCAGTACACCTGGCTTCAGGACCCAGATTCCTGAGAGGCTTTTTAGGGTGGATACTGCCATGAACAGTGGGTTTGAAGATTGGCCTTCAAGCCTGAGCTTGGATATGCAGAACCCCTTGGAAGGGAGTTTGAAACAGTCTTGTTCTGAATGGGACCAACACTGTCTGCAGAGAAAGGATCCCTCTTCTGCAGGGACTGGCCTAAGGAACCAGAAATTTCTTTAACACCATATTCCCAGGAGAGAGAAAGAGTTCTGTGGTTTTCCAAGAAATTGGAAATGAGCAGGAGCTGTATTCTTTCTTCCTTTATTGTCTATTTTTGCCTGTTGCATCTCATTGCTTTGCCATTTTCTGCCATAACCTTTGCCTTCTTCATGGCCTTGAGCTATTGGAAAAATTCAGGAACTGGATGCAGTTGTGTACCTGCACTTGTGTCTTATTGAAAGGACCATTGATCCAGCAGCCTTCAGCAATGCCACCCAGTGGCAACCTTGCACAGGCAGATGTTGCAGAGTTTTCTGCTCTCCAGCTGATTCCTGCACTGGGCAATCTGTGCTGAGTCCAGCTCTGCTTGCCATGGGTGTCTGGTCAGTGCAGCCTGGCCACGATGACAATCTTGTGCTCCAGGACTGCCTCAGCTTCTGACACAAAGGCCATTTCAAAGCACAGACCACTTCAGAAAGGTTGGTGACACCCCTACAGGATAGTGGAGCTTTTCTCTTTGTAGCTGTCATCCCATGGCTGGTGGTATTTCCATCATGGCACAGAGGAGACGAGTGCCTGCAGTGGCAAAGGGGAGAGTCCCTTGCATCTCCAGAGCCAGAAACCACTGGAGCTGGTAGGGAGGTTGCTTTATCTTAATTCTCAGGAATCTTCTCTTGAGATTGCATCTGTTTCCATCTTCCTAATTAAAAGCAGCTCTGTTTGCCTCTTCATTATCCTGAACATTGTTAAACCCTGAGCTTAGGCTGGAGATTTGTTCCAAGATGGTTTCTGAGTGGTGTGTGAGATCCACTGCCCTGCTGGCCTCTCTGGCTGCAGGAACCTTTATTTCCTACTGGCATCTCACCAGCACAACACTATCCAGGGCAAAATTAGTCTGCACAAAGGGCTGAGACAGCTTGGATTAACCCAGAAGAAGCCTACCCAGTCCAGCTGCTAAAATGATGCTGAGTCTGTCTCTGTGCAACCCAGGAGCTCCTGGAGAAGCTTTTTTGGGGAAAGCTCTCAGAACAAAGCCTCACTATGGACTCAGCCTTCCTTCCTTCACCCATCCACTGCTCTGTGTGTTGTGGTTCTTGCAGATCCTGGTGCTGCTGTTCCAGCTGGCCCCTAAAGCAGAACCAGCTGTGGAGTTAGACATTCCCATGGCTGGGAGCAACTCCATCCGCTCTGGTAGCCAGTAGGAATTACTGAGCATTAGACGAGGGATGCTGTGCTGTTGCAACCAGCAAGGTGGACCAAAGGAACTGTTTACTTTCTCAGCAAATAAAAACTGAAAATTAGCTGTGCTCTTCTCTTTCCTCAGGGTCTCATGGGTTTCATTGGTCCAGTGGGGGAGCCTGGAATGGCAGGAGAAAAGGTAAGATTGCTTGCAATGAAATCTTTGCTGTAATTTTTGCAGGGTAGGGAGGCTGGGGTGGGAAAAGGGTTGTGGAGATTTAAGTTGTGATGTGAGTGCAACACCCAGCTGGGAATGAAGCACATCCAGGGTGTCTGAGCTAGACTAGGACCAGGCCAAAATCATCCCATTTCTCATTCAGGAATTAACATGTGCTGCCCTCCAGGGAGATGCTGTCAAATATTCTTTGAAAAATTCACTTTCCTCATTCATAATATGCCAGGGAATTTGTATTTAATGGTCAGCTCTGGTTTTTATAGGAATGAGGGATCCATCAGCCCTGTGTTGCTAGTCATGGGAGGAGTCCATGGGATTCAGGTTACAGATTTCTGCAGAGGTGTCCTCTGGGTTCCCAGGGGGGTCATGCTGGACCAGGGCTGAGCCTGCATGGAACAGGAGGTCTCGGCAATTTCTCAGGTGTACAAGAATGCAGCCACCCATCTGAGCTGGTCCAAATATTTCCCTTTTTGTCTGGTGAGGACCATCCCATCTGGCTGCCCCTGATTGCTTTGGGCACACTCAGGGCTGGTGCCCTCTTGTGTACACTACAGACACAAACCTCTTCCAGGGGAATAAAAAGGGCTTTATTTCACATAAAAAACGTAAAAGGACGTTAATTTGTTTTCTATTAGAGTGTAAACTTTTATTCAGAGGCAGCTCCCAAAGACAAATCATGTGTGTCACTCATTGTACCTCACTCGCACGCTGCTGGTTTTCATTGGTGCTTTAATTATTCACAGCGCGGCCGTAAAGATAGCGAGGAGCATAAAACGATGCATTCCACACATCAGTGCTCTCTTTCTCACTTTTATTGCTTCAAGCCCTGTCCTCTGGGTAATGATGTAAAGACTCTGTGACAGTTATACTGTGTTTGCTGCAGATCCATTTTATTGTCTGTCCACAGCAGCCTTTGGAAAGGCCTTTCTGTCCTGTGGGCCCTGGTGGGGCAGTAGCAGAGTCAGTCTCAGTCCAAGCTGTCAAAGCTCACAAGAACTGAAAAGAGTGACATGATGTGGGCTGTGTTTTAGAGAATAAAGAGTGATGTGTCCAGGGTGGTTACACAGAAAATTGGTGCCTGAGTGGGCTGTCTCATTGGCAGCTACAGCCCTGAATTGAATGAAGAATAAGGTGTTTGCCATGCAGGAGACATGGGAAGATCTTTTTCTCCATTCAATTAAGTTCACATTTGTCCCTGTGCCTTCCATGCCAAAGCCTTGACCACATGAAGTCTCCTCAGCTTCCAGATCAGCTCTGTAATGTGATGATGTTACATCAGTGTCAAGGCAAACCCAGGCTGTCCTTTGAAAATCTGCCCTTGGAGATCCTCAGCACAGCTGGGATTTCCATCAGGCTTCTCTACCAGGACATATTTAGGGATGACAGAAATAGCTATCATCAAATCAAAACCTCAACCAGGCCTCCAGTTGGCATAGTATCCTACAGCTTACTACGCTCTTGTGAGCTAAATTAAGTGGGAAATATGCTTTCATTAGACATAGCTGAGTCAGCAGTCTCCATCCTGAGAGCTGCAAAAGTTAAGACTGAAGCCAGTAGAATCCAAAGATTATCAAAGAGAACAATACAGTTAATACACATTTAATAAAATCCATCCATTCAGGGAGAAAAAAAATCCTTACATTGGTTTACAAAGGCCAACTGGTGACAACACAAACTCTGGGGTTTGTTTTTAATAAGCTCCTTAGAGCCCAGAAAATATTTCCCCTTACACTTTGTGCTGTTGGAAGGTAGGTCAGATTTTGGGCGTAAACTAATTGGCAGCACTTGCTAAATCCTCCTTCCTCACCCCCCTGAGCATACAAACCTAACACACCTAATTCCCAGTGCACCCCTGGGGCTGCAGGGAGACTACAGACAGTTGTGTGGGAACTGCCACCATCTCCCAAAGGAGCTGTTGATGTCCCAGTGCTAAAGCCACACCTTTGTGTCACCTCACATCAGCAGGTTGTGGTGGTGCTGGTGAGGCTTGACCCTCCTGTCTCCTACCAAGGAAATACTCATGGAAAGTGAGGGGATAAGGGAAGACTTTAGCAATGAATAAGTGATGTTTTGGTACATTAAGTTCTTTAACTGCTTGTTTTAGAAGGGATCCTATCTTTAGGGTGGGCTGGGGAGTCATCCAGCTCCGAGCCCCTCATAAATCAGACCTCCAGGTCATTGCTGCTGGCACTGTGGTCTCAGTAAGAGCCACAGGACAGGGAGTTATCCCAAACACCCACAGTCTCCTCTGCAAGCACCAGGCAGCATCTCTGGTTTTTTCCAGCTGGATTCCCTGCTCTCAGCAGGGCCTTGTGACAACAGACTTCAAACCCCTGGCTCTGAAAATGCCAGCACGTGTAGGGATTGTGGTACTGCAAAACAGACATGTCCTTGGGTGGGCAGGGCTGGAGATTTCCTTGGGTTTGGAATTGAAGGTGATCTGCCTGTTTCCTTCATACCTTGGTGCTTTTGATGGCAACAGTAAAGTCCCCTCTCTTGGAATGTGGAGAATTAGTTAATCCTTATTCTCCCATTACTCTGATGAGATGGATGGAAAGAGAGCAATTATGGAACCATTTCTGGTAGAAAGCCGATTGCGTAGATATGAATTTGTGGATTTTTTTAGTTGTTTCATTGCTCTAGATCACTCTCCCTGTGTCTCTCTCCTAGGGTGACCGTGGCCCAGTGGGACCCCCAGGCCCTCCTGGAGTCAAGGGGTCGATGGTAAGGAGTAAGTCTGCATCCTCTCACTCTTGCTGCCCCCTCTCTGTCTGTCCTAGCCAAGGGTGCAGCTTCTCCTGTCTCTGAGTTTTATGACAACAGCTGCAATTTCCTCCCCTGTCTGTGGGGATAGGAATGGGCATTTGAGTGAGTGAATATTGAGTGCAGCCTCTCCCCAGCAGCTGAATCCAGCAGTTTTCCCAGCAGTTTGAGGTGTGTTCTGTGGCTCCATCAGCTGAGGACCTGCAGTGTCAAATGGGGACAACCAGGAGCTGAAGGGCTGCCTGTACCCAACCATCCTGGCTGTAGAACAGACAGTGCCCCCCAACAAGGATCTGTCCAAACTGACCAGGGCAGCTGGAAATGCTTGGGCAGCACAGTCACTGTGCCTTGCTGTGTTCTGCCTTTTAGAGAGCTACATTTAGGAATTTCACAGTGGGGGCCTCAGCTGGATCTTGTCTTCTCTGACACTTGTTTCCTGTCTACTACAGTACAAGACCCAAAGATATATTTTTGTATTAATTCAGTCCATTCCCTTCTGGGCTGTTCAGAAAATCTTGCTGCTGATATCACTGGCTGGGTTGGAGCTGGGCTAGTGACAGCCTGGCCATTTCCTTCTGCCCCTGAGCAATTTTACCCTGACAAATATCAGCTCTGCCTGACCTTGCCAGCAGCCAACAATGCCATTTTTCCTGTCTTCCCACTGGGAGGAAGAAAGTCTGTGCAGATTGTGGACATTCACAGCAGGCATGTTCTTTTGCCTTCCCTTCAGGGGCACCCTGGGATGCCAGGAGGAGTGGGATTTCCTGGGATCCCTGGACCAACAGTAAGTAAAGGCCTTGTAACACCACATTCTGGGCATGCATGGGCTAAGCCAAGCAACTGTATTCCAGTTTATTTGAGTTTGATACAAACCAGAGATATGGGGAGAGGGATGGGACATGGAAAGAGACACAAAAAAAACCACAGTGCTTACTTCAAAATTTTGTATTCCTAAGGAGGGATGCAAAAATCACAATCCAGCCTCAATCTTTTGGCAGGACACAAGCTCCCTAGTTCAAGGTGTTCTGTGCTGGGAATGGCTGGCAGTGTGGTGCTGTGATCTAGTGATGTATCACAGTGATTTATCATGGTGATTTATCACAGTGACCACGGCATGCAGCGTGACCATCCTGCCTGGTCAAAGCCCTGCTGGCATGAGAGGAGCAGCAGAGCAGCTCCCCCAGACAGCCCCTCCATCTGGCCAGGCTCATCTGGCACACTGCAGCTGTGGCTGGAGCGTGCAATGGCCATGGAGGCAGATTCCAGCCTGGCTCCAGTTTCCCACAGATGTTCCTTAGATGTAGTTCAGGCTCTCCCAGCAGCACAAGAGCTGCTGGAGCCAACAAAAAGGCAGCCCTGGGTGGGTGCAGGGAATGGATTTTGCTCAGTGTGTGAATTCCCACAGTGCTGGTAACAGGGAGGAGGATCACAGCAGTGAAATGCCCAGAAGTGCCAAAGGTGTGGCCTCCAAATCAGGGTCAGCTGTGCCACTGCCAGGAGCTCCAGGATGCTCTGGATGCACTGGCTGCAGGCAGCTGGCACTGACTGTGCAGTCACAAGTGAGTGCAGGTGAGGAAAAGAGAAAATCTGAGTTCAAGCAGCACCTCAGGGTGGCCCATCTCTGCCTGGAGAGCAGCAGTGTGGCACCACCACGTCCTTGCAATAAAAGCAGCACAATGCCACCCACAGCCCCCAGCTCTGAGCTGCTCTGTGACCCCTCATGGCAGCACTTGCTGTTGGCAGAAGCCTAGAGGCAGTTGCATATCTGTAGATGTCTCATTTTTAACAATTCCCATCATTAGCTGCCACATTATTTGGGGACAGCTGGAGCATTCATTGGGCTCCCTCCTGCTCCAGGCCTGTGAGCACCCATGGCCAGGGCTGTTTCTGCCCTGAGCACCATCCCATGCACCACTAAATGTACCTTCAAGTGAAGCCAAATTTTGTCTGTCTCCACTGGGGCATAACAATAGAAAGAGCTGAGGCATCAGATGCAGGCGGAGATACCAAAACCTCTCAGCAAAGCTCTGGGAGCTGAGGCCATCCCCAGGTCCTTCTGCTTCCTTCAGTTCCCTCTTCTCCTGCAGGCAAATAACAATTTCGTCCAAGCAAAATGTTTGCTCCACAAATGCATTTTAAAAAGTCATAATTCAATAAGCCAAACTTCCCCACAGAGCCAGTAAATCAAATAATCTCCTAATATCAAATCCCCACTCATTAACTCCAGCTGTTTTTCCACCAAACATTCCTTACTTGCCTTTCAAGCCAGACCTGAGGCATGCAGTTCTTGTTTGTCCTAAACTGTTAAAATCTTTGAATGAGCCTTAGCAGTGATGGCTGATTAATTCAACAAATGACTGGAAATGGGGAGCAAAGTCAATGGTAGGAAACTTTGCCCTTTGCCTGGTTTCAGCTTCCTGAGGTTTGTGAATTCCTTTTTCCTCTTCTTACTCACAATTATGGTGCATCTTTTCTGTTTATATACAGTTTTGGAAATAATGTGTATATATAGGAATATTTAAGGTCACTTATCTCATCCTAAACAGTTCATTGGAATTCCAGCAGGGTATCTAGCTGTTGCCATCACAATGAATGTTTCTGTCCCTGTACTTTCATAAGCTGTTTGGGATAGGCTGAGACTTCCAGAGGAGATTCCAAATACCAGCTAAGGATTTCATTTCAGCACATGGTTATCATAAAAATCTCTATAAAACAGGCCTCTGACACATGCACTGCCTGTGCCAGTCACCACTGTCCTCACTACCAAACTGAGATGTTCTGTGATCACAAACACAGTTACACTCAGCTGCCTTTTCCATCCTCAGTGAGAACAGCTCAGCATTTATATCCTGAACTTACACACCATGCACAAAAGCAGAATCCTCATAAATGGCAGTTGTAGGAGCAGCAGGAAGATCACAGTCCAGTTCTGTTCTGATCTGTGGTGGGGTTTGCAGGACTGACAGTTGGTAAAAGCTATTAACATGTAAAAGCCAAATTTGATGTGGAATGTTTGAGAGCAAGGAGTGAATGTGTCATTTTGAGGTTTTCTTTTCTGACAGCAGAAAGGCACTAACTTTAATATCAGGTTTAAAAGCTGTGATAAAAAATTAAGTACTGTTAAATAAATATATCCTTTTTTGGTTTTTTTACTCTGATAAATATTCTAGCAGGGAAAAAACTGGCTTTCTGCATTTTCTGTATGCACATTAATGAATCATGTGTGTACAAATCCAGATTAAAAGAAAACCTGAAATCTTTCTGTAATTGTAAGAACAAGATTATCCACAGCACCAACAGTCACATTAAATTAGGATCTATCTGCCAGTATCAATATTTATGCAGTATTAACAGGGCAACAGTTACTTAAAGATAAAGTCAGTATTTGGCTGAAAAGATCAAACTTGGATACCCAAGATGAGGTGTCTGATTTAGTATTTGGACATCTACAAACCAGATCCTGGTTATTATTATTATTTTTGAACAGATGCTGAGAAACAGCTGCTTTTAATAGATTCAGAGAGGATTCTGGATGTTCAACTACTCTTCACATCACACCGCTGACACAGATAACAGCCTGCAGGTCATTAAGCATACAAACCTCAGCCAGGATCTTTGGCCTAAATGTTCACAATCCAAAGACCAAAAAAAAGCCATTTATAGGCAAGTGAAAATGGTGATGTTTTTAGCAAGTGTTTAATGAACCAATCTGCTGGTCAAGGGTCTGCCTCTGAGGCCCCTGCAGATCACAGAGGAATGGAGGGTCCTACCAAAGCTGCTGCCTTCCTCATTTTGTGTCCTTTTCCCCTTGCAGGGTCCAGCAGGAGCCCGGGGTGCACCAGGGGTCCGAGGGATGAAAGGTCGCAGGGTAAGCACTGAGCTTTCATCACTCTCCTCTTCCACACTTTGGAAAAATAATCTGCTAAATGTGGTTTGGTCTGAGGGTGTGAAGATGAGCAAAAGTTGGGCAGCACCTCCACAGACACATTTCTGCTGCTCATAAAGGTCTTTGAACAAATCTTACCAGGGAAGTGGGTGCAAAGGATGTGTAAGGGCAGAGGGGTGCCCAGAGTAGAGGTTATCATGGAAATGGTCCAGACTGTTTTTTCCAGCTACCTGTCACGTCAAAACACAGTTTATGGATGCTTCTGGTGAGGATGATGATTATTTAGTTGTCTGAAATTGTGGGAAAGGGTGCAGGTAGAAAAGCAGAAAAGGTGCCTTTGTTGCTGTGGGAGAAAAAGTAGCTGAGATATGAAGTGTTGTGATATAACCAGAGGCAGATGAAGGAGGAAATGTTATGTCATGACATAGAATTGAGAGGCAAGGCTGACAGAAATAGAGCTGGGCTGTTCTACCCATGTGTTCCCCTGCAGTCCCGCAGGACTGACACCTCCAGCAGGGCTCCACAGGCATGTGAGGAAGGTGTGCCTTGCATTGTCACTAGATCAAATTATAAACGTGTCCTGTGCCTTTCTAAGGACTTTTCCAGCCCTGATTTGATGTGTACACCCCAACAGTACCACCCTGTGAGCACAGGTGACTGTTCACCCAGCCCCAGCCTCCCTGGCACCCCTGGCAGGGCTGTGAGTTCCCATTTCCCTCCATAAAGAGCTCAGACACCCACAGCCAGTTCCTGTGTGGCTCTCCCTGCTCTGTCTGGGTGACAGCTGACAGGACAGTGACCTCCAGACCTGCCAAAGCTGCTTGTTTTCCTGCCTGTGACATCCAGCCCCCGTCCCACTGAGCTCTTCAGTCTTTCTTCTCCAGTTAGATATTTATTGGAGCAGCATCCCTGCTTTGGGTTGTTTTTCCTTGTCCAGCTGCTTTACAAAGTATTAATAGCCAGCACACATGAAGCATGTGCTGAAGGCCCCAACAACAACATATTTTGCATTTGTCCCCCCAAGGATCTGTTTCCTTGTTTCATTTTCAAAGGCACACACTGGAGTAAACTATACATTTACCTACTCCCACTCTCTGCTTCTCCTGCAACTTCTGCTTGGGGGGATTCAGGACAGCCAACAATTTTGTGTTTCCCCATGCCAGAGTGAATGTTTTCTTCAAATAGCTGGGACCAGCAAAAGAAAACGGAATAACCAACTAGGAAGCTTTGTAACCACAGAGTTATGTACCCTGGAACTGCTCTGAACTTTAAAATCACATCTAGAAGGATGCCAGTAACATCCAAGTTTGGCAGATGTTTATCAGGGTTCATCTTTTAAGAGAAAGCTCCCATTGGTGGGAAGGCCCATGGAGTTCCCTCCCCGGGTCACTTGCAAAGGGAGTGTGGTTCCCCTGTGCTGCCCAGCAGGATTAACTGGGCTCTCTGGGACATCCATGATCATGTTGGATGAGAAACTGGAGATGTTCCTTCATGGCAGGCTCTGAATGGATGGTGGAAAATATCCCAAGGTAAAACTGCAGCCCAGGGCTGAGCAGGAAACACCTTCTGATGTGAGGGCTCTGGAGAGGTGGGTCCTCCCAGGGGATCAGGTGCTTTTGCCAGTGCCTTAAATGTTTGCAGTGACAGAGAAGGAGTCCAGGAACTGCCTCCTCCCAGCTGCCAGCCAGGAATCCATCCCCATCCCTGTCCTTTTCCTTCCAGCAGGCACAGGCACTGCAGTGTCTGGTTCTGGGGTTGTCCAAGGTTCCCTCACATAAACCTTCTTCAGCTTCTGACATCCATGCTGGCCTCCAGTCCTTCTTCAGCTTCTGACATCCATGCTGGCCTCCAGTCCCCAGCCCACAAGGACAGCTGGATTCAACTCCCAGGACAGGAGGTTGCCTGGTGTCAAACCCTCCAGAGAAATCCTGTGGACCATCAGCTGCCACCAGCACTGTCCATGCTCAGAATGGCACATCCTGCAGCACAGACCTTCAGCTGCATGGCCTGGCTTTACATTTCCTCTCCAGATGTTCACCCAGCAGGTCCTGTGCCACTCCCTCCCTCTGGAGATGCCTCCACAGAGGGAGCCAGACCTCAGAGTGCATCCCAGCCCTGCAAACCAGGAATGCAGCAGTGGCTGTACCTGACAGGCTGCAGTGCCTGCAAAAATCACCTCAAGATGTGCAGAGCATTGAGGCAGGAAGGAGGAAGTTCCTGGGGAAAAGGGAGAATTAAGGAGTCCGTCTTGCCCTAAGGACACCAGTACTGGGTAAAACTCTGCCTGAAGCTTGACCAGCAAGGAGTGAGCCTCTGGATCTGCTGCTGGTGCTCCTGCTCTCAGCTCCTCTTGCTGGGCTGGGCTCTGGTGGAGATCTGGTGGTGTTTGAGCACTGCAGTGATTTCATCCATGCAGAATTTGTGAGGCAGAGAGATGCACTTTCTGAGATCCCCAGCAGGAAGGACAAACCTGGGCTTTGCTGTAAAATTTTACAGATTTCAGTGGATCTGATGCAGGAAAGTCAGTACTGTAAGAACCAGCAGATCTCCTGCCTGGAGGATTTCTGGTTCAAATCTCTCTTATTCACATTTTCCTTCTCTTCCTACTGTCAGAAGATATTCCAGGCACACAGCATCCTATGTTTGCTTACTTGGTTCTGTGATTCAGGGTCTTGCTTTACTCAGGATGGGGAAATGATCCCCCAACTGTAATTTCAGCCATTACCCTCTGTCTATCCCAGCTCACAGAAGGGGTGTAATTCAATTCAGAGTGGAAACATGAATGCAGCCCCTGCCAGATGTTTGTGGATTCCATGAGCTCTGTTTGTGGATGCTTCATTAAAGTTATTCTGCTTTTGAAGGAAATGTAAATAGCAAATATGGTTTTGATTGTTAAGAACAATGGAGACATTTTGGGGTCTGCATTTATGTTGTGATAGCTTTCACAGTGTCAAGATATGTATATTGTAGAAAGAAAAGCTTTTTAGAAATTGCAACCTTCTTTTTAGTCCTGACAGAGCTATTGTTCCTTCACAAGTCTTTGTTTATTCCACCAAACTGATATTGAACAATCTTCCTCAAATGTTATTTCCTTTGTAGTCTTCCCTAAGGAGAAACTTGGACATGTGAGCCCAGGCTCATTTCCCTTCATCTGTACTCAGTGTAGCACTTGGACATGTGCTTAACATCCAGCTAGTGACAGCTATGTATTAAGCTATGCTTAAACCTAACTATTTAACCAAACCAAGGTTTAAATTTGGAGGCAGTTGGTCCAGCAAGCCCCTTGTCCTATGTCACTTAAATCCTAAAGCACATTTCTGCTAATCAGCTCCTCACAGCAGGAAAACGTGTGGTCTCCTAAGGATAATGTCATCAAAAAGACTGGGAGTCTCCATGAAAGGCTGAATATCAACCAGAGCCTTGATTTTGTGACCCACGTTCCAAAGCTGCACCTGGAATCTTGCTGTAAAGTGCCTTTCCCTGCCCTGTTCTCCTGACCAAGGTGCCTTCCAATATTTCTAGAATTTTATCCTCTCGCTGCTGGGTTCTGGCTCAGGTGATAAAGGGAGCTTTCAAATCCCAAAACACATTTCTCTTTTCCACTGTGCCATTCATTCATCCACTCCTGTAAATCCAAGATAAGGGGAGCACACCTGCACTCCAGGCCCTTTGCTGCCACATGGACCCAGTGATCTCCGGCATCACCAACTGCAGGAATTTATAAGTGCCAGGCATTTGTAAAGTGGTGTTATCTAAGCAAACCTGGAAATATTTGCCTTTCCAAGCCCAGCTGAGTTGTTGTTCATGGAGAAGTGGAGGTTATTGTTCTGCTTCCAGGGATCTTTCTGGTTGACTGAGAAAGCCTTAGAAGTGTTTGAGGAAAAGCTCTTTTCCAGATCCATGGCCAGGGATGTCTCCCTTTGGCTTCACTCAAGGCATCTGCTTGCTTTTTTGTTTGGCCAGGCTGTGATAGCAAAATATCAATATTTGGATAACTGGGTAAGGAAGGAGCTCTGGGTTTCTGGAAAGGAGCTACTGCCTGCTGCTTCATGCTGCTCTAGGGAGGCTGCTCACTGTCTGTCTGAGCTCTGAGTAGGGGTTTAACAGCAGCAAATGCAGCACTGCTCTGCAGAAACACCTTGCTGAGTTCTGCAGGAGCACTGTGTGCTTCAGCAGCAGATATATCCCTATTGCCTCTCCTGGCCCAAGCTTGGAGCTGGGTTCCCCTGCCTGCCTTTGTGAGCTGTCACCTCCAGCCACTGTGGGAGCCCCTTGTTTAGCCTGGGGTATCTGATAGTGCTGCTTGGTGTGGCTCAGCACAGGGAAATGCTGAAATGCTGTCCTGGCCTGCACTGAGGGTCCCAGGGGAGCCCAGGGGCTGTGGTCAGCCCAGCTGCCAGGCCTACAGGGGAAGGCACCTTGAGGTCCTTTCAGGAGCCTTGAGGCTCTTGGCTTTGGGATGCACCCTGGACAGCTGCCAGGACCTCACTCTCTCATCTCTAACCAGTGTTGTCAGTAAAAGAGAGTTTTAAAAATTTAGCTAATTGACTAAATGTAGCTTTTCCTGTCAGGGTGGATTAGGGGAAGCCTTTATCCCAGATTTCAGCCCATGAGGCTGAAGAAGATGAAGTTGCCACATGCATTTGAGAATAGAGTGTCACTTTCTCCTTCTTCAGGTCAGATGCCAATGGGATGTGCTGTGGTGGGATTAGGCAGGTGACTGCTGGGAAGGGAGATTGCCCTGGCAGATCCTGCCATGCTGTGACAGGGCTCTGCTGAAAGAGATGAGGATGCTGTAAAAACCTCCCCAGCCAGCCCTGGTGAGAGCCACAGCCACCACTGAGGGCACCCAACAAACCCCACCAGGCTCAGAGCAGCCCCTGCACTGGCAAAGGGCTGGACAGGGCAGGACAGGCTACAGAAGATGGGGCTGGAGGGCCCAGACTCATTCCAGTTCCTTTCCCAACTCTAACCTGGGTCATCACTGTGATTTCCATGTCCCTCTTGCTTCCTGTTCCCTCTTCCAGACCTGAGCTAAGGAATCTTTGCCCTCTGCACATCCTCCCCCTGCTTGTCTAGCAGCTCACCACATCCTCTCAGACAGTAGAGATGTAATTGCACAAAATATCCAAGTGGCTGCTCAAAGAAAAGGGGAACAGTTTGTTTTCCAGGGAGGATGAGCATTTGTTTGTTGAGGGTGCTTTCCCAGAGTGCCAACACCACACCCATGCTGCCACGTCCCTCCCCAGTGCAGGTCTGGGTGTTTGCTGGCTGTCCCATCACCCCAGGCAGCCCCAAGCTGCCTCCAGGCCCTGCTCTCCCACCACGCCACAGTAGCAGGGCTGTCTGACTCCAGCTCTCATTTACCCAGCTTTTAAGTGACCTTCTGGTCTTTGTCATTGTGCTTTGAGGTTTACAGGGACAGGGATTAATAAAACTTTTGGTCTTTACTGCTCTCTGATCTAGGGGCCAGCATCAGCCACAGCACTTGGGGTGCTGGGCTGGTGAGAGGTGCTGTGACATTTGTGCAGCACAGCCCCAGGTGTGAAACACCCCTTTGGTTGTGGGGGTCCCATCTGGGGCACAGCCCTCTGTCTGCCTGTCTGTCTGTCTGTCCTGGAGGCCAGGCTGAGCACTCTTCAGAGCTGTGCCATACTGGCAGTGCAATGCAGGCTCTTGGTTATTCAGTCTCTGCTCCTCTGAGCAGCACAGGGCTTTGCCAAGCTCAGTAGGAGTTTTTGCATTATTTTATATTGACAATGTTTGTCTGCTGTAATAATTTGGCTGGGGTTCCTATACATTTCTGCTGTACACTGCTTTTCTTTGTGAGTCTCTCTCTTTGCCTGTCATCCTGGAGTTGCTTTTCTAACACACTGGCTCCCTAGCCCTGTTATTACTTTTGGCACTGCCTTTGCATCCCGATTAAGCACATTGGCTCCTGTTTTCCCTGTCTGCATTGGCCAGCTCTCAGAATTCCTCTTACCACTACGTCCTAGCACTGCTCTGTGTTTATATTTATTATTTATACTGCAGTAGTGCCTAAGAGTCCTAACTGAGCTCATGAACTGATTATGAACATGATGTCTGTTCATAGAGTATCTTCATACACCCTGTTTTAACTCTTTTATTTTCTTTCACTGTGGCTCTTTATTCTCTGTCTGTGTTACACACTGGTCTCTGGGGGTCGAATGGTGCAGAGGGTTGTGTGTTCAGCTTCCCTTGAAAGATAGATGGTTTTTAAAATCCCTTTCAACCCAAACCAATTTTTCTGTGATTCTCTGATCCTATCCTTACCCTTTTCCCAGGGCTCTCCTCACTTGGAACCCTCTAAAAGAACAAGGATGCACCTTCCTCAGTATTGCCCAAGCTGTACCATGAATTGTTTGTTTAATTTTAGCTACTCACACCGGCTCATTTGCTGCAGGGCATGTGTCCCACACACCTCCTGAGGCCCCTGTGCCCACCTCACACTCACACACCCAGGAGCAGAGGCCAGGCATGGCACCAGACCCTCCCCGCCTCCATATCCATGAGCACCTGCCTGGTCCTTAACAGCAGCCAGATCTTCAAATATCACTCAGCTGTAGCTGAGGGCTTGGAGTTCAGCTGCCAGCAAATACACCTTTCTCTTTGGGAGGAATTTGGGGCCCAATGTGAAGGTACTGGGGGTTGTGCCCCTCTATACCACCACTGGGACCATGTGACAGTGTGGTGTGGCAAGGGTTAAGGGCAAAGGTGTTGGAAAAGCAAGGTTTCTAGTAAGGAAAAGGTTTGCTGTCAATAATGCTGGAACTGCAAGTTTGTGCACTACAAAACTGTTGTGAGGTAACCATTGTCTGAAAATAAGGTTGTTCCTGGCCTGCTTTTCTCCTCTGGCTTGGGTTAGTGGTTGGTAGTTGGTTTAACAGGAATAAAAAGTGCTGTATGCTGGTAACAGTGAGGCAACAAAAACACAGAAAGAGGCAACAAAACACAGAAAGAATCCTTTTAGTCCTGGGCTCTGAGCTGCTGTGCTCAACCCAAGCAGGTACAAGTTGGCTAAGCCAGGATTGATCTCATGGGCTGTCCTGGTGGCCAAAGCCAAAGTGACAGCTGGATTTTCCAGTGAGCCATATCCTCTGTGTTCTTATTTCTGCCTCTCTTTTGCCTCCTCCTAGGGTGCCAGAGGGCCTGATGGCCCCGTGGGCGAGCCAGGGCCGCGAGGTGCCAAGGTGAGTGCCAAGGCTGCTCCCAGCTCTGCTGTGAATGCTCTGGGCAGGATCAAGGCCACATCCTCCCCCAGGAACAGGGATGTTCAATTGCTCCATGAGGATCAACCTGCAGGGATGAGTCTCTTACAACCAGACTGAAATCTATCCAGCATTGGTGTCAGGGCCTTTGCCCACACTCCCAGCTGGTTGGGTGTTCCTTGGGGCATTATCCCAGGTATTTGGCTTCTCAAAAGCTGCAGGGAGCTGGAAGGGAAATTTGATGCATAAAAATGCTAGGGGAGGTGGGCTGGGGCAGAATAGCATCACCAACAGCTCATGCTCCTGCTGGATTGGTTTTGTCTCTTTGTTTTGCAGGGCCAAGCAGGGGAGCCAGGCAGGGTGGGCCCAGATGGGCTGCAGGTATGTCCTGTGTGAGAGCCACAGCTGCCAGCCCTGGGCACAGCCACGTGTCCTCAGAGCACCTCAGGTGTGCCAGCACATCCCCAGGTGATAACTGCTGTAACTGTGTGTTCACAGGGCAAGATGGGGGACACTGGGGAGATTGGAGCACGCGGCTTCCCAGTAAGTGTCCATCCCTTCTGCTTCCTTTCACAACCTCAAGTCCTTAATTTTGAGTCCTGGTCCAGGTGGAAGATTCTGGACCCTATCTCACACTTGCAGGGCCACCTCTCCCCTCCTGTCACTGCAGCACTTTTGAGATGCACATTTCTGCCACGAGATGTGAAGGATTGCTGCTGGGTAGGAGCTGACCCTGGTGTTTTTAATTTTTCTAGGGTATCCAAGGACCTTCTGGACCTCCAGGAGCAAAAGGGGCTCCAGGAGACCCGGCAAGTGTCTTATCACTCTCTCTCCATCTGTCTTTGCTTGCACATGGACACCTCATTTCTTTCTCTGTCTCTTCCCACCACTTATCCCATCCCCAGCTTCTCTGTCCTTGCCAACTCCAGCATGGTCAGAGATGGGAAAGACTTGGCCAGAGTCCTAGGAGCCAGAAGGAGAGACAAGGTCGGAGCCATGGATCTAGCAGGGAGAGTATAGGATCCAGCCTGGGGTGGGTTTTGGAAGGGAAGGTAGGAAAGAAGGGCAAGGTTGGGTCTGGGACAGGGTCAGATGTAAGAGGAGGAGTTGGAGTGGAAGCAGGAGCAGGAGGAAGGCTGATGGTGTCAGAACTGAGCCCACAGCTTTGGGGGAGTTACTGGGGACAGACAGAGCTCAAGGAGAAGGGAGAGAATAAACCAGACACTTTCAGATTAGCCACTGCAGTTGTTTCAGATGGGAGCCAGGAGGATGAAGATCTTCTGAGCTCTTTGCCTGTTAAAGTGCCTCAGCACACCCACTGCTGGCCTCCCCATCCCTCTAGCCAAATCTTGCACAGAATTCCTCTGAGATGTGGGAGGGAACTGGAGTTTTACCTTACAGACCATGGAAGTGATGGCCCTTCAGAAACGAAAACATTTGTGTGAAAAGAGCCTTGTGTCTCTATTTTGCAGGGTCCCCAAGGACCACAGGGGCCACCTGGGCCTTTGGGAGAAATGGGGCAGAAGGTAGGTGTGAGCTTTGCTGCTGTTTGCTTTCCCCTTCCCTCAGGAGTGCAGGACTGAGGGAGCAGTGACCTTGCAGGGAAACTTCACACCTACAGTGTGGAATGAGCAGGAAGGATTTCCCTGAAGTCTGACACTCAGCTTCCAAAACAAACAGTGAAAATCAGGAATTTGAGCACCCTTTCCACCACAGGCCACAGACACCCAGCTGCTGGAAGTGCAGACCCATCTCCCCAACAGAAGATGCATTTCAAGGGTGACCACGGCAGGGACCAACTTTGTGCACCAATGTGCAGAGCCAGGGAGCCAATACAAGCACAAATCAGACTGCGTGCCAGTCCTTCCCTCTCCCTGGTGCTGTTGCTGACACACCCAGGTTTGCCCAGATGGCCAAGGCAGCCCCAGCAGGAAGCTCAGAGACGCCTTTGCTGCTGCTGGGCTGGGGTTGCCATGAAGCACTGACACAAACACACCAAAACCGACCAGCAGCTGCCAAACACTGCCCCAAAGGAGTGCAGGGGATGCCTCCATGGTTTCCCCCAACTCCTCTGCACTTTTGGGTTTATTTTACTCCTCTTAAAATTATACAGTCTTGGCTCTTTTATCACGTGTGCCAGTGCTCCTTGCACAGCTCCTTTCTGTAGGTCCTGAGCTGTAACACAGACATGAAGGTGGCTTTGAATGCAGTCTATGCAAAGTGTGTGACTCATGAAAGTTTCCATTCTCATGGCTGCTGGACTGGATGGAGCGAGCTCTCAGCATGGTAAACCACACTGGGGAGCTGGAAAGCTGCTCTGAGCCACTCTGGATGCTGCCAACCAAGAAAGTACAGACCTTCATTCAAATCTGTAACTCTTCCAGGAGCCTTTCTCTGCACTGGCACCTCTGGAGAAACCAAAGCAGGATTTTTGCTTTCATTGGAGCTTGAATTTTCTCATTGCGTGACACGAGCGTTTGTTCACAAACCCAACACACACCCTGCTCCCTCCTCTGCTTGAATCCCCTCAGCAAGCCAGGAACTGGCTTTATTCCCTGGGTAGCTCCCTTGACTATGTGCTCTTTTTTCCTTTATTCCCAACTGTAAAGAGAAGGGAGATTGTTGTCTGGAATGCAAATATCATAAGTAAATAAACCACTCAAATCCTTTAAAGAGAAGCTTTACTGTCCCATCTTTGAGCTGGTTTCACAGACTCTCATTCCCCACGCTTCTCAGAGGTAGGAGCAAATGTACAAAGATGAAAGCTCCCAATAGATCTTGGTACTAAAGATAGTGAATGACTGTGACCCCACTGTCAGGGGCTGCACATGGAGCTGGACTCAGTGAGAACAGTTTGCAAGGTCATTCTCACATCTTCCATCTTTCCATCTTAATTCCTATTTTTTTCCAGGTCAAGCACTCATTTTTGGCTCTTTGAGGGGTGCCAAACCCCTCCACCAGAGTCTGTGCTCACACGAGAGGGAGAAACTTTCTCTCTGCCAGCCCAGCCTGGGCTGTGGGTTTCTGATCTGAGCCCAGGTGTTGGCCTTTGGATATTTGCTGGCCCTGTACAACCAGAGACAGCTGGCTGATGGATGTCAAGGCTAATCTGGCCAAAATTTGTGCTGGAGGGCTCAGTGTCACCTTGCTGCCCTCAGCTCCCTTTAGCAGCAGCACCATGGTGCCCCTGCTTCTCTGGGAATGTGGGCAAAGCTCAGCTGGGAGATGTGGGGCAGCTTTCCCCTCATCAGGAGCAGCCTATTGGAGCAGAGCATGTGCTCACACAGGTGGGAATGGGGAGGTGTGGCTGCAGGGAGCAAGAGCAAGAGCACAGCCAAACATTCCTGTTCCCCCCTGTACCAGCCCAGCCTGCTGGACCCTTGCAAAGAGCTCCCAAATCCAGTTCTGGACCTTTTCCCTTCCATCCCTGCTGGTTCCAGTGCTGCTCCCTGCTGGGGTACAAACCTCAGAGAGCAGAGGGACTGCAAGGAGCAGAGAAAGGCTGGGGAGAGGGGAGGTGTGAGAGCTGCTCAGAGCCCTCCCAGGCACCAGGGGCCTCTTTGATGCTCTGGACCCTGAGCCAGCTCCAGGGAGGTAATTGCATTGCAACCAGGGCTTGGCTGTCCCAGGAGAGCTCTGCTAAAGGAGTTATGGCTTTGATCTTGCTTTCTGCTTTGTTACAATGGCTTTTTTCATTATCTTGTTGGGGTTTTTTTGTTCCCAGGGACCGCCAGGCTCAATGGGACAACCTGGTCTTGCAGGTGAACCTGGCATGAAGGTAAGGAAAACCCTGAGTGTGGTTTCTCTGTCAGACTGGGGAGATAAAGGATAATTTGTGTTCCTGAAGGACTGAGTGACATTGCAGGTTTACTCTCCAGCATATCCATATCTGCTGGATATCCCGGCATCCCAAAGCAGATAGTGCATTCAATAAAAGATACAGTTTAAAAACCCTAAAACTGGGTTAATTTTAGCCACTTTTACAAATTCCTGAGCCCCATGCTGAGGGACAGGCTGTCAGTGCTGGGGACAAGCCCCATCCCAGGGATCTTGTCCCTCAAGAGCTGTGAAGAGCCTGGGAAATGGAGCTCAGTTCTTTGCAGATCCCAAATCTCAATGGAGAGAGGAGTCCTTGAGACTCAGAGATCCAGGCAGCCTTTAATTCAAAACCAGCAGGGTCTCAGGAAGGTCTCAGACTTAAAAATACCCTCAGACAAGGTCCTGCCACAGTTTCCAAGCTCAGCTGTCTGGGGACTGAGCTCCTCTGATGGTTAAGGGGGAAGGGTGCCCTGCTGCCGACCATGAATGCACCTTCTTGTCCACATAAAAGCCATCTCTTTGTTTGAGTAAAATCCCAGTGCTGGGCAGCTCAGAGGGGGTTTTATTTCATCCTAACCCACTTGCTCTGAACATTTGCTCGTGTGAGCAGAGCTTTTGAACAAACTCTATGTGGGGATTAAATGCAATTTCCTCTGTGCTGCTCTTCCCTCCCACCCCCCAGCCCATCCTTTGCCATGTTTTCCTTGGCAAATCTTCTGACACTTCACTGGAGCTACCGTGCCTTTGGCATCCTGACACTGCAGGAGTGTTTGAGCTCCAGTGCTCCTGGCTGGCCCTCCTTGGAGCAGGACATGATGATTTGCACAGACACCCCCTGACCTGCTGGGAAGCTCTGGAGTGAGAGTCTTGTCCTGCTCCTTCTCCAGGCTGGAAGGAGCTGGACCAGGACTGGTCTGTGCAGAGCAGTTTGCTGGGGGATGAGGTTTATGGATACCCCAAACCTTTTTCCCTTCAATTTATGGATATTATGGAATTTATGATTTATGGTTTATGGATATCTCAAATCTTTTTCCCTTGAACTTATGGTTATTATGGTTATGGAATTTATGGTTATTATGATTATGGAATTTATGGTTTATGGATATCTCAAACCTTTTTCCCTTGAACTTATGGTTATTATGGTTATGGAATTTATGGATATTATGGTTATGGAATTTATGGATATTATGGTTATGGAGTTGATAATTTATGGATATCTCAAACCTTTTTTACCCTTGAATTTATGGCTATTATGGTTATGGAAGTTATGGTTATTGTGGTTATGGAATGTATGGTTTATGGATATCTCAAACCTTTTTCCCTTGAATTTCTGGATATTATGGTTATGGAATTTATGGTTTATGGATATCTCAAACCTTTTTCCCTTGAATGCTCTGCATTTCCTGAGCTCTCCTCCATGCAGAGCAAGTGGCTTGGATGGGCACACCTGGGAGAGAGCTGCCCTGTAGCCATCCTACCCCAGTGCCACATTGACAGGATCCATTTGCCATGCCAGAAAATGCAGCTTCAAGCAGCTCAGACCCTCTGTGACCCCCGTCCTGTCCATCTTTGCATCATTGCAACAGAGCCTGTGAGATGTGTCCTTTGCTGCCCCTGTGTTGGGCCTTTGAGCCCCCTTTGAAGCCTCAGCTGAAGGTGTTTGTGTGGGAGAAGGAAAGAAAGAGACAAAATTAGGAGTGCAATGGGAAGCACTTCACACTCCCTCGGTGTCAGTAACCAGCTTGTGTCCCTGTCTGTGCTTCCTTCCTTTAGGGTGATCCTGGCCAGCTGGGGATCCCTGGAGAGCAAGGTCTCATTGGCCAAAGAGTGAGTATGGACACCTCCTGTGCCTCATCATTTCCTGGCCACTTTCTGTGCCTCACCAGCTCCCCAGGGTTCTGTCCTTGCTGTCCCCAGCCTGTTCTCTGCATCCCTCCCTGTCGGAACCCAGGGAATTCCTCTGGCTGCCCTGGAGGACTCAGGACCCTGACAGGGGGCTCAGAGACCCTGGCACACAGCACAAGACCCCTGTGCCTTTGATCTTGACCCATGAAAAAAATTAACAACCTTATATGAGGATTTACAAACCATGAAAGTTTAAGTAGAATGACAGTGAATTTACCACAGGATGAAAAATAGATTTTTGAGGTTTTTAGAATGGGGGCTCTGGGTCCCAACATGGAGGAATTTGGGCGTGGCTTGTCCTTTTTCCTTCTTCTTCTTCTTCTTGGCCTCCATCTTCTGGGTGATGCTGGCATTTTTAGATTGGTTTAGAATAGAAGCTCACTGTCTAACACAGGTGATAGGTATTGGGAACTTATTGTAAATAAGGTACATGTAGTTTTTAGTATAAAAAGACAACACCAGAGTGCCTCAACCCAACCTGCCAGATAGACTTCGGCGGGCCAGGAGGAAGAATTTTATAGATAAGAAACAATAAACAGCCTTGAGAAGGAGAACAGAAGAATCCTGACTCCTTCTTTGACAGCCAGGCTGGGGAAAAGAGTCTTGTACCTATCTCAGAGTCACTGTGAGATTTGAGACCTGCCCCTGTTCCTTCCCCCCAGAGCCCATCAGCCTGAGCCCAGCAGGGTCTGTGAGCCCCTGAGATGCCCAGTGAGTGTGAAAGGGGCAGTGTGGGAGCACAGGGGGAACAGACCCCTCCTGTTTGCCAGGGGCTGCGCAGGCTGGAGCAGAGGCAGCTCAGCAGGGAAACACTGCACGCACTGTGTGGGCATGAGGGGGATGAATGCATGGATTGAGGCTGGCAGGGGCTCTGTCCCTTCCCAGGACTGAGGTCAGTTGTTGGAGCAGGAGGAGGAGAGCCCAGGTTAAATGAATTCAGCCTAAGCTCCTTTTCCCACAGTGGGTCCATGGAGGAGAAGCTGGCTCAGAATAGAGCAGGAGGCTGAGTTCCTGCTCCTGCTCCTTGTTCAGCATCAGGACATGAAACAGGACATGTGTTAGAGTGCAGGGCTGGGCTCTCATCACTGCTACAAAGCACATTTGGGCACAGCCTTATGGTGTTTGCTCTGTCCACAGGGAGAGCCGGGGCTGGAAGGGGACAGCGGGCAGCTGGGGCCAGATGGGATCAAGGTAAGCCTCACCCCATGGAGCTCCAGCTCTCACACACACCTCTGTGCACTCAGGTCCTTGTGATTCCCAGAGCCAGGGTGAGGCTGAGGGATTATTGGGTCCTCTCTGGAATAAACCTTTGCCCTACAATCTCTCTAAGGATTTTTTTCTGCAAGCACACATAACAAACCCCTCCTGTTTCACTCCTCTGCCCACATTTTTTGGCATCTGATCAGATCTCCAAAAAGGTCAAGTTCTTCAAAATCTGGTTTCCAACAATTCGTCTGTTTTGTTTGAGTCTTTACAGATCAAATTTCCAGCTAATCAGGAATTCCTGGGCCTGGCAAGGAAAATCAAGGATTGTCCATCACTCTCCCCCTGCACCACTGACCAGAACAATGTTAGAGAGTAAAGAAACCAGATCCCCTTGCCTTGGCAGAGCCCCAGGATCCCACTCAGGGTTTGCTCTGTCTCTCACTGCTGGGAGTTTGCTACCTTGCCTTTGGAACAAGGCTCTGATTCCTGTCCTCCACAGCCAGCCTTTCCAAACAGGCCAACAATTTTGTTCCATGGAAAGAAAGAGCAGCCCATCCCACAACAATGCACTTTATTGCTTCTTTCTAGTTAAACTATTTGCCATGTGTCTCTGCTTCTGCTTATCTCTGAATGTTGGACCAAAAATCTCTTCCTTGAGGACATCCAAGGCTTCTGTATTCCCTTGCACTGCTGGCTGTGCCCAGGAGCTCTTGAACCAAACCAGCTCTTTCCACCCCAAATGTGTCTCTGGACACTTCAGCAGATGTGTCTGTGCTCTTTAACCAGATGGGATCTTGTTCAGCACAGGTGCAAGAGGAAAATGGTTCAGCTCAAGGCTGCTTGGCTGCACATGTTGCTCTCAGTATAAAACTGCCCTTTATCATTGTCTCCCTATAATTTTGAGTGGTAGTAATGAATAATACAAAATATTTACAATATTGTATTTATTTTGATAAAAGAAAAGCAGCTATAAATGTACTTCTTACACTTCTATTATTATATTTCTGGTCTGTGTTCCAGCTGGTTGATGTTGCCAAATACTGAAATTTTATCATCTGCCAGATTTTTTCATAAATTTCAACGACTGGTTTCACTAGGGGAGGTTTAAATGGGTATTGGGAAAGTTTCTTCACTGAAAGGGTGGCCAGGCATTATAGCAGGAAGTGGTGGAGTCACTGTCCCTACAAGTGGCACTTGGGGACATGGTTCAGTGGTGGCCTTGTCAGTGCTGGCTTGAAGTTTGGATTAATTCATCTTAAACATCTTTTCCAGCCCAAACAATTCTTTGATTCTGTGATTCCGCAATTGCCAGAGCAGTGATTTGACAGCATACCCACTGCTCAGGCCATGGATGCTTTGCAGGGCACAGTGACACAGTTTCAGAGTGTTTATTGGAGCCCTGGGCTGATTTCTGTTTGGCAGCAGGAGCTGAGCAGCTGTTCCAGACAAACCCATCCCATTTAAAGTCTTTCAGCATCCCAAGCTCAGGGCTTCTGGATGAGGCAAGGGAGAGTTTCACATCTTGTCTGCCTGCCTCATTCACGTGGGAGGTTCAGGAGAAGCAAAGGGGTTCAGGTTACTCTGTGTAATGGGGGAGTTCTTTCTCCTTCAGCCAAGAGATTTTAAAGAAAAAGAAACCTGGGTTTGCTCCTTTTTTTAAATGTCAAGTGTATTATGACTCATCCTCATTCATCCCTTTTCTTGCAGGCTCTTTTCCTCTCAGACTCCTGAAATATTAATTATGTGCTGGGGTTTTCCCTCACAAGACCTTTGCACCCACGTGTTGTGTGGATATAAAAACCTCCCACCCTCCTCTCTTCCACAGGGAGACAAAGGAGAGCAAGGCCCAGAAGGAGAGAAAGGAGAGAAGGGCAGTGAAGGGCTGAAGGGGAAGGAAGGAGCTCCTGGATATCCCGGCATCCCAGGTGTCCGAGTGAGTCTGTGAACCAGCCCTGGGCACCCTGGGCTCCTGCTCTGATGGGTTTGTGACCCAGAGCACTGCTCAGGAACTCAGATGTAACTTGTCCTAAACATGATGGTAAAGTGAGCTGTTTTTCATGAAAAACTGTGTCCAGGGGAGGGTTTGGTTTTTTAGCTAGGATTCACACTTGAGAATGGGAATCTGATCTGCCACAGGCTTTGAGAAATGAGGGATGTGCCTCCCTCCCACACCTCTGTGAGATGTGTTACAGGGGAAGGTCCAGAGGATTGAGAGGGGCTGATTTTTCCCTTGTTGGTTCCACATCTGGCTTGGGCCTGGAGCTTGGAATTGGCCACCTTGTGCCTTCATTGATGGTTACTTCCTTGCTTATGGTCTTCCCTTCTAGGATTTCCCCATTAAATATAGAAAACAACTAGACAAAATCAGCAGGATATGAGTCATGAATCCTCAATGAATATCCTGGGCATTGACTAGGTTTTGGAGGTCTGATCTTGGTGCTGTAGACAGAAAAAGTTTGATTCTGGCTCTGAGCTGAGAGGAAGCAGGGCAGTGCCAGGTGGAGGAAGGCTCTGCCCAGTGCCCCAGTGGGCTGCTCTGCAAGTCAGGCATTTCTGCTTGAGATGTGGAGTTTGTCAGGTTGCTGACATGGTTTGTTCATTGTAATTGTTGTCTTGGATCAGAGTTATCAGCAGTGATGGCTTTGCAAGGCTCACGGAGCAGAGGGGCAGCCCAGTTCAGAGGGATGCTCTGCTCCCCTGTGGCACATGGTTTACCCCTCATGAACACCCCAGCTCCAACCCCACACTCTGTGGAGAAAGAACAAGAAGCCCAAGTGTAAAAGCAGCCCTGAAATCCCATCCTGGGCTGGGTGTGAAGCAGCAGGGCCAGCAGGTACTGCCGAGCCCTGGGTGGATGCTCCATGGTGAAACGTTGATTTTCCTCTTGGTGCTGTTGTGGCTGGCTAAAAGGAGGGCAGGGAGAAGGGTGTGAGGGGATGGAAGCAGCAAAAGAAATGGATTCATGTTATTTTTGGGTTGAGGTTGGGATTTGAGCACTGACTCAACTAGAAAGTGGAAACATTGGCTTAATGCTGTAGTGCAGCACCATAAATGTGCAGAAGTATTTCTGCCCCAAATAAGGCCACCCTTGGCCACAGGCCCCTGTCCCCAACAGGGAGCCCTTTCAGGACTGGGATCATGCCACAGGCAAGGGTGGTCCCCAACAGCCCAGCTCCTTCCCAGCTGCAGGCTGGCACAGCTGGACAGTGCCCTCCATGTGCTGTGCTTCTGGCTGCTTCACGTGTTTATTTTGTGTATGTTTGAAGAACCAACAAAAATACTAAAATCATGCAAAAGCCATATTAAGTTATAAAGTATAAAATACAGATTCTGTCAGACTCTGTCCCTGCTGTTTGCCAGCATGTCCCTGGGAACATGATGGTGTTTTCTGTTTTATTTATATTAAAAAAGCAGTCAATAGAGCCAAGATTCCTGCTCATAATCACTCCCTTTCGGTTTGGTTCTTTTTTTTACTGCAAAGTGCTATATTTCCATCTACTATTTTAATATACTTCTTTGTATTTCCTTGTGCCTAAGCTCAGGCAGACTTTCAGTACCTGCACAGTCTCCAGATAGTTCTGCCTGCCCTGCCAGACACTGTTACCTAATGCACAGCCTGCTGTTCCTGTGCTCACTGAGCTCATTTAAATATGGAAGTCCTCTGACAGAAGCACAAATTATTTTCCTCTTCCCATTACTGAGAATTTCATTCTACGTTCCCATGGGGAGTAGAAATATCAGTGGGATCTTCCTTAGATTTCTGTCAAGATAAGGTTTACATCTCAGATGGAGATAACTGCAAGCCCCTCTGAGGATCAGAAGCTGGAATATCCAGCCAAGCCATGCCCTGGAGGACGTGCTGCAAAAGCCACCACAAACTGCACAATGCTCAGAAGTCTTTGAGGCTGCTGGAATAAGATAACAAAAAATCTGTCATGAGGAAGCTGTGAAGGTTGTTCACCCAAGGGCAGATATCAAGGTGGCAAACTCCTGTCCAGGATTTGTGTGGTGGCACAGAAATTGGTTGGGGAAGGTGTTGGAAGTGCTTGGATTGCAGGGAGAGGGAGCATGTTGGGTTTGGATTTTCAGGTACTGAGTGATTCCGCACCACCCTGTTGTGAATAGTTCTAACACTTCTCATGTGACAGTGTTCTGCTGTCCAATAATCACTTTAGATGGTGGTAAGAACTTCATCTTTGGCTGTTGCATCTCCATTTGGCCTCTCCTGTCATCTGTGCTTCACCACATTCCTGCCTGCAGCCACTGATGCTTTCCTGGGCTTTTCCTCAGCTCCAGTATTTGTTGGGATATCCTGCTCAGCTACAAAGAGCACAGGGAAGGTGTTGATGTTTCTGTGCCCTTAGGAGAGATGCACACACAAGGATCTGTGCAGTTACCTGTGCCAACAAACTCCAGCTCCATTTGGGGTGTGAAGCTCGTCTTCTGCTTCTGGAAGTTAGTTTGAGGAATCTGATGCCCATCTGCAATTGTGGACACATAAAAGATTCTCCTAAACCTTGGCTTGTCCCTGTGTTACTCCAGAGGGAGCACCCACAGGGATATGTCCTCCATGCACAGCAAGAACCTCTGGAAAAACCCCTTTTCATCACAGGGTTCTGCAGCCACACCATGTCCCGAAGGTTTGTCCTTGATGCCAAGGAAATGTTTAGTCTTAATCTTTATTTTGCTTATGTCTACAGGAATGTGACACTTCACTATCAAGTGTCCTTGTGACAGATGTAGGAAATGAGGTGCCAGATTGCTCTGACAGGATCTGACTTCACTGCTGGTACATTTTCAGCCTGATTTGTGTATCCTGGCTGCAGCACAGGCTGGTGCTGGCAGAGCAGGCAGAGGGCTGGGGAATTTGGCAGCACCAGCTCACACCTAACGTGGCAACAGGCCAGCGTGAAGGATGGTAGGAGATTAGAGGCTCTGCAGTCCTGGAGCTCCCTGGAGATGGCAGATGAAGGGATGGACCCCAGAGCAACTTGGAAAGCTGGAGGAAGCTGGGTCTGTGGTGCTTTTTTGGGTCTTGCACAAGAGAGACACTCACCTGGGTGAGTGCACAGGCACATCTGACTTTCCTGAGCAAAGCTTCATTTTCCAGAGGCTCATCCTGATGCTGATAGCACATGAGCACAACCAAACTTCCCTCAGTGCTCAGGGAAGGTTTTTCAGAGCTCTTTACTTTCACTTGGCTCAGCCATTTCCAGCATTAACATATCTGCAAACCGGTTTCCACTGTGGTTTTGAGGCTCAAACAAAAAGCAGCAGGGAGGCCCAGTTGAGTCTCCAGGGGTGGTTTGTACGTGTTTCAGCACCAGTGGATTTCAGCAAACAAACCTGGCAGCTGGGATGAGCTTCACAGCTGTGGCTGGCAGGGCTCGAGGCAGCTGGAGCTGAGATAAATGAGTATCCTCTATCTTTTGGTCACTTTGTCCAAGTTCACACTGCTCCTTTCAGTGGAGGAATGGGCCAATTGTCCCTCTGGCCATAAGAGAGAAATCAGAGCACCAGTGCAAGGTCCAGTTGGAATTTCCAGAGATGTGCACCTTTCCTGAGCTGCTTGGCCACGAATTATCTCCTCCCAGTGGTTTCTGTCTTCTAACATAAACTCACTGCCTTCACCTGACCTTGATTCTCCTCTGAGCATGGCCATTTGCCCTCTGGTTTAAACAACAGAAGGCTGAAAATCCCTTCCCCTTGCAGAGCCTGGGACTGTTTGGGCACCTGCATTCAGAGAAATTGGTGGAAATCCAGATTTTTTTGTATGGCCAAGGCAGAACAAGGATATTCTCCTCACTGTGTGTGGACACTGGAAAGTACAAGAGCCTGGTGAACTCTGGCAAGGCATCCCTCAGCAGTGCAAGTGTCATGGTGTGGTTTGCCAAAAAGAAAAGATCATTTGTCTGCTCATCTGTAAGGCTGTGAGGGAATAGTTCCACAGAGCCTGAAACACCCAGAGAACATCCCTGGAGAGTAACCTGCACTCACAAAGGATCTGACCCCATCAGAGGATGAAGTCACTGGTGTGCCACCAACAACCTGGTCACAGACAAGTGGATTCTGAGAACAACCTCTTTCCCCAAAAAGTGCTTCCTTCCTGTGCTTCTCCTCTGCAGTGACAGCAAATGTGGCATTTCAGCCCTTCCCTGGGAGGATGGCAGATGCAGCAGCGGCTGAGGAAGGCCCAGGCCAGTTGGAGGAGGGAGGTGATGGGTTTCCAGCTGTGCTCTGTGGCTCTGCACTGTGGTTTGTGTAATGTGCTGGTTGCCATACATGGCAGACATCTGATAGCCAGGGGTTTACAGTTCCAGGAAAGCAATTGGAGAGCCTGGAAGTACTGAAATCCAACATGCTCTGAAACAAGAAATTCCCTCATTGTTCAGCAAAACTGGGAGTCGAGTTCTTTCCACTTCAATTTTAACCTGAAATCCTATCTGCAGTGTCATTCGAGCCATGTCAGGACTCAGAAATCTCCGAGCCAGACACTCCAGTGCTCTGAATTGCCATAAACAATTACATCAGAGCAGATCTTGCTGCCTTTGCCGGCCCTGTTGGGGCATGCAGATGTGCACCATCAGCCCAGAAGAGCTGGAAGGGCTGTAAATCCTTTTGCTCTGGTGCAACAAGATCCAAAGTCCTTTCATTTGCTCTTCAGGAGGGTAGACTAATAGGGCTGGGCTGGGCTGGAGAGCTGAGAAGGTTTTTTGAGGGAACTCATAAGATCAAGCTGCTCTCCAGCCCAGTGCAGAGCATGGAGTGAACTCGTGGCTCTTGGCTCCCCAGAGCAGCAGCAGCCCCACACACAGCTCTGGATGGTGACCTGAGGATCCTTCCCACCACATTTCTGTCCCTCTCTCATCTCCAGGCTACAATCCCAAAGTGCAAGGATGACTTGCTGGCCAGGATGGACGAGTTGCTCTGCAATGCCAGGCTGCCCTCTGGGCTCTGCAGTGCCAGGGCAGAGCAGGAATCTTCTCATCCAACACATTGCTCTTGTACAATGCTGTCCAAACACCACTTACAGCAGAATTTGTCCCAGAGTGGTTTTTGCTCTTTGTTCTCTTCTGTTTCCTGCCACTGAAAACATGATTCAAAGGTTTTCTGCAACAAAGCCCCTAGCTCTGCTGCTGCTGCTGCTGAATCCAGCCATTCTCTGCATGCACATGAGCTCAGCCACAGCTGGCAGCACCACTTCCATGGCATCCAGCTCCCTGAAAACACTGAGGACAATCCTGGAGTCACCCCTGGTTTTAATCTCTGCTCTCCATGCCGAAATTTTATGGGTTTTTTTTTTTATAATGTACTGAGATGTTGTTTCCTGGAAAAGCTGGTTTTTTGTGCCCTGGACCATGGGCTGCCTGTGGAGTAATTACTTGAATGAAATTTCTTAAAATTCCTGAGTAGAGAGTGTGGGGTGACCCTCTGACTGAGCAGAGGAAGGAATGGAGAGCACCAGGCTGGGTGTCAGGGGAGGGCATTGTGTCTGTGGTACCAGTGAGGTCCTCACACCATAAATTTTAGGAAATGAGTGTGTTACTCCAAATCTTGCCCTGAATAATGTGTTAGGAGCAGATGCACAGGACAGTGAAGGGGTCCAGGGTGATGCAGGAGGTCAGTCAGTGGCAGAGGAGGTCACAGCAGGCCGTCCCCCTGTCCTACAGCCTGTCCTTTCCAGTATCAGGGGGCCAGTTCCTATCCTGGAGCCCATTTTCCAGGCCTGAAGGTATTTGCACTTGGCCTTGGTGAGTCCTTGAGTTACAGCCCTGGAGTATCATTGCTTGTGCAGACCAACACTCAGGAAAGCCATAAGCAGGTATTTGTCCTGCAAAAACCAAAGGTGAATGAAGTTGCTCAGAAATGCAGTCAAATATGCTGAAAAGCTCTGCCTTGAAGAGTTTGAGACCAGGAGTCAGGGCAATGCCTCTCTGTGGAGCTGCAGGCCTGGGTCTCTCTGCTTCCCCTCCTGACCCAAGGTGAGCATCCCTGGGCACCCCTGCCCACAGCTGCAATTATCTTCTCCTCTTTCTTTAATAATCAGTGCTGGTGGCCCCAGGGTCAGCCTTTCCTGAACACCCCACTTAATGCAGAGCTACATGCTGGATTTTGCTGTTTGGGTGATATTATTGTGTGGGACTTTTTCCCCCTTTTTTGCCATTCTGCTCTCTGTGACTCAGCCCAGCAAATCCACTGACACCTTTGGAGCAGAGCAGGGTTGCCTGTGAGCCCTGAGCATCCTGCAGGGAATCACAGAGCTTTCCCAATCCCCAGGGAACTGCTGCTTGCAGCAACCGGGGCTGCTCTCCAGCAGCTGAGGGGCCATTTGGCCCTCACAGGCTCTGCTGCTGGGGAAGGCAGCCTGATCCCAGCTGGTCTTAGTTTAGAGTTAATAGGAGTCAAAATGAGCCAGAATTTGAAATAAATCCCATTGGCTTGGCAGGGTTTCTTTCCTGACTCAGACGAAGGAGACACACTTTTTTGGGCAGTTGCTCCAAGATTCCCCTCCTTATTGCAAGAGAGGATTTCATTCCCCTCCTCTTCCACAACCCCAGGGCATCTGTGTCCTTCAAAAGGAAGATATTAACCCTTAGTGTTTGGGGGAGTGTCAGTCAGAGCTGTGCTGCTCAGGTGCTCTCTCTATTCTTTTTTTTTTTTCCCATTGTCAGATTCCAGCACTAATGTTTTGGAGCATTTTGGTTTCATTGTGTATGAAATCTTCACAGCTCAATGGGGATGGGGCCTTGCACTTTTCCTACACTTCCCACTCATCCATCAAGCATTTTAGTGGCATCTTGTCTCCTGTGCTTTCCTAGAAATGAGGAAGGAAAGGCAAAGAGAGTAGGGGGGAAAAGGGATTATCCCAGAAACAGCAAATTAGTGGCAGTTCAGGGCTATCAGACGGAACCAGAGCAGCTCAGAGCACACAGCACTGCCCTGTGCATGACTCTTTGCTGCCTTACACTGTGGCCGCTCAGAAAAATCAAGTTAAATAGAGCTCCTCCTCAAAACTGAAAGCAGCAAGTTTCAGAGCAACAGCTGCATGCAGATAAGAGTTTGCTCTTAAGCAGAGAGTTCAGGATACACAACTTTGGGTTGGATTCCCATTTTAAGCTGAGGAGCTCAGCTGAAAGGAAAGTCACAGCAACTCTGGCTGCAGCCTTGCCATCCAAGACCTTTTTATAGGATTTCCCCAATTTGCTGATTCTTTGAGCACAGCCAGCTCTACCTGCACTCCCCACTCGGGTTTCCACAGGCAGGCCAAGGGCCCATTGCTTCCCAGTGCTCCCAGTGAAACCCTCACAGCACAATCAGGTCTTTCTTCTCGAGAACAGTTGAGTCTTTCTTCTTTCCCCATACTCATTCAGGAGCTGCTACCCTGTCTCCTCCCCTTCCAGACTACTGCTAGGCAGAGTGATTATGAAATGTGTTTCTTATAAATCCAAAACATTTATGTCTTCAAATGCCCGGCCTAAATAATCCCACTAATTTCCTGCGTGCTTGTGAACTGTCCTCCATGGGGGGAGGCTTCTCTCCATCAAAGTTTATTAAGTGGAGGTTCTCATATGGAGACATTGCTGAGCAGTAGGAAATTATATGGGGCTTTTTCATTTCCCTTTAAATGAGCTCACTGGCTGGGCCTGGACAATATGGGCATGGTCATCCTATCGTTCATGCTTCCTACCTTTATTGCTGCTTTTAGTTTTCCTGCCCTTTTTACATCCAGTGCCTCAAACTATCTTATCTTTTTTTTCCCTGTCACCATGTCACATTTCTCCTTTGCTCAGTAGCTTTATTCTGGTTCTGTTTCTTCCTGCCTTACTTTTGGGAGGGAGGAGTGACCTCAGACCTTCACTCAATGACACACCAAAAAACCAAAAAAATAGTTTGAAAATAAGCTCCTGCTCCACAGCAGTCTTGAGCAATCCTGAAGCAACCTGAGGCAAGCTTTGGGAGGCTCTCCCAGCAGTTCTGTGCCCTGAGAGCTTCCTTCCTGTGCTGCAAGGAAGGCAGGAACACATTTGCCCTCTGGAATGCCAGCAGCCAGAGCAGGATGGTGAGTCACATCTCTGTTACCACTTCCCCGACCCATTGCCTGCAGCAGGAGCATCACCGGCTGTGGGGAAGTTTGGGTCAGGATTTGAGCCCTGTTTGTTGTTTGGCTCTGCTCAGGGCATATCTCTCTGCAGTTCATTCAACTTCCTTGTTTTGTTTTTCTGGATGCTGTTGTCGGAACATAGATTTCAACTGTTGATGTCTGGAGAATTTAAAGCTGAGCTGCTCATCTCTTTGCTTCCACTAAATGTTGCTGTTGTGCTGGGCAATAGATCTGACTTTTCTGTCAAGGCCATCAGCAGCTGGAAGTCTCTTTTTCTTTTTCTTTAAAAATTAACCAATTTGCATTGGAAAATAAACAATTCTTCTTTCCCTTAGGGGAATATCTAAGGCTATACTAAAAAAAAATCCTTGTAAATCTGTATCCTTACTGAAGATGACAATGAAATTTTAAACATGCTAGACCTAAGACTATAATTATTTTGCTTTCCTTGGATATTTTGGCATAGCTGAAGGCATGTGACTTAATAAAACTGCTGCTTTCCACTGTCCCTGGTCACAAATACCATCATCATCTGGAGGTACTGATATGCTTCTCTAGTGAAGACTGCAGCATATAAAGAGAAATCACCATATAAAAATATTCCCACTGATGGAAGAAGCTTGGAAAGAAAATATATTTTCTCATCAAACCAGTAACCCAAGGCATACAACAAAATGTGTGCAAACCTTGGGAACAAAAGCACCGAGTGTTCAGTGCCTTGGCACAGTGACCCAGCTGATGTGAGTCCAGCAAAGGGAGCTTGGATTTCCTTATTTTGATGTGCAGGCTTTTGTACATCTTCTGCCCTCACTCCTATCTCTGCTAAAGAGAGAAGTCGTCTTAGGAACCTGAGGAACTTCACACTGCAGTTAAAAAGGTACCAAAAGCTTCTGCATTCCCAATGTGCTTTGGGGAGAGCCTGGATGAAGATAACATCTCATTGAATTTTATTTTTATCCTTTCTTGTTTTCTTCCTTTTCTAGCCCTGATTTTTTTTTATCCCTGGACAGATGAGTCAGAAGAATGGAGAAAAAAAGGATGGGACTATTTTTGCAGGCTACCAAAGTTGTTGCTGGGTTTTTCCTTCCCTGTGCAATGTGTGGAGTGGGGCAGTGCAGTGATTTCTGGGAACTGTGCAAACCCCTGCGTATGTGCCCTGGGAACATCTGGGATTGCAACAGCGACCACATCTGGATCATCACAAGTAGAGATATCACATATCTGGGAGCCCTAGACAAGTGCTGACCTGCCTCTAAATTCATCTGGGCAGGATTCCTGCGCAGTTGGAGAAAGCATATCCAGGAAAATCAGACACATGGTAGGCTTCCCACTCACCAGCACAGCTTGCTGGCCAAAGTCCTAGAAAGCGTGCTGGGAGAGCAGGGAAATGTCCCTGACTGATAGAGCTCATTCCTCTCGAGGAGGTGACTCAGAAACTCAGAATCTGAGCCACGTCTCTGCCCGTGCCGTCGCCAGCGTGGTCTGACCCATTTTCTCACACCAGCCAAGCTTTTAGGCAGTGGATGAGAGTCAAGAACAGCAAGGGAGGCTTGGAACGAGGTCTCCATGGCTTCCTGTGAGTGACAGCTCCTCTCCCTGGCACTGACAGGAGATGGTGATGCTGCCAATGTTGGTTTTTTTTCTCCATTAATGGAGAGAGAGCTGCACCCCAGCTGGAGGACCCAGGAGAATCTTCTGGAGCAGATGAACATCCCTGCTCCCCGAGGCTGATGTGTCATAAGGGGAAGATGGTACAAGGAGTTTATTGGAGCCCATATCTCTGTTCACACCCACCATCAAGGGAAAAGACAAGCTGAAGGAGGCCTGAGAAAGTCTGAGAAGCTGTTTGTACACAGCACAGCCTCACTGTGGATTGAGCTCGACTTTATGAGCAGGACTTGGGCTGTCAAAGTTTGGGGTTTGTTGTTTATCCTCTCCCAGATGATTCTATCTGTACTTCGTGATGGTGAGTACAAGCAGGAACTTGAATGCTGGCAGATTTCAGGAGCAGTGTGGAAATTTTGTTTCTCAGATGGGAAAATTTAAAGCCTAAACTTGTCTTCTCAAAAAACAAAGACATTTTCCAAGGCAGGGTAGAATTCAAGTTTCAATCTTGAAACACCCATGGGAGATGTATCCTGGTGGAGGGAGCCAGGCTGTACCTCAGACTCTTCTGAAGTATCCTGAGATCCTCGTGACCTCCCCATGAACAGGGTCCACCTGCTCTGCCCAGTGATAAAGAGTGTGTCTCACCTGCTATCTGCATTTTTTACAGACAATATAACACTTTATCAGCCTGGGAATGGAACCTTTGCATGGAAATCTTTGTTTTATGAGCTGCCACACCACTGCAGATCCAGGAGCATATCTGAGTGTGCAAAACTGCTCTGCTGGAGCAGACCAAGGCCTTGTCCATCACTGGGTTAGAAACAGATCTAGCTTAAAATGGGCTTTATCCTGTCTGCAGGAAGCATCTACTGCTTGTGCTTCCACAAGCTCTCAAAGCACAGTCCAGGGAGACTGATGGAAAAACAGTGTGCAGCTGATTAAAAACCCCAGTTGTCTCATTATTCAGTCACATCTTGTTTGACAGCAAAGCTTTTTGACTGATCCCACCATTCCCTCTCCAAATTTTTAAGCCATAATGTGCCAGGGCAGTGCTGCAGAGCAGGGGCTGTGGAGTTACTTCAGGTGCTGAGTATCAGTGAGCTGCTGTGGAGCTGGAAGGGTCTGGCCATTTCTGATGCTTTCATTAGTGAAATCAGTGCTTTCATTCTCTGCACTCCTGTCAGAAGTGTAAATCTTGTGGGTGATGATGGAGGCTTGGCACCCCTCATCTGCTGCGGCTGCTCGGCATCTGTGGGAACGCAGCTCCAAAAGTGATCTCTTGGAAAGGGGCAGCAAAAAATAGAACACACACCAAAAAAAAAAAAAAAAAAAAAAAAAAAACAAAACCAAACCTGAGCAGTATGGAAGAGACACAGAACAAGGCTCATGTGCTCCTCTGCAGGGACCTGTGCTTTGTGAAGCCTAATGGTGTTGGCAAGGTGGACTCCTGAAATGTTTGACTTGGGTAAAATGGAGCTATTCCCTCTGGGGAAGTGAACTGGCACAATCCTTTAGGGCTGGAATGAGGCTGAATTGCTCCTTTGTGTTCAGAGCAGGCACTTTTGAGGCCCATGTTTCAGATCAGAGTGAAAACCCCCCGATATGTCTCACTTTAAAAGTTGCTTTTATTCAGCAGAGACTGCAACACCAACCATGATGAAAATTATACCTTCTTAGCTAGAAGGAGGGGAAGCAGAGGGAGAGAGGTGGTGCTGGTGTGGAGATGCTGTTGAAAAGTTTGTCACAATTGCCAAAAAGCATGAGTTATTTCCTTCAGTTATACTTTTTGCTTCTTTCTGTCAAATTCAAAAATATTCTGTCTCCCTTGCAGCCAACAGGGTCAAACACTGGAAAAAATGAGTTCCCTGAGGTCCCTAAGGAGAGGCTGCTGTATTTAGCTGCTCATGGTAGCACATGCCTGTGGTGTGGGCGCAAGGAGGGGCAGCAGGTTCTGCACCCACACTGGGTTCTGAAAGCAGCTCAGCATTCCTGCCTCTGCTTGCCATGGCCCCCACCCCGAGTTTTGCATCCCACTGCATTTCTAGAAGCCTGATCAGTAGATTGTGGTTTCTGTGTGTGGCAGTAGTAACACAAATAGAGGGAGGGGGTTTCACTGGGAGCAGGAGGTTGTGTGTGGTAGGTGCATAGAGAATGAAACCATTGCCTTTTTCACAAGGTAAAAAATTAGGACAACTGGTATGGAATCAATGGTTCTATTGGTAGGGTCCTAAAACTATATTAAAAGTATTGACACCTAATTTAGTGCCAAAGTTGAGGATACAACTGTTGGTAGAGTCGTGGTGCAGAGACGGCAGCTCAGGGGCAAACCAGAGGAAACCTTTTGTGGTTTTCCACATTTCAGCCCATTCTGTAGCAGAGGCTAGGTAGGTGCGCTTCTGGAGATTCTTCTTTTGCACCCTTGGAGACAGATGGACACAATTTTCCATGACCTATCTTCAAGGTGTCATTTCAAAGTCACCATCATCAACATTATCACAGTATCACCTTTCAGCTGTGCCCCCTGAGCACAAAGAGCTTTCCACCTTTAAGCAATGAGTTTTCCTCCATCTGTAGCACCTGTGGATTGTGATCTGACCTTCATAACCTTCTGGCCTCCTTGTTGGCCCCCAGGTGTGGGTGAGGATGCTCTCAGGTTTGTGTGTGCTAGGGAAACAGCTTGGGAGTGCTGGTTGGGATGTGACTCCTTTGCTTTCCCATTCCAACAGCCTTTTTTGGTTTTCTCCTCCCAGGGACCAGAAGGGAAACCAGGAAAACAGGGAGAAAAGGGCAGGCCTGGCCAGAAGGTAGGAACATCTCTCCTTGATACCATCACAGCCCGTGATTCTCCCTTCCTCGTCTCTGATGTTTTCCTGCAGAAGGAGTTTTGTCCCACACTGATGTCAGTGCCTTTGCTCTGCAGGGCAGCAAAGGCTACCAGGGGCAGCTTGGAGAGATGGGATCCCCAGGGAAGCAGGGGCCGAAGGGGAACCAAGGCCCCAAAGGATCCCGAGGTACCCTGGGACCGATGGTGAGAAGAGCTCTGCAAACGGCTGAACACAACCCACAGAAACCTGGCACTGGTGGGCACGGGCCTGGCTGGGGCACAGAGCCCAGCAGAGCCTGAAAAATGCACTGAAAAATGCTGTTAGATGGGTTTAATTGGCCAAAACATCTCAACCCTTGTCCCAATCAGCACAGAGGAGAGTCCATAGGGGTGGCTGGGTTGGTGCCCCGTGAGCCCAGCTCACGTTGCATGGAGGCAGCTCTTCACAGCTCCCCAGATGGGCTGAAATTGCTGAAATATTGGGGATTTTTCCTCAGCTGAGTGAGCTGATAAGCTATTTTTTGCTAAGATCTTCCCCTTTGAGACTGCACACTCATGGCAAGAGCAGCTTCCAAGTCAAGCTGTGTTGTTATAAGGAACTCTGCCTTGGATTTCTGCCCTGTTTCTACACCCACTCTTGATCTACTTATTTAAAACACTTGGAGCAAGAAGAAGCATGGGAAAGGGTTTGAACTGGGTACTGAAGGTGAGGCTTCCAGAGAGAGCAGCCATAATATGGCAAAGAGGGGAGAAATTAATTTGCTTTAGGCACAAGAGATGAATGCATCAGGACAGCAGTGGTACATAAAAGTGCCTCTCGTGCATTGCAGGCTGGGTAGGAAACTTCTTGCACTCTATTTGATAGAACTTTGTGCAAAATCAGGAATTATTTATGAACTAGGATTAGTGGTGATACTTCAGAACAGTAGCAAATGAGTGATGGAGTGATGGTTTTGATGATAGTGTTTTCCTGCACTAAAAATTGTGGCCTCACCACATATCCTCCCTTAATAGTCTTTGGCAAAGCCTCCATGGATTATTTCACAAGGGAGCAAAGCAACATCTGAGCAAGTCTATTGGAGTGGACATGTCTTTGTCTTGTGGAAAGGGCTTTATTCCATGCTAAATGGGATTATATGGAAATTCTGTGACTCACTTTAATGTGATGATCTGATTTAAACCCCTTTGTTCACTCTGCTAAGGGTGTGATTCTGGTCTGTGGAAGTCTGGTGGACTTCCTAGCACAACACTAATTTGGATATTTGGATATAGGGGCATGCAGGAGGGCAGGTGAAGAGCACAGAAATGCAGCCATTTCTGACAGCAAATCTGAGTGAGGAGGGGAATCTGTTGCTGCAGGCAGGCAGAGGCAGGGCAAGGCCTCCTGGCACAGCCCTCTGCATGTGTAAAAGGTTAAAGCCAAGGAGAAGCCATCAGGTGCTGCAGCAGAGCTCAGGGGTGGCCAGGACAAGGACTGGCCACACTCCCACATGTGCAGAGCTTTGCTTTGCACAGCCCAGTGCCTTCTCCCCTCGTGCCAACACCACGGGCTGCTCTCTCAGTGCCTCTGTCTCTGCCTCTCCAGGGAGCTCCAGGAAGGATGGGTGCTCAAGGGGACCCAGGCTTAAAGGGCTACCAGGTAAGGGTTTTATTTTCACCTCCCAGCTTTTACCTGTTCTTAAACACAGCAAAACTGCCACTCCAGGATGCGAATTGTTCTTAAACCGTGATTTATTTCTGACCTCGAGTCAGATTTATTTCTGACCTTGAGTTTAGTTCTCTGCCAAGTCCCCATTTGCACCACCTGCATTTGGTTCATCTCTGCCCATGTGCCCCCCAAAGCTGGCATGCACCACCCAGGGCTCGTGGGATCAGGGAACCAGGGAGGGCCTTCAGTCCCACAGTTCTTTCCTGGCTCCTCACGTGCTCTCTGCTCTCCACAGGGACATGCAGGACCACCAGGGCCAATTGGACCACCAGGGCCAAAGGGGGAAAAGGTAAGCTCAGGGGGTTTGGCCATCTCATTTCCCCTTCAATGAGACAATTGCTGTAATTGCATCTGCACTGTGCTCACCCTGAGCTGAGGCAGAGGTGCCTCCTTGACCCCACAGCCTCTCATACACACACATAACCCCTCAAAGCTGCAGCCTTGCCTGTGCCAGCCCATGCCAGGACCCCCATGCCACCAGCACGTCCTTCCCAGACACCACAAGCCCTGTGCCAGGGGCTGAGCCAGCCAGCATGGGGCTGAGGATGTGCTTTGCCTCCATCCACAGGAATTCAGCTCCATCCCCAAGCCAAAAGGACTCAGACTGGTGCCTTTCTGTGCTCAGGTCACAGTAACTCCCTGCACAAAGGAGCAGATCTGCAGCTGCTGGTGTTTCCCCTCTCCATGGCCCTTGCTCCACGTTCCCTGTGCCCCACCTTCCCACAGCCCCTGGCTGCAGCTGCCCTGACTCAGAGCCCTCTTTCCATTTTCCCGGGAGTTTTCCCCCTTTTGCTGAGTCAGCAGAGCCATAACCAGTCCAGGCTGGAGCAGTGAGTCACTCCTCAGTGGTTTCCTGTCGGCTCCAGGGCTACTTGGCTCTCCCAGGGCTGATGGTGTCCCTCACATGCCTTGTGCAGCACGGCTCCCTCCCTCCTGAGACCTCTCTGCAGAAGGCTCTGGGGAGAGCTCCTTATGACCTTCCAGTGCTTAAAGGGGGCTGTCTAAAAGAGGGGAGCAGCTTCCTACAAAAAACAAAAGTGGATTTTGGTTAGATGTCAGGAGTTCTCTACTCAGAGGGTGGCAAAGCAGTGGCTCAGGTCTGGGCTGCCCTGTCCCTGGCAGTGTCCCAAGGCCAGGTTGGATTGGAACACCCTGGCATGGTGGAAGGTGTCCCTGCCCATGGCAAGGAGTGGAACAAGATGGGATTTAAGGTCCCTTTCAACCCAAACCATTCTGTGATTCTGCCTTGGTGTGGGAAGGGAAGTGATGGTGATGGGCACTGGTCAGTTGTGAGGTCCCCATGAAGAGGAGAGGTGCATGAACTCTTCCTGCTCATTTTCTACTCAAGAGAGCATTCAGCTTTGCCTCTGCACACAGGTGGGAGGGCAGCTGCAGTGCAGACAGGATCTCCAATGCTTATAAAATGAGTTTATAAGGACTTGCCCTTGCTGGGGCTTTGAGAGGATCCCTTCATGCTCTTGATGTTACCCTGCTCACACCATGCTCTGTCTGGAGATTCCCCCTGCAGCCAGCAGTCACTGGGACAGGGCAAGCTGTTGTGTTCCTCTAAGACTCAGAAATCTTTCTTTGGGGGTGAACAATGGCCATTGTGCTTTTTCTCCCATTTCCTGCTGCTGAAACACATCCATGGAGGAGCAGCTGTTCCTGCTGCTCCCTATCTCCATTGCTGCCCTGCTGAACTTCCTGGCAGGTGTGAGACAAGCACAGCCAGCCCAGGATGATGTGAGAGCTCATGACCAGGCTCAGAACCTGCCCCAGACGTTCCTCACAATTCCACTGTCGAATCTTGAGCATTGCTGAAATTGCAGCTGTAGTTTTATTTGAAAACATTTAAAGTTGCCATCTTGAAAGCTCTTGTAATTTCAGTAGCAAATGATCCCCAAATTATTCATCTGAAGTGCTCAGTGGAGCAATTTGCCCTTCATCAACAAGATGTTGCTCTGCAAAAGGGCAGTGGAAAAGCGTTCCCTGAGTGGATCTGGTGTCAGAAGAGCACAGCAGTGTTATGATAAATTAATTCTACATGCAAGTATCCAAGCTGAGGCCTGATGAAGCCACCAAAATGTTCAATGCACACTGCTAAGAGCAGTGAGCTCTGTTAATGACCACTGACAGCTGGATCTCCTCACCCATGTTCTCCTGGAAGGCCAGGGTCTGCTGACACCTTGCTGGGGAGCAGAAGGAGAAGATACTGAACCAGGAGAGCACAAAATCATGTACTGAGCCTCCAGCACCCCTTCCTGCAGCATCCATGTGCTCCACAAAATCTTGCATCTAAGTTTTCCTATCCACCCTCCCTCCTCTCCCGAGAGTTGCCTGGATCCCAGCCTAAAGACAGACAGATTCCTTCCCTCCAGACATCTGTAACCTCTCACAAGAGTGTGAACACAAAAATGGAAGCCTGACAGTGAGAAATAAAGAGAAAATGGGAATGGGACTGTGAGCACTCCGTGAGCTGTAAGTGACATGGTGGATGGAGCCGTGCTGAAGGAGGAGGATGCAATGGTGGGGAAGGTCTTCCTTCCCTTTTTCAGAGAAGGTTTGGAGAGAGGCACTGCTGTGGAATCCTGCTCCCTGGTGCCATCCCAGCCAGCCACTCCACCACATTTCCTACATTTGCAGCTCCTCAAAGAGGCCTTGCTCAGAGCAGACGCCTGCTCTTGGCAGCTGCTTAAAGCAGTCCAGATGGGATCCTTTTAAAAATTACAAACTGGTGTATCTCACTTTGGGACAGCAGCCAACAACAACAAGCCTTCCCTTCTTCTCCATGCCTTTTCCATTTGTATCCTAACATGTTTACTTTGCTGCCCTTTACTCTAACTTTTTTTCACTGCAACTTTCTGAAGAATGAGCACAGAGCTTTCATCTCTCTCTCAAGCAGCTGAGGCACCAGGAAGCTCTGGAGGAGCTCGGATTCACAGGCCTAGAGCTGACCAGGCTGCAGGATTTTCTCAGGCAGGAGACAGAGAACAAGGTGGAGATCAGCCTGAAGGGGAAACAAAGCCACAATGGAGGAAATCTGTGAGTCTTGATGCTCTTCAAGGGCACCAGAGTTAGGAGCTTTCTCTGAGTTCATCACACTCATCTCAGGTCCCAAATGGCAAAGGTGTGCACATCCTGCTTGGGAAGAAGCAGTCAGTGCCAAGACTTCTGCATAGCAACACACTGGGATGATTTCTTTTTTCCCTGAGAGATGAGAAATGGTGGCTTTGTTTCCCTTCTAGGCAACATTCCTTAGATAGTGGCTGGAAGGCAAACCAGTTGCCAGGTATTTTGCTGCTGGCTTCCAGCAGCAAGTTCAGTAGCACTGGAAATGTTGGCAGAGCCTGTGAGGGTTTGCTTCTCCTCCTTTCCTCTCCTCTCTGCCACCCAAGTTTCTCTCAGAGGCAGGCAGGCTCACCAAGACATTTCCTTACTATCAGCAGCTGCAGCTCCAACAGGAGAGCAGCCCAGAGAGAAGGTCAAAGAGAGCTGTAAATACACCAGAAAGGGCTGGTGCAACCACTGAGAATTACACAAATCTGTGAAACACTTGCAATCTGCTGAGATTTGGATGTTCAAGGCTTCTTGGAGCACCCAAGCACCTCCACTGTGCCAGAACCCCCCAGATGCACCAAAGGAGTTCTGAGAGATGTTCATCCTAAGGAGCCAAAGTGCCAGAGACTGCTGTGGAGTAGTGAAAAACTGGAGGAGCTGGAATGTTGCAACCTTCCATGGGGAGCTGAGAAACAGCCATCTCTGAGCTGGGCTCCAAAGAAAACAGGACACTGTGACCCTGAGTGACTTTCACAACAGAATTTAAAAGGATAGTGTCTCTGTTAAGTCTTAAGGGATCTCTCTGTGCATGTTTTGGAGAGACCTCAGTCATAAATAAGCTGAGTGATGTTATCTGCCAGCCAAACCATGAGCTCTGAGCTCGTGCTGTGGAGCATCCCAGCAAGGAGAGGGATGTGTGAGAGCATCCCAGCAAGGACAGGAGTGTGTAAGAGCATCCCAGCAAGGACAGGGGTGTGTAAGAGCATCCCAGCAAGGACAGGTGTGTGAGAGCATCCCAGCAAGGAGAGGGGTGTGTGAGAGCATCCCAGCAAGGACAGGAGTGTGTAAGAGCATCCCAGCAAGGACAGGGGTGTGTAAGAGCATCCCAGCAAGGACAGGGGTGTGTAAGAGCATCCCAGCAAGGACAGGGGTGTGTGAGAGCATCCCAGCAAGGACAGGAATGTGTGAGAGCATGCCAGCAAGGAGAGGGATGTGTGAAAGCATCCCAGCAAGGACGGGAGTGTGAGAGCATCCCAGCAAGGACAGGGATGTGTGAGAACATCCCAGCAAGGACAGGAATGTGTGAGAGCATCCCAGCAAGGACAGGTGTGTGAGAGCATCCCAGCAAGGAGAGGGATGTGTAAGAGCATCCCAGCAAGGACAGGGGTGTGTGAGAGCATCCCAGCAAGGAGAGGAATGTGAGAGCATCCCAGCAAGGACAGGGATGTGTGAGAGCATCCCAGCAAGGACAGGGATGTGTGAGAGCATCCCAGCAAGGACAGGGATGTGTGAGAGCATCCCAGCAAGGACAGGGCTGTGTGAGACCATCCCAGCAAGGACAGGTTTGTGAGAGCATCCCAGCAAGGAGAGGAATGTGAGAGCATCCCAGCAAGGACAGGGCTGTGTGAGAGCATCCCAGCAAGGACAGGGGTGTGTGAGAGCATCCCAGCAAGGACAGGGGTGTGTGAGAGGGTGTCTCCCCTGGCTGATGGTAAAACAAGCCCACAATGGTGGCACACAACCCAGGAGCCCATCCAGACCACCCCTGCTCCCAGGACAGCCCAGGCAGCACTCAGCAAGGGCAGGGAAATTTTTGGTTAAAGAGTTTGGTTGAACTGTCAGCAATAAAACTCAGAGGCACAGAGCTATTTCCCATGTTGTCGTAATTACATCCTGCTTGCTGAGTTTTTAGGAGTTGTTGAAAATAACCCTCTGCACCTGGTTACTTAAGGAGGAGAGTTTAGAGCAGGGAAAAACAACCACCAGAAATGAGGAAAGCAATGTGGAGAGTCAGTGAAACAAACAACACAAAAATTTGTTTAGTCTTTCTTTGGATGAAAAGGGAGTAAATTCAACAGAGGCTTTGACTTCCTATGATATGGATTGGGTCTGTACAGACACATCTGCTCTAAAATCTGCTGTTTATATTCATACTAACATTTTCCTCACAGGGACAACAAGGTGATGATGGGAAGGTGGAAGGCCCTCATGGACCACCTGGAGACAGAGTAAGATGTTAAATCCCTTCTCTAATCAGTCCTGGAGTGATTTTTGGGGGGTGGATTAGCTGGGTTGCTGCCTTATGCACAAGCCACTGAGATATTGCAGATGACTCCTCAAGCCTTTGTTGTGCTCTTGTAGGGCCCTGTTGGTGACAGAGGGGACCGAGGGGAGCCTGGAGACCCTGGTTATCCTGTGAGTCTTATTCCAAATGCATGATTGAAAAATGTTTGCCTTGGGGAAGTGCTCCCAGTCCACATCAGCCCCCAGACCTGCAGTCCCAGTTCATAACCTGCTGCTGTCCCTGGCCAGCTGCTGCACACGGCTGTGATTCAGATAAGGAACAATTCTTTACCTAAAGCATAAAAACATTGCTGAAGGCAAGAAAGTCAGCACCTCAGCCTGCCTGCACCTGCAGAGTGAGGCTAAAAGAATGAGCAGGGCTGTTTGGGCACAGTTCTCTGTGATTGTCAAGGAGACATCCTAGACAAGATGTATGCGTGATGGACAAATGTCAAGACTGATGTGCCCATGGCTGTAGATTCTTCCATGGGAAGATCTGTGAACTTTATGATTTGGAAGCTTCCAAAATCTTTGCAAGATTTCCCTCAAAAGCAAAACCAGGGCTATGAAATACCCTGCTGTGCTCCTTATTCCCTCTTTGCAGGACATGTTCAGCTGATTGGGGCCGATCTGCAAAGGCTCCATGGAATCAAGGGTTACCTCCATTCAAAAGCACCTGGTCAGAGTGACTCATTATAGTAATTAGAATATTTTTAATTCATCAGAGTAGTAGTGCTGCTGCCTTATTTTCTAGGACAGCTGTCTCCAACTGTTCCCTTCCATCAGAGCTTTGCGTATTTTGGGATGCATTAGAACACCTTCTGTGCTGCTTAGCTGGTGTTGAGCAGCTCCTGAGCAATTCCAAAGCACATCCACAGGATTTGGGCACTCCCCACAACTTCCCCATTTCTGTATCAGCAGAATGCAGACACATGTGTCTTCTTCTGCCCCTTAAATCGCTTTACATTCATTTTTCTTTCTCATTGCCACAAAAGAACAAAGGCATGTTCCCTCTCTGTTTTTTATTTAAGGGTCAGGAAGGGCTTGATGGAGAAAGAGGAAAACCTGGGCAGCAAGGCTCACCGGTAAGAGATGCTGCTTTATTGTGAGGCACCCAATGGCACAGGAGAAGCAGGGAGGTGGGAAGGGCTGCAGTGGGAGTGTGTGGGGAGATGTGAAATGTGGCCATTTCCATCAGCCAGGCCTCTGGAATGGGCTTTTTGAGCCACGTTTGAGACTGATAAATGGGTGACCAAACAGGGAGCACTCCCAGTGTTTCCAAAACCATCCTTTCTGAATGGTCCCCGAGGGAATAGAAATCTTGGAGATGGGTGATGGGATGACAGTGGAAGTGTCTGCTTGGAAATTATCCATCTGATGTGCTGCTGGTGAGGTGAAACCACATTATTACACTTGCAAGATGTTTTCTCTCAAACTACTGAAGGACTTTGTGAAAGGCTAAATTAAATCCAAACTCCAGGGAAGGACTTTTTATTCCCTTGTTACATACAGTAGCATTTAATCTTTATATGTGACTATTGCAACTGTGAGTGCAGCAGCACATTAAATGTAGTTTGTATTGGGAAATAAAGTTGAATCAATTCCCACTCTTTGTAAGGATGTTGGGAAGAACAACAGATTCTATTTTGGGTTTAAAAGGGTAGTGCTCTGTTATATGGCCCAGAAATGAGTACAGCTGCTGCATTCCCCAGTGGATGTAGTTTATTTGGGGTCGGTAGCCCCTCAGATGATTCAGATGGAAGCAGGAACTTTGGATTGTCTTTAGTAAAGGTCCATTAGAAACGTGGCTCAAAAACAGGCTGAAAAAGGAGAGCTCTGCAGGGAGTCCTTCCTTATCATTTATTTGACCTTAGTCCAGAAATTGCCACTGACACAAATACCAAAAACCCAACCTGGCTGGCCAGGAGAAAAGACTGAGATGGGTGTGATGGGGAAGAGAGCAGTGAAATACCCTCTCTGCTTTACCCCATGGGCAGTTTTCTAACACCTGATCCCCAGGTGAAGCCAAGGCAAGGGCTGCAGTGCTCAGGAGGGAGGAGGCACCAGCAGTCACTGTGTAAATTGCTTGTTCTGCACACAATTTCTACACACAGGCTCCTTCCTGCCCACCTCCCTGCTCTCCAGGCACCATCTGGAATGTGGTGAATGATTTCCACAAATTCAGGCACCACCCAAGCGAGGGGCAGAGTTGCTCCTTCTGCAGTTGACACCCTGTTAATGCTCTCTGGAGACAGCTCCCTGCTCCTTTTTCCCCTGGGGCCTGTCTGAGTACAGGCAGTTTCCCTGAATTGGTTCCATACACTCAGTGTTATTAGGGCACAAAAAATGCTGTTCTTTGTACTTCGTGCAAGATGCTGCCAGAAGAGAATTTTAAGCAGATTTTTCTTGTTTCTGTTTTGTAGGGGGATCCTGGATCACCAGGCAAGCCAGGAGCAAAGGGATCCAAAGGTGATGTGGTAGGTTTCAGCAGGGTGGATTTGCAGTGTCCCAGTTTAAAGATTTAAAGAAAATCTCTGATTAAGAGGATTCTCATGGTTTTGCCCAGCTTGTGTGATTTTTTTTAGCCTATGCTCTATGCCTGGAAAGGCTGTGGGGATCCTTGTGGGAGGGCTGTGAACATTTGGGTGTCCAAGCCCAGAGGTTTGTTGGCTTTGTGGGGCTGGAGAAGACCAAGATCAATTGCAGCTCCAGCATGATGGTGACTCTTGGGCAGGTCTTTGGTCCCTGCCATGGGCTGTGTCTCTTTCCTGTGCCCTCTTTGTGGTGTGTGACCGTGTTCACAGGGGTCTGAGGATGAGGGAAGAGATGAGGATCTCACTCCATGTTTCAGAAGGCTTGATTTATTATTTTATTATATATATTACATTAAAACTATACTAAAAGAATAGAAGAAAGGATTTAATTATAATAATAGAATAGCAAAGAATGATAACAAAGGTCTGTGGCTCGGCTCTCTGTCTGAGCCAGCTGATTGTGATTGGCCATTAATTACAAACATCCAACATGGGCCAATCACAGATGCACCTGTTGCATTCCACAGCAGCAGAAAATCATTGTTTACATTTTGTTACTGAGGCCTCTCAGCTTCTCAGGAGGAAAAATCCTAAGGAAAGGATTTTCCATAAAAGATGTCTGTGACAGTGCTGTCTCCAGCCACAGCTGGCTCCTCCATCCCAAGGAGGGCAGAGCCAGGCAGGAGTCTGTCCCTTCCACTTGAACCATAAACTTTTCTGGCTTGGAACCTTCTGGGTTTGGAGTCCTTTTATCCATGGAGATGTTTCTTGGAACAATCCCTCTGACTTCTTGTCCTTATTGAGCAAGAAAACCCAGGGCATGTGGGTCCTTCAGGGTTCACTGGGGCGCTCCACACCTACTCCTACCTCCACATCTGCCTGTTATGGCAGCTTGCTAATTATTCTCACAAACCAGGGGCTTTATTTGCTAAAACAGAAGTATGTGACCTCAATACTCAGCAAATTCCTGCTCTCTCTTGGCAGATGTCAGGGGTTTTTATCTGACCCTGCTGGGGGTAATGCCAGAAGATAGTTTGAGGTCTTCTTGGCAAGAAGTGTACCAGGTGATAAGAGAAATAAACCCTGCCCATTGATGGACAATCTGGAACTGTCTTTGGGTCTAATGAATAGCAGGGGCAGCACCCCCAGGAATATTTATTTTATGTAGCTGGCCAGCCTGGTCCTCTGCAGATGGAGAAACAATGCACAGAAAATGAGTTCTTCAATTTAAAAGTGCTTTAGTACATTACCTCACTAACAGAGCCCTGGTGAAGGTGATGAGGCTGAGTTTTCCGTTCTTTCTGCACAAATTAATCCTTTTTACAGCTAATAAACCTCAGGAGTATTTATTTTCTTTATTTTCTTTATTCACAAAGCAGCATTGCAAATTTCAGACACCTTTTTAATTTCCATTAGCTCTCCAAAACAGAGTTATTTCTCAGACAGAAGCCCCCCCTGAACCCCTCAGGACTCTCTGGGTCCTGGGTTTGCTGTCAATGAACTAATGGAGGACTCAGGTTTTTAGCATCTTGTTCTAATGTTTGCCAGTGTACCAAATCCTCCCTCAAGTTCATCCTGCCTTTTTTTGTCCTCATCTGCTCTGTATTAGGAAAAATGCAGGTCCTTGCCTTCTAGCTATTCATTCCTGCCCTAGAACTCTCAAGACATACGAAGAATCACTTGTAATAAAACCAAATAGCAGTTCATTCCCCAGAACAGGAGCAACTGACTTTATAAATCCCTTCTATAAAACTCTTTCCAATCATTATCCAAAAGCACACCCTGAAGTCACAGTCCCAGGTGGAGCTGTGCTAGAACTGCTGCAATTTTAGATGTCTCTCTATTTTTACTTGCAGGGTCAAAAAGGAAAGCAAGGACCACAGGGCAGTGCAGGGAGCAGGGGCTCACCGGTAGGTGAAAATTCAGTTTTCTGCCCCAGGAAATGCTGTGTGGGAGCTCCTCCTTTAACACCTTTGTGATTTTAGGGCATCCTTGGGCTGCCAGGCCCTCGAGGAGTGGTGGGAAGGCAAGGACAAGAGGGTGCCCCTGGAGTGGATGGAGTGCCTGGGAAGGACGGCGTGCCTGGGATGCTGGTAAGCTTCAACTGCAGCAAACACAGCCCTGGAGCTGCACAGCTGCAAGGTAGCACAGAACAAGTGATGTGATCCAGCTATGGATATTGCAGTTTACATGCACCCAGAGCAGATCTTCACATGTCACTTGCACACAGAGCTGCCTTTGCAGATCTGTGAACAAAAGGGGGTTTGTAGCCTGGCAGACACTCACGTGCACACAACTCTGTCCACCCCTGCAAACCTGTCCCTTCTTGCTGAGGGCAGAATCCCACCACTCCCCTGGCCCCCCAGAAGGGGAAAGGGTTTTGTTTCTGACCTCTTGTGTGTTTCTTTCCTAGGGAGAGCAGGGAGATGATGGGGAGGAAGGCGTGACCGGGATGCCAGGCAAGAGAGGGAACCCTGGCGTGCCAGGACTGCCAGGAGCCCAGGGACCACCAGGATTCAAGGTGAGCTTCTGACTGCCTCAGATGCTGCTGTGAGGGATCCAGTCTGTGAGCCTGATGCCTCTGAGCTTGAGATGTCCAAGGTCTAATATAGTCTTAGCTCCTGCTGCCATCTCTCACTTAGCCAGAGGCTCTGTAGGTCTTTCTTCCCATCCATCCATCCATCATCCATCCATCCATCCATCCATCCATCCATCCATCCATCCATCATCCATCCATCCATCCATCATCCATCCATCCATCCATCCATCCATCCATCCATCATCCATCCATCCATCCATCATCCATCCATCCATCCATCCATCCATCCATCCATCCATCCATCCATCATTCATCCCCCATCCATCCATCATCCATCCATCCATCCATCCATCCCTCATCCATCCATCATCCATCCATCCATCATCCATCCATCCATCCATCCATCCATCCATCCATCCATCCATCCATCCATCCCTCATCCATCCATCCATCCATACATCCATCCATCCATCCACCCATTTTCCTGATGTACACAGCAGCTGAATGTCCCAGAGACCTTTCCTCCCTTACCAAAGGAGTTCAGGAGCCTGCAAACACTCTACAAACACTTGAGTGTTTCATCATGAGAAACCTGGCTCGAAAAAACATGGAGAAGTTGCAGAGGAACTGCTAGAGCTAGCAGTAGGATGTCCAGAATGAACAATTCCATGGGAGATTCAGGTGTTCTACTGCTCTGCAAGACCTGAACTGCTAGAGGGAAATTGTGCTGCTTGGTTTTTATCATATTTACTGGTTAGAATGACTGGAGCCAGTATGGGCTTGGACAGCACTCTGGATAGAAGCAGGGACAAGCTGCTTGTGTGATCTTGGGGTTTCTTCCTGGTCCTTGCCCTGATCCAGGCTCACCACAGGATCTAAACTGGACCCACAGCAATTCAGTCGTTTGTAGAAAGACTCTGTAAATAGGAAAACTCTGTAAATAGGGAGATTCTGTAAATAGGAAGACTCCAGCTGGGTTTGGAGAGGCTCTGGGATCTGATTTAAATTCGGGCTCCATAGCCCTTCATCTGTCACTTGCTGCCCTCCAGCTGCCTTGGGCAGTACAGCAGGAGTGACTGAGACTCCGTGTCCTTGTCACACACTCACTCCCTGCCCCCAGGGGAATTTGTCACCCCTTTTCTGGCTGTTCCACCATCCTGGGCTCTCCCTGCCTTTGCTCCTCTCTCCCAGTCTGCCCAGACTGAGCAGCTGGAGCTTGGGCTGCTCCTGGAATTTGGCAAGGGGAGCAAAGTGTGGTGCTGGCTGGCAGAAGGTTCTCTGTGGGTTGAAGTTGTAGGGTTAACACAGGGGAAAATGTTGGCTTTGCAGCCTCTGGATTGAAGTCCTGCTCTTGGCATGCCTTCAGCATTTCCCATGAATTAATCATCAATTGCCAGCCTGCCGGGGAAAGAAGAGATTATGGGAAACTGCAGGGCAGACAGAGAACGTAGGAAGTGCAAAGAGAAAACATTTGCTGCCCTTTCTGTCCCCATGCAGGTGGGACAGCTCTGCTGAGCTCTGCTGAGCTCCTGCTCTGGGAACAGAGCCATGGCCACCTTGGTGATCCTGAGCATCCTGAGCATCCTGCCCCAGCAGACCTGGGGCATCCCCTGATGGAACCACATTCCTCACCCCATCTCTGCCAGCCTTCCATCTATGGCTTTCTCAGCTGAGTGCTGTTACATTCAGCTCCTCTCCTTTGGAATTACTGGAATTCTGTTCTTTTCAGGGTGAAAGAGGATTGCCTGGACAGAGTGGCCAAGCAGGGAAGCGAGGATCCCCGGGAGGAACGGGCCCTCCAGGGAGCCCTGGAGACCCTGGAGCCAAAGGACAGCAGGTCAGTGGTGCTGGGGCTAAAGGACAGCAGATCAGTGGTGTTGGAGCCAAAGGACAGCAGGTTGGTGGTGCTGGAGCTTAAGGACAGCAGGTTGGTGGTGCTGGAGCTTAAGGACAGCAGATCAGTGGTGCTGGAGCTGAGCAGAGCTGAGCCCTGCCAGGAGAGGGTGCAAATCCAGCTGAAGCATGACTCCAAGAGAGGGATGAGGACTGCTATTGTCAGGAAAATTAATCCACAACACCAGAGGTTTATGTCCAAAAAGGAGACAGAGAAGTCTTTTTACTTTATTCCAATAAAGGGAGAGGCCATGGGGCATTCCCCTGGGGTCTCTCAAATTTTTGGAGGACACAGCCTCCTTTTTATCCCAATTTCCCAGCCACATTTCCCTTCTCTCTGTCCCCATTGGCTGAGGTACTTGAGAGGTTCAGACTTCCCAAAACACCTGATACCAAAGATTTCCCTCTAATCTATTACCCTCCCTTTTCATTTTTAATTCTTATGGAATTTAGGGGTTTTTCCCCATTGGCTGAGGTACTTGAGATGTTCAGGCTTCCCAGAACACCTGATATCAAAGATTTCCCTCTAATCTATTACCCTCCCTTTTCATTTTTAATTCTTATGGAATTTAGGGGTTGTTGTTCTCCATTGTTTCTTTCATCTTTCAATGTCTAATTTCATTTGTCAGCACACCTAAAGTTTATTTGTAAAAGCAAATATCTTTTTCCATTCATCAATCAATGGGATCCTTCCCATTGCTCCTTTTATTTCCCAGTGCTAGTTTTATCTACCAGCAGACCCACAGCTTGTTTGTGAAGACAAATCCACAATTCCTCTCAATATGAAACAAGGCACAGAATGAACCCAAACTGCCTCAATCAAATGCACTTGTTTGGCTGTTTTATATAAAAACTCATGCTAACAGTTTTCAGACTGAAAGGCAGTGACCAACACCACCATATATCATTTTTTAATTGGCCATAGATCAATCTCACAGATTATTTTGTCTCTGTGACCCAAGTGACACATTCCTTTGCCCCATATTGTCACTGCCTGATTTGCTGCAGGACCAGTGACCTTGTGTCCCTTTGGCTGAGATGACTCCATGACATTTAAACCCTTCTGACTTTCCATGTGCTTTTGCCTGAAATTCCTCTAGAAAGAAGCCTTGGTTGATTCCCCTCATGCAGGAAAGACCTTAGTCCCCTGTTAGTAGCAATTTTCCTTTCCAGGACCCAGAAGTGGGCAGTTAAATCAATTTGCCTCCTTGGAAAGTTTCTTGCACTCCACCAAGTCCAACCAAGCCTTTTTTGCCAAGCAGTTTCTCACTCTCATGGCCTTTTTCAAAGGAAAACTTCCTAAGGATGAGGTTTCTGGGCTGATGCTGGAACAGCTGTGCAACAAAGGGGGTGGAAGCCCCATCACTTGGGTCATTCACAAACCCCAAAAAGCACAGTCAGGATGGGTGACAGTCCTGCCAAAAGGCCAAAGAAGCCTTGTCTGTCTCTAATATTCCTAACACTGGAGAAGAATCATCTGGTGGAGGTTTCTGACCCCTTTCTTTTTTTAAACATTGAATCGTCTTGAATTTTGACATCTGAGAAGCCCAAAAGTATTAAAGGATGACCATCTCCAGCATGGTGAAAGGAGGATGTTTACATAAGGACATGCTGCCCAGGGTGGGTTTTTTATTCTCAGAGCACATGCTATGTGCTGATTCAAGCTTGATAGTCTTTCAACTATTTTATTATTATTTTTCTTACAAAATTGAGGGTAAATCCCTGCAGAGTTGAGTAGGAAAAGAATCAGGGATATGCATGGTTTTCCTGGGCTGGAGTGGGAGGTTGTGTTGTAGGAACATGCACTTTTTTAACAGCTTGAATGAGCACAGTTTAAAATCACAGTTTGAATTAGTAGGTCAGTCGAGTTTGTATTAGAAATAAAAGAGGAGCTTGTTTTAAAGACTTTGAGGCTCTTATTTTGCAGCATGAAATTCCAAGGTCAATCTCAGAGTAGCTGCTCTGCATCCTGCTTCTGCTGGGCCAAACCAGAGAAGCATCTGCCAGGAATAGTGGGAACAGTGTAGGTTTGCCTCCTCATTTTGGGGGCAAAAACGTGGCATTGGTGAGTTCTAAGGGATCAGGTGAGTTGCTTCTAGCCTGATGTTTGTGCAGCTCCTCCTCCAGGTGTTTTTCATTCTTTCTCATCTGTGCTGGTTAGACTGAGGTTTGCTCACAGATTTCTCTGTCTCTGGAGCTGCTGAACTCTTGGTGCATCTCTGAGTGAGATCTGCAGCCACCAGTGAGAATTCACTGCTGTCCTTTGTTCTTGTGTTTGTCTTGGCTGTACAGGGAGACTTTGGTGAGGCAGGATTCCCAGGGATTGCAGGACTCTTTGGGCCAAAGGTAAGAGGCTGCTGGGGACCAGCTGCTTTTCTGCTCTCACTTTACTGGGGACAGGTCATGCCACGCTTGCTGCATTGCTAGCAGCCCTGCTAGCAACTCAATTTCTGTGGAAATTTAATTTTGATCCCAACTTTCTTTAGTTTATGACTCTTCATTTGTTAAGTGAGTGTGTGCTTACACATGTTTGTTGGAGGAAAAGAGCAGTCCTATAGATTCTGTGGCTGTTTTCTCCTCTTTTGACATTTGTATTTCCAGCATCAACCACCAGCCTGCACCTGAGATACCAATGTGCATCCCTAGCTCTGAGAGCCTTGGCTTGAAATTCAAACTCATTTTATCACCATATCATTTCCCTGGTGAAGAGGAAATTGTTTGTTTTCTGTCGAAAGTAAAAGCTTTGCAAAACAGGAGTGGGGAAAGAATTTGGAACAAATTGGGTCTTCCCTGTCCCACAGACAAGAGGCAGCAGCCCTGTTATTAGAGCAGAGCTGTAAGCAAGGGCACAAACACAGGGTTTGGTTAATTAGTGGTAGGATTTAGTAGCATTTACCTCACATCTCATTTTTTGCTCACAGGGCCCCCCAGGAGACCTTGGGTTCAAAGGCATTCAGGGACCACGTGGGCCTCCAGGTCTCATGGTGAGTGTTTCTCCAGTTTGGGGCTTTGGGAGGATTTTTCTCCCTTCACCCCCATCTCTGTGAGGCTCCAGGGGCTGTGAGGAGCCCAATGCTCAAGGCCATGGCAGCACCTCTGAGCCCCACACCTGCACAGGGCTTGGGGACAGCCACGCTGCACAGAGCGCTCCAGCCACACTGAAACCCTTTATTTGTGGAATTCCTGAGGTTTAACAAGGCTCATGGCAACCACACTGTGAAGACTTGTCTCTTTGGAAATGGTGTTTTATTCCAGATACAGCAAAACCACCACCAAAAAAAAGAAAAAACAGCAAAGATTCAGAGTCTTCACTGAGTGAAAATGACTGTCAGGTCCCACCTGGTGGCTCACAAGTCTTTTCTTTCCTAGGGAAAAGAAGGAATTATTGGTCCTCTGGGCATTCAGGGTCCCACAGGAAGCCCTGTAAGTATCCACACTTCTTTCCTGCCTGTATTTTTTAGAAGGGTTTAAATGCATGAGATCCAAGATGTTTGAGGCCAGCACAAGTAACCCCCAAATCCTGCTGTAACCAGGAAAATAAAATGGGTTTTGTTCAGCAGCTTCAGAAAAGTGCAGGCTTAGTCTCTGTCTGCATAGACAATTTCTGGGAGATTATTAGCTGAGAAGTGAGGAGCAGCAATACAGAAGTAAAAGGTTTTCAATAGACTGGAAGAATGTTATTGCTGATTTTTGAAAGCCAGATTTTCCAAAGAATATGGCCTGGGGTGGGGAGAAACACCAAAAAAACCAACAAAAATTTAAATAAACTTTTTTTTTTTTTTTAATATATATTAAACTGGGAACCACTTGATTTTGGGAAGTGTTGAAAATCCCTGCCTGCCCTAAAATGCCAAAGGCCCTGAGCACAGATGGAAGATCAGGTCTGTGCTTTGTGGAAACACAAGCATGGCACCACTCAGAGCTGGGTGCAGAGATAAAAACCAGTCAGGTGAGCTCAGACATTGCCAGAACAGCCAGTAATGGGGATGGGGAGGCAATATGACAACCTGAGCTGGTGAGTTGAAGGTGAGTCCTTGCCAGGAGCTCCTGGGGCAGCAGGGCAGCCTGTGCCTGGTCAGTGACAGCACCTCCTGTGTTTGCAGGGCCCCAAGGGAGACAAAGGCAGCCGTGGGGACATGGTAAGTGCTGCTCCCACCCCAGTGCCCTCTGAACAGCCCAGGGTCACTCTGGGCTCTGCTGTGACTCCCACGAGGGCAGGACACTGCTCACAGATGTGTACACACATCCACACCCTTCTGCTGGTAACATTTCCATTTCCCTAACCCAGCAACACTTCACCACAGCTGTGCTATCTCCTGCCCTTGCCTTGGTGTCGCAGACATCTTTTCATGAAAATCCTTTCTTTGGGATTTTTCCTCCTGAGAAGCTGAGAGGCCTCAGTAACAAAATGTAAACAATGATTATCTGCTGCTGTGGAATCCAACAGGTGCATCTGTGATTGGCCCATGTTGGATGTTTCTAATTAATGGCCAATCACAGTCAGCTGGCTCAGACAGAGAGTCTGAGACAGCTGCCTTTGTTATCATTCTTTTCCTTTCTATTCTTAGCTTAGCCTAGCCTTCTGATGAAACCTTTTCTTCCATTCTTTTAGTATAGTTTTAATGTAACATATATCATAAAATAATAAATTAGGCTTTCTGAAACATGGAGTCAGATCTACGCCTCTTCCCTCATCCTAAGACCCCTGTGAACACCATCACACCTTGGGAACAGTACATGGGTGTACAGGGAGATTTTGGGGCAGTAATGAGCATTTTCTGACAGCTTCTGCACTTTTTTTTTCCCTGCAGGGTCTTCAAGGTCCAAGGGTAAGTATTTGACATCTCTTTTTCTGACTGATATCTTGTATTTCAATAAAACAGCTGCTTTTAGCAAGTGTAAAGCTGCAGGGTGAGTAATGGAATGGGATGAGAGCCTGGGGATGTGGCATTGGTGACAACTGAGGAGCTGAAAGGGCTGGGAACAGGGGATGCAGCAGGAATGGACCAGGTATAGACAGATGTACCCAGAGCAGGGACAAAATGGGGCCACCCCTCTCTTTGAAGGCTCTGAGGGACAGGCTGCTGTGAGGTGCCAAAAACCCAGCTGGGAACAAATTCCTGCTGGTAAAAACCAAGAGAAATGGAAATAAAAACTGGAGATGTTTCACTAACTGATGCCTCTCTGTCTTTAGGGTCCTCCAGGCCCACGAGGACACCCTGGCCCTCCGGTAGGTATCTGAGGGAAGAGTTCATTTTTGAACCAAGCTGAAATTATTGCCATGACACTCTCCAGAGGGACTGCTCCCTCCCTGGAAATTATGGCTTAGCCCCATTCCTCACATGCAAAACCACGTGTGTGAATGCACCAGTGTTTCTTGTGCTTTGCTCCAAACCATCCCCAAGAGTTCTATAGAGACAGCATTGCTGCCTCTCTCACTTCTGTGCACTGGGGGGGATTTCAGAGGCCATGGCTGAATATCTGTGCAGCAGTGACTGAGCAGCCTCTGCCTGATGCCCCTTTTCTCCTCTGATTTCCAGGGACCACCAGGAGTTCCAGCCTCGTTTGTAAGTTGCCATTCTCTGTATGTTTGTTTGTAATGATGATCACAAGTCCTGCAGAGCTGCTGGGACCCTGCAGACACACACAGAGCAGTGCTTGAGCTGCAGCCTTAGACTGAGAAGTGTTTTCTTGCATCAGGGCCTGCTCAGCTTCTAACAATCTCAGTTTCCATCTTTTTCACCCCCACCAGCAGCAGGATGGCTTTGGGGCAGCTTTCCAGACCCTGATGGACTCCAACACCGCGCTCAAGAGAGAGGTACAGGGGGCATTTTTGTCTTTGCTTGGGCTGGAGACTGGGAATGGTCCCATCAGTGCTTTCTGTGTGTGCAGAAGGTTTATACAGAGCCCTGATTTGTCACTGTTCTAGTGGAATATCTGACATTTATGCAGGCAAAGGTCCCGCTCTGTTGTATCATTGATTTGTGAAGCTGCAGACCTCCTGACTGTGCCATTGTGACTTTGCCAGCAATGTCCTGTTTGGGACAGCACAAGGCCTGTGGCTCACTGGCCCCAAGCCACCACAGCCTGTCTTTGACCACTGATTTTTCTCCTTGTACTTACAGCCCTCAGTGCCCCCAAGGCACCCTTGAGTTGCCTTTTTTTCTCTCCAGGGTTACCAACACCCAGACCTTCTCATGCTGGACCATGGAGGGGAGATCTTTAAGACTCTACACTACCTCAGCAACCTCATTCAGAGCATCAAAAGACCCCTGGGAACCAAGGAGAACCCTGCACGCATCTGCCGGGACCTCATGAACTGTGAACAGAAGATGACTGATGGTAGGAGGCCCCAGATGTGCAAAGGCTGCATCCCCCTCCACAGGGGCTGTTTCACACACCCTCCTTCCCTGGGACCAGTCACCAAGAAACCAAAACTGTCCTTTTGTCATTCTCAGAAAAGGTGAAGTGTCCCTGTTAATCCCAAATCCTGCATTTCCTCAGGTACCTACTGGATTGACCCAAACCTTGGCTGCTCCTCAGACACCATCCAGGTCATCTGTAACTTCACCAACGGTGGCCAGACGTGTCTCAGCCCTGTCACTGTCTCCAAGGTAGGCACAGCCCAGCCCCAGAGCAGCATTGCCCACTGACAAATATTGACACAGCCTGTGCTGTGCCAGGACACTGGACACTGACCACAAGGACACAGCACACAGGCTGGGGGAGCATTGGGGTGACGCTCAGAACTGCTCTCAGGAGTTCAAAAATACACCCAAGGCTCAAGACAATGCTCTGTGTTCCTGTAGTGTTTAATGAACTCAGAACCTTAATGTGACCAGTAATTTCACAAACATGCTGCTCCCAAATCCTGTATTGACTTTTGACTTATGTTTGGGTCACTCTTGCAGTTTGTTCTCTGCCACCTGGAGATGTGAGGTCAGCCTAAATGCACAAGTTTCCAGTGAAGTTACTGCTGTGGGATTTTTGTTGAGGAAGTACCTGTACTAAAAATACAAACAGCAATATCTGGGCTCGTTTGCAGATGAACTGGAACCTGCTTTGCAAGTGTATTGAGGTTGAAGTTTACATTCTTTTCCTCCTGCTTAAAGACCTTCCAGTTTGTTCTGCAATGCAAAGGAACTGCTTTGCAGAACAAACTAGAAAGTTTGTGTCACAAAAACTTTCCAAAATGAGTTGGCATCTGGTCCTCATGCCCATATTGACATCAGACCCAGCTCTGGACAGGGGTGCAGAATGAAGCAGAGGACAGGGACCCCCTTTGCTCCCCACCCTCAGCCCCTGTGCAGGGTGTCCCCATGACCTCTCTGTCACCTTCCAGCTGGATTTCGACATCGGGAGAGTGCAGATGAACTTCCTGAGGCTGCTGAGCTCGGAGGTGGTGCAGCACATCACCATCCACTGCCTGAACACCTCTGTGTGGAGGGAGGGCTCCTCCGAGAGCCCCTCGGAGCGCGCCCTGCGCTTCAGGGCCTGGAACGGGCAGGTCTTCCAGGCCACGGGGCAGCTCAGGCCAGAGGTGGCAGCTGATGATTGCAAGGTATGTTGCTGTGAAGGAGGGAAAAAATAAATGGAGAGAAAGGCCAGAGCCTGCCACTGTCATATTTTCTGAAAAATCCCTTCACTAGGGTTTCTTCTCCTGGGAAGATGAGAAGCCTCAGAGAATAAAACAATATTATCTTGTTTGCTTCTCCCTGTTTTGCTGCTTTGGAGTGTGGTCTGGACATTGTTTTTACTTAATGACCAATCACCATCAGCTGTGTCGGACTTTGAGGAGTCGGTCACAAGTTTTTCATTATCATTCTTGTTAAGCCTTTTGTCTGTATCCTTTATTCAACAGTATAGTTATAGAATAGAATAGAATAGAATAGAATAGAATAGAATAGAATAGAATAGAATAGAATAGAATAGAATAGAATAGAATAGAATAGAATAGAATAATAAATGAGCCTTCTAAAAGTATTGAGAGGAATAGAATAGAATAGAATAGAATAGAATAGAATAGAATAGAATAGAATAGAATAATAAATGAGCCTTCTAAAATATTGAAAGAATAGAATAGAATAATAAATTAGCTTTTTAAGACCATGGAGAGAGAATGGAATGGAATGGAATGGAATGGAATGGAATGGAATAGAATAGAATAAAATAGAATAGAATAGAATAGAATAGAATAGAATAGAATAGAATAGAATAGAATAGAATAGAATAGAATAGAATATTTGCTTTCTAAGAACCTGGAGAAAATATAATGGAATGGAATGGAATGGAATGGAATAGAATAGAATAGAATAGAATAGAATAGAATAGAATAGAATAGAATAGAATAGAATAGAATAGAATAGAATAGAATAATAAATGAGCCTTCTAAAAATATTGAGAGAAATAGAATAGAATAGAATAGAATAGAATAGAATAGAATAGAATAGAATAGAATAGAATAGAATATTGGCTTTCTAAGAACCTGGAGAAAATATAATGGAATAGAATAGAATAGAATAGAATAGAATAGAATAGAATAGAATAGAATAGAATAGAATAGAATAGAATAGAATAGAATAATAAATGAGCCTTCTAAAAATATTGAGAGAAATAGAATAGAATAGAATAGAATAGAATAGAATAGAATAGAATAGAATAGAATAGAATAGAATAGAATAGAATAGAATAATAAATGAGCCTTCTAAGAACACCTCGTCCTGGGGCCCCCTGCAAATACCACAAGAGCCCACTCTGGCGCTCCAGTAACATCTGTGCTGTTCATCCTACAAGGGAGAAGGGTCAGGTTTATCACTAATTTTCCAGTTCAGGATGCTATACAGCTCCTGTGAAGCAGAAAGCCTTCAAATAGAAAGCAAAAGATGAATTTTTGAAGTTCTTTGTCATGGACAGCAGCAGTTAAATGGCTCCCCGTGGATGGTGACCCTGGCTCTTGGCTGCTGCCACGCGGAGTCAGGAGACACAGGGCTGCATTCAGGCTCACAGCATGTGGAGTTTGTCTTGGTGGTGCCACCCAAGCTCAGTTTTCAGCAGCCTGGTAAAGGGTTCCCCAAAATGCTCTCTAAACCCACCCCAGGCCTGCTCAGCCCAGGGGCCAGTCCTGTGTCTCACAGAGGGATTTCAGGCTCACACCTCATGGAACACATTCCGTTCCAGCAGGACTGACCCCCTGGTTCACCAGCTTTGTCCCCCTGATTTATTAAAAATAAGGATATTGGACAAAAACTCTCTACCAGTTTAAAGTTAGAAAGTGAATGTTTATTGTGGGATAGCTCCCAAATACACACAACAATTTACAGCTGATTACAGAGTCCTTTTATCTATACAGGTATTGAATACACAAAATACAAATACGTATTCATTATTTCAGGACATCCCAGTCCCCGCCCTGTATGGTAATTAATTCAAAAGCCATTAAACATGTGTAGCTTGTTCCTTGAAATGGGCTGGTGGTTCCTTCCATGGGGAGGGGTCCCAGAATGAAGAAGTAAATGAAGTCTTTCTCCTTCTGATCTTTCTACCTTTTGCTAATATGACAAATGAACCCTTGGTAGAACTCCCATTCCCTGTCCTCAATTGTTTTCAGAACAGAGGAGGCCACAATTGTCTTATGTTCCTAAAAGCTATTTATCAGTTTCTATATTCTTCATTATAAACCCAGCTAACCAAACATGGTGCTGACAAGCAATCAATTACTAGTTAACTACTAACTCTTATTAACTCTACAAGGGCTACTCATTTATTTTAATTAACTCCAATAAAGCTTGTCTCAAACTTTAAGGAATTTAGAGATTTTAGAGGATTTCGATTAACTCCAATAAAGCTTATCTGAAACATTAAGGAATTTAGAGATTTTAGAGGAGCTTTCAGTTAATGTCTCACCCCTCCCCATGCAGATCAAGGACGGACGCTGGCACAGGACCCTCTTTTCCTTCCGGACCCAGGACCCTCAGCAGCTGCCGATTGTCAGCATCCAGAACCTGCCCCCCTCGCAGCCAGGACAGCAGTATCACCTCGAGGTTGGCCCTGTCTGCTTCCTCTGAACCCAGCTGTGGCACCAGGCTCTGAGCTCCATCCCCAGCCTGGCCTGTGCTCACAGGGGCTCTCTCTGCCCCCCTCTGCAGCAGGGACAGCTGGGCTCTGCCCTTTGGGACAACTCCTGCTCCAGCTCTCCGAGAGCCCACGATCTACTGAACTCTGCCAGTTGTTGGAAAAGGAGGAGGAACAAGGACGTGGGGGAAGCAGGCATCAGTCAGGAGTGAGCAGTGCAAAGGGATCAGGGGGCTGGGTGTTGTGGTTCCACACACACAAAGCTTTTTCCATGACCAAAGAAAACATTGAGAGAAACCTCAAACGTCTCACAGCGCGTGGGGTTTTTTGTTCTTTCCCCCCCCTATCCACCCACCCACCCATTTTTGTCTGGTTCCTGAGTTACCAAATGTTCTTTCCATTGGAAAAAAAAAAATTATTTAAAAAAAAAAAAAAAATAGAGCTTCCCTCTCAGAGCTTGTTGCCTTCTGGACAGCCACGTGCTGCATCAGGTCTCCCAGGCGGAGCTGCAAATTGAATCTGGCTGCTCTGTGTACAGGAAGCATTTTGATGTGCAATATTAGAAGAAACAAAATATATATATTATATTATTTAAAGCAAAAAGAAAAAGGAAAAAAAAAAAAGAAAAAAAAAAGCCAAGTTCCTCCTTCCATGAGTTTAATCAAGACTCCCTCTCAAGGTGGGGTGTTGGAGTAGGGGAGAGTCAGGAAGCAAGGAAGGGGGAATGGAAAGAGGAGAGGGGAAGAGATTGGTGCTAAAATAGAGAGAGGGAATGGGCTCATCTGATTTGTTTCTACCTCTCACTGTGAAATCTCTGGTGCTCTTAAAAAAGTGTGTTATTTTATATATATGACTTTATTTAAGGTTGTGAAGGTGCTACAATGTCTTGCCACAGACCCAAAAAAGTAAAAGCCCCATAGACTTATCTCTCTGGGAAGAGAGGAGATTATGTTCTACAGTTAAATCAGAGAAACAGCCACCTTACCTTAAAAGGGATCCTTCAGTGGCCATGGGTGTCAGTAACACAACTCACACCACAGCCAGCATCACTTATGGGATAATTTGGTTTTTTTGTTCATCAGCACTTCACTGCTTTGGGAGGGGAGTGAGGGCCACAGCTCATCTGGAAGTGTTGAGCCTCAGAGAGCTCCTTTGGGGTTGGCTGGGTTGGGCTGTCCTGAGTTGCCCACGAGACTCCCTGGACTAAGCTCACGTTCAAACCCAGCTCTGCAACTCTTCCCTCAGCCCCTCTGTCAAGACTGACATGATGGTACCTTGTTTCAGAACCCAGCCAAGCTTGCCAGGGTTTTGTTCTGTTAAGTTTTGTAGAAATTTAGTCTCTATATGTAAATTTGGAGGATTTTTTTTAAAGAGGATAATTATGGTAATCTTTAATTCTATATAAGGAATAATATTGATGTAATCAGAGCTGTACTGTATCAGAAACTTTTCAGTGCCTGTTTGGAGTTTTCATGTCTCATATGGACTATGGATTTTATTTTTTTGAGGGGAAAAAAATTATGTGAGTCTCTCTTTGTGTATTTTTTTTTTGTTTGGTGTTTTTTTTGTCACTACTGCCTGCTGGTTGGTTCCCAATCACCATCAGAACAGGTTAACAGGATCTGTCCCTAATACCTCGCCCTCCACGCAGCCCCTGCCAGAAATACCTCATCCCCAGGCAGAATCACCACACCCATCACTCACTGCCCCCTGCAACCCCCAGATCCCTCCATTTCTCATCCCATGCCATTGGTTTTGGGTTTTCTCAAGGCTGCAGTTACCATTTGTTCTCCTTAAAGCTTTTTTTTTTCTCTCCTTTTCTTTTTCCTTTTTTTTTTTTAACTTTAAATAAATATTTAAAACTGAGGCAACAGAACAGGACGGCAATGGTTTGGTTTTTTGTTTTCTTCATAAAAAACTAGGTGGGCAAGAGGTGCAGAAACACCCCATTTCCCAGAGGTTGCCCTAAATGATCTGAGGAGACAAACCCACACCCCAAACCTTCCTGTGATGCCAAATGCACAAAATTGGGATCCCCAGGGCTCCCAACTGCTGTGACACATCCCTGTCCCCATCCTGCCATGGTGCTGGGGAGCAAGGAAAGGGAAGGAAAAAAAAAAGGAAAAAAAAGGAAAAAAAGGAAAAAAAGGAAAAAAAAAAGGGAAAAAAAAGGGGAAAAAAAGGAGAAAAAAAGAAAAAAGGAAAAAAAGGAAAAAAAGGAAAAAAAGGAAAAAAAAGGAAAAAAAAGGAAAAAAAAGGAAAAAAGGAAAAAAAAAAGAAAAAAGGAAAAAAAGGAAAAAAAAGAAAAAAAGGAAAAAAAGGAAAAAAAGGGGGAAAAAAGAGAAAAAAAAAAGGAAAAAAATTAAAAAGGGAAAAAAAGGAAAAAAAGGAAAAAAGGAAAAAAAGGAAAAAAAAAAAGAAAAAAGGAAAAAGGAAAAAAAAGAAAAAAAGGAAAAAAAAGGGAAAAAAAGGAAAAAAGGAAAAAAAAAAGGGAAAAAAAAAAAAGGAAAAAAAGGAAAAAAAAAGGAAAAAAATAAAAAGAAAAAAGGAAAAAAAGGAAAAAAAGGAAAAAAAAGGGAAAAAAGGAAAAAAAAGGAAAAAAAGAGGGGAAAAAAGGGGGAAAAAAGGGGGAAAAAAAGGGGAAAAAGGGGAAAAAGGGGAAAAAGGGAAAAAAGGAAAAAAAGGAAAAAAAGGAAAAAAAGGAAAAAAAGGAAAAAAAGGAAAAAAAGGAAAAAAAGGAAAAAAAGGAAAAAAAGGG